>NW_024104670.1:0-367265 GCF_003945595.2 Pipra filicauda | reverse complement strand
GGACACTGAAACCTCCCTCATCTTCCCCAGCCTCCCTTAGAAACAGGAGAAAGTCGATTCTTCCAGACCCCTCCGAGGCTTTTTCCTGCTCCAAGTGATTTTTGTCTTCAGCTGCCTTTGGAAGGAAACCAGTAAATCATCCCCCACCTTCCCCTTTCACACTCAAATAAAGGAAATAATTAAAAGAGCAGGAAAATGAGCCCTTGGCGAGTTTCCTGACGTGATTTTTCAGCCCTGGGTGCTGTGTGGAGCTCGGAGCCTTTCACAGGACCCTCCAGGGAGCTGCTGGGAAGCCTCAGCCAGAGGGATCCCGACACTCCTGGGGCTCCCTTCTCCCTTCCCTGTGTTCCAGGATGGCACTTTGCTGTCCCTGTGCCAGAAGAAAAGCTCTGTTCAATCCCAGGCAGCTTTTCCCAGCTCCAAGTGAAGCCAGGCTTTGCCTCAGTGTCCCTGGAGCTCCCAGCCAGCAGCAGTTTGCAGCCCAGGGGGATGTTCTGACAGAAAGCAGAGTGTTTTCCCCCATTATCCCTCAGCTTGCCTGGCTGGAGGGTTATTTTGGGCTTCCCTGGGCGGCCCATTATCCCCTCCATCTGCACTGCGAGGCTGGAGATGGGTTTTATCAGGATATTTTGGGTAAAATCCCACCCCCCTCGTGCCAGACCCTCCGTGCTGGGTCCCACCGAGCTGATCCAAGAGCAGCCACGGGAATTGCACGTTCCTGGTGGGAACCACGGCCCTGCCCGGCCTCTGCAGCCCCTCTGACACCGAATCCCCTCCCAGCTCCCCCCAGAGACGCCCATCTGGGGCTGTTTAACCTCTCCTGCTCCTCCAGGAACTGTCCATTACAGCCAGGCCCCCTCAGCAGCTCTCCTGCCTCACCCCGGCTGCAGCAGGGCTGGAGCGCCTGGGGGGAAGGGGAGGAGCAGGACAGAGCTCCCCCTTCCCTCCCCTTCTCCTCTCCCAGCCGTCCCTGCTGTGGGAGCAGAGCTGTCCCATCCACACCCCGAATGGGGGGGCTCTGGAGTGAGGTGGCTCCAGGGGTTGGTCACTGCTCAGACACCCCCATCCCATAAAACCCTGCCAGGACAGTCCCATCCCACCCCTCTGTGTGCCCTGTCCCAGCTGGGCTCCCGGGGACACCCTGGGATGAGGGACAGTCCCACCTCCCTCCCGGGGACACCCTGGGATGAGGGACAGACCCACCTCCCTCCTGGGGACACCCTGGGATGAGGGACAGTCCCACCTCCTTCCCGGGGACACCCTGGGATGAGGGACAGACCCACCTCCCTCCTGGGGACACCCTGGGATGAGGGACAGACCCACCTCCCTCCCGGGGACACCCTGGGATGAGGGACAGACCCACCTCCCTCCTGGGGACACCCTGGGATGAGGGACAGTCCCACCTCCCTCCTGGGGACACCCTGGGATGAGGGACAGACCCACCTCCCTCCTGCCCTGCCCGGTACCTGTGGGAGCTGCTTCTTTTCACTCCCTGGAGTGTTTGGGGCCAGGTTTATCCTGGGCCAGGTTTATCCTGCCCCTATCCTGTCCCAGGTTTATCCTGACTCTGTCCTGGCCCAGGTTTACTGTTCCCTAGCCACAGTCCCAGTTCTGCTGGAGCCCCTGGATGCCTCAGCAGCATCCCCAAACCCTCGGGGTTTGGACCACGCCCGTTTCCCGAGCCTGAGCCACGGAGATGCCGGGATGGGTTAATCCCACGACTTGTCCTGCAGGCTAATCCCCGTTTTCCTGCTCATCCCCGTTTTCCTCGGGTGAGGAGCTCGGAGCAGGAGCAGTCGGGAGAGCCGCCCCTCTGCCCCCCCGCTCCCGGGGCTCGGGAGCATCCCCTGATCCCGGGGCTCGGGAGCATCCCCTGACCCCGCGGCAGCCCCGGGACGAGCCGTGCCCGCTCCTGGCCCTGGGCCACTCCCGGCCCCGCCGCCAACCTGCTTCCCATTATTTGGGAATGCGGCTCCGGCATCTGGGCGGCAGATTTCGCCCGGGGGAGCTCGGGGGGCGATGCCGGGGTTGATGACACGCGTGTCCTGCCCGGGGCAGCTCCATCTGCGGGTCGGGGCCGTCCCGGGATCGGGAGCATCTCCAAACTTCCCTCTCCCCGTGGCTGCTCCCCCAAATCTGTGCCGGCTCCCCAAGAGGTTTTGCTGGGCTGCTCCTGGCGGCAGACAGACAGACACGGACGGACGGACGGACGGGGAGGAATCTCGGTGTCTTAGCGCTGGGCAGCTGCAGCCGCTCCCGGGAGCCGCCGTCTCGCTCCCAAAGCCCCGCTGGGAGCTGCGAGCTCAGCTTTCCTTTCCCAGCTTTGTCCCGCGGCGCAGGGAAGGTCCCGGGAGCTGAGTGACAAACATCTCTCGGTGCCTCGGGGGATTTGAATTCGAGGGGGTTCCCCCCCTTTTTCTCAGTGACCGGGGGGTTCCCCGGGGATGGAGAGTGGTGATTCTTCCCGGTGGGTGTGTGGATCCAGCGTGGGTCTGTCCCTGTCCCTGTCCCCCCTCAGCCCCCCCCAGCAGATGTGAGATGTGAGCTGGAGCCCCGGGCTGCTCCCTCCCTCCCCAGGCACCCATAAAGGAGGGGAAGGAAGTTTTCCAGGGCCTTTTCCCTGCTCACCAGCCCATGCAAACATCAGGCTCCTTTCCAGATCTTACTGTTCTTCCCCCCCCTTTTTTCCCCTTCGCTCCCCATAAATCAGGTTGTTCTCCCCAGGGACCAGCAGATCCCACACAGCTGATCCCACACATGAAGACCACCTTGCAAAGCTCCTTCCCTCCCTGTCCTGCTCCATCCAGGGATGCAGGGAAGGTGATGGAGGGAGAGGATGCTCACCATCCTCCCCCCCTGCAGCTCCAGGCTCCCTTCCCAGGCAGAAACCCTTCACCCCCCGCTCCCAGCTCTGCTCCTTTCTCCATTCCAGCCTCCTTCCCAAGGGAGGGTGGGGATTAAGAGGAAGCAGATTAAGCCCTAATGGATTGATTGCAATTATTTTCCCTTGTTTATCTGCAGGACCGTGTGGGAGCCCGAAGAAAGGAAAGGGAATGTTCTTTCTGCTCCTCATTAGGGCTCCTGCTGGAGAGCAACCCAGGGCAGCCAGAGATAAAAGCAGCTACATCTGAGCCCTCGATTTCAGGGTCTCGGAGACGGGGATGTGTAAATACTCTGTGTGTAAATATTGTGTGTAAACACTGTGTGTAAACACCGTGTGTAAATAATGTGTATAAATACTGGCTAAACCCTTCTGTCTGCAAACCCACACCAGTCCTGGGCAGAGCAGCTCCAACAGCAGCCCTGGCAGGTCCCAGCTCCCTTCCCCCCCGTGTCCCACGTTCCCCAGGGACACCCCCCCCCCGCCAGGAGCTGCTGGAAGTGCTTTGGGATGAAAACCAACCTCCTGTCTGGGGGGGTTCCCTCCAGATTTGCCCCGTGAGTATTTAGCATCCGAAAATCCCCCCTGTGCCCCTTGTCCTACCCGGAGCTGAGCCCTCCAAGCCCTTCCTGGGCTCCTAAAAACTTGTTCCCAGTTAAATAAATCTCCCTGGGACTGGAATTTTCGTGTGGGATGCCAGGAGGCTGATCCTGCACTTTGGGTGCAAAGATGACAAAATGAGTGGATTTGAGCCTTTTAATGCTCTTTTACAGCAGGTGAAGAGACTCAGAGGGGCCAGAGGAGGAAGCTGCCCTCTTTTTTCCATGGTTTTTCCCGGGATGCTGCTGTGCAGAGCTGGATAAGCCGCAGGAAGCTCCCGCCACGTTCCTGCAAAACCCTCCTGCACCAGACAACACCAACCTTGACGTTCCCACTGCTGACAAGGTTCAAACAGGAGGATGGGGAGGGAAAGAAGGAAAAAGGCCCGTCCAGAAGGCCCTGAGGGCCTATTTCCTATCAGGGATTCCCAGGTTTTTGGGAGAGGAGGAAGAATGGAGGACACACCAGGGTAGGGATGCTCTTTATTGGCATCTGACGGATACACAAGGACACCTCCCCCCCACCCCGTGCATCACCCCCCTCCTCATGCTGCTCACCCCCACCCACACCCCCCAAAATCCTCCTACAACGGCTACTCTGCACCGGGACACTTCCTAAGGGACCAGCACTGGGACCAGGGCAGGGGTAGGTGGAGGAAACGCTCTTTGCACACCAGGAAGGGACACGGGACGGACCCCCCAGCACTGACTTTGGCTTGGCTTTCCCTCCTCGCTTGGTTCTGTCTCGTCTGTTTTATTTTTATTTATTTCCTGCACCCGGGGCTTCCCCCCTGCCCCGGCTGCTCTTTGGATGCTGAGGGGTTTTTTTGTCTCCCGTTTCCTCAGCCCTGAGGAAATCCCTCTGCTACGGCATCAAAACCTGAGAGCACGTCCTGAAGAGAAGCAGTTCCCGGCTGGAGAGGGATTCCCAGCCGGGCTGGGCTGTCAGGATGAACCAGGCAGTCTGCCCTGCTGTTCTGTGTTGATGTGGGCGCTTCATCCCGCTCGCCCTCAGTTTGTGTTCGAGTCACTTTGCCCAAAAAGGGACCAGTGGAAACAACCTGACGATAAAAATTCCTCCCCGAGCATCCCTGGGGCTGGATGGGGCTGGATGGGGCTGGATGGGGCTGGAAGCAGCCGGAGCCCCAGCTGGGGGGCTGCAAACCAGAGTCGCCCCCCGCGAGCAGGGCTGCAAATCTGGGGTGGTTTCCTTGGATTTCAGCGGTGGGGGAGGTTTGGGACTCGGGTGGGGGTCCCACAGCCCTGCCAGGGCTGCTTCCAACCGAGGGTCCGGCCGCAGGGGCTGTTCCTCCAGAGGGATCTTCGCTCCTCTGCTGCCCCAGGGCAGGAAGTGTGGAATATCCTGGAATATCCCAGACCTGGATCCAGCCTCTGAAGAACTCCCACAAAGCTTTTTGAAGGACCTGGGGGCTTGAGTCCCCTCCATGCAGGCCCCAATCCTTCAGAAGACACCGAGCTCTCCCTCCCTTCCCGGCGGCTCCAAATCCTTCCACGTTCCCAAGTTTGTCACGGACCTGCTGCAGTGACTTTTGGGGTGTTTTGCTGATCCCCGTTGAGTCTTTAAGGCCAGAAACGAGGTGGGACCGAAGGCTTGGGCTGGGAATGCTCCCCTTGGAGGTGGACAGGCTGTGAGGAAGAGGGAAGGGCTGGGTGGGATCGTCGCCCCGTGTCACACGTGTGAACATCGAGCAGGGAGGAAAACAACACCACAGTATTTACAAGTCTCGCTTATCTCCTTGAGGAGAGGAGGAAAATCACCTTCTGCCTTCAGGAAAGAGTCTCTGGATGAATGCAGAGGTGAAGGAGGGGCAGCTCCCCTGGCAGTCCTTCCTCCGTGGGAACCTCCTGGTGCTCCGGGCAGGCAGGAGGTCACGGCTGTGTTGGGATCATCTCCCGGGACCTCGGGGGCAGCTCCGGGGGGAAGAGGTTCTCCAGCATCACCCAGGGGTGGGCTGGGAGCTGATATGCCAAAAAAACCACCCTCCCAGCTCCAGAGAGGTGAGGGAGGTGAGCGCTGTCCCCTCCCCGGGGCACAGGGAGGTGCTGGGGTCACCCAGGGGTGCACGAGGGTGGGCAGTGCCTGCTGAAGGACCCCAGGGGCGATTCTGAGCCCCCTGCACAGTGCTGGAGGAGGAGGAGCCCTTACAAGCGGGTCCCTGGGCCGGGAGGGACAGTGCAGTGGTGCCAGGGTGGCTTTGCCAGGGACACTGGGATGGGGGGAAGGATGAGCACAGCCCTTTTATCACGGCCCTGCAGCAGGCAGGCACTTTTTCCAGCCCTTTAGACCTTCAGTGTCCCCCCTGGAGTGTGTCCATGGGAGCTCCAGCGTCCCCTGCAGCCCCCCCGGGGCTCCCCCCAAAACCTGCTCCGGGTGCTCCTCACCGGGACCAAACACCCCTGGAGCCCGGGGGGGCTGCACCCCCCAAATTTCACAGTGTAGCCCGGGCTGCTGGTCCCCCCTCGTAGGACCAGCTCCCAAATCCTGCTACAGCAGCCCCAGTTCCCTCCCTCCCTGCCCTTCGCCCACGGTTTGGGGGGGGGGAGGCAGCTGGATTTTAGGGGAGCAGGAAAGAGAGGCTGGGCCAAGGAGGAAGAGGAGAACTTGGAGCCCCAAGAACTTGGAGCCCCAAGAACTTGGAGCCCCGAGGAGAAAGGGCTGGAAGGGGACAGAGAGGAGAGGGCTGGGAGCCTGCTGCTCCCTCCTGTGTCCGTCTGTCCGTCCATCCAGCCTCCATCCAGCCTCAGGGGGCAGACGGGATTTGGGCGTGGAGAGGGGCTGAGCCCCCCCCAAAAAACCCCCTCAGGGGCTGCCAGGGGGCGGCAGTGGCGGGAGGGGCCGGTACCGAGCCCGGGAGCTCCGAGCTCCAAGTGCCCTCAGTGCCCTCAGTGCCCTCAGTGCTGCCACCCGGGGGGGCCCGGGGCGGCCCCGCTGCCCCCCTGCCCTCCCCCCCAGGGCCGGGCAGGGCTCGAGGGGCCCGGGGGGGGGAGGGCTCCCCGCGGGGCCGCCCCGGGCCACCCTTCAGACGGGCGAGGTGGCCGTGGACTCGCTGGCCAGGCTGTCGGCGATGTCCCCGCGCTGGATCTTGCGCAGGGCGGCCAGCAGGGCCTCCAGGGTGGCTGAGTCCTTGGAGGACCAGTGGGCCAGCAGGGCCCGGGCGGGCGATTCCTCGCGGGTGAAGGAGTCGATGAGCTCGTCCTTGTAGCCCAACTCCCCCGCCAGCTGCCTCCAGGGCTCCTCGGCAGAGCTGCCCAGCAGCTTCTCCACCTCCTCCTGCTTGCCGGGGGGAAGGCTGGCGTACAGGGTCCCGTCTGCCTTGGGCGCTGGGCAGGGGGGAGAGGCGTTAAACCCACCCCGGGGTGCCCCTGCCCACCCCAAGGGTGCCCCTGCCCACCCTGGGGTGCCCCTGCCCACCCCGGGCTGCCCCTGCCCGCCCCAGGGCTGCCCCTGCCCTTCACCTCCAGCTCTTCTGAGGGCAGGGAACACTTAGAACAAAGGAAAACTTCCCATTTTGTTTTAAAGGTAAAGAACATTGATACTAAAGGGAAACTTTCCACCTTCTTTTAAGGGTAAAGAATATTGGCAATAAAGGAGAACTTTCCAAGACTGACTGCACTTGACTGATTTTCATCTGACTGACTGGGCCGATGCCCCTGCCCTGCATGACAAGTCCTTTTAAGGTTAAAGAATACTGATAATAAAGGAAAACTTTCCAAGTTCTTTTAAGGTCAAAGAACAGTGATAACAAAGGAAAACTTCCCATCTAATTTCTGAATGCCACAGAGGGGATTTTCTCCCCCTTCCTCTCCTCACGTCACCTCGTTCTTCCTTTCCCTCCCCTCTCCTTGCCTCTGGCGAGCAGTGCAGTGCCTGGTGGGTTTAAATCACCATTCATTCCCAGCCCCAGCCCTACCTGGCCCCTGGGTGCCCTGGCCGGGGGGCTGCTGGTCGTGCAGGCTCTGGCTGTCCACGGAGATGCCGCTGTCGCTGTGCAGCTTCTCCCCCTCCGGGGAGGGGGTTTGGTTCACGGGCCGGTTGTTGGCCCCCTGCTTGTTCTGTTTGCAGTTGTTCCACCTGGGGGGGACAGGGGCAGGGAGGTGACATCCCCTGGGATCGTCCCCCTTCCCCGGGAGCAGCGTTTCCCCTGCGGCCTCTGGCTCAGTTAAATCAGGATTTACGAGTGCTGAGTGGACATCGAGCTTTTGGGAGCCTCGTGATTCATGTTTCATCTACAATTCCACAGAGCACAGCAACTGATGGGGCGGGAAAGGCTCCACACCATCGAGTGCAGCCTCAGAACAGACCCAACCTCGTCCCTCGGTGCCACCTCTGCTGTTTTTTGGACACTTCCAGGGACGACGACTCCACCTCCCTGGGGGAAAGTCCCTTGGCGGGATCTGGTCCTTTCCACGGGGATCCACTGAGAAAACCCACCCTGGGGGTGCCCCCAGCCCGGGATGCCCACGGAGCCACCGAGCCAGCCCCGGCTTGCCCTGCCCCAGGGCTGAGCTGCTGAGTGAGATGGGCCCTGACACGTGCCAGGGCGAGCAGGGGCAGGGACAGGGGGCAGGGAGGGCTCCTCCACCCCCCCTGCTGCCATCGGCCTCTCTCCTCCCTCGGCTGCTGTTTCCTCCTGGATTTTTGTGACTCCACCTCTACCCCCCAGCCCGGTGCCCTCCCTCCCTCCCTCCCTCCCTGTGGCAGCTCCATCCACGGGACATCCCCCGGGGGGGACACAGTGCCCGTTCCCCCCCCAGGCCCTGCTGTACCTCTTGAAGGCGATGTAGGCCACCAGCCCCACCACCACGGCGGCCAGGATGGAGCAGTAGACGGGGATGAGGTTGTCGGCGGTGCCGCGGCTCACGACGGGCTGGGAGCTGCCCACCACGGTGGTGCCCGTGTCTGCCGGGGTGCTGGGCAGCCCCTCGGGGCTCAGGGGCTCCCTGGTGCTGGGCTCGGGGCTCTCAAAGCCCACCAGGGACGGGGGGGGGGTTGTCCAGCGAGGGTGGAGACCTGGGAGGGGACAGATGAGGACAGGGACAATATGAGCAGGGTCCCCTTCCAGAGGCTGGTGGAGGTGACACCTCCCCCCATCCCCGTCCCCAGGACAGGCCAGAGCTGTCCCCTGCCCCGAGGGTGCCCGGCTGGTGCCCACCCTGATGGCTGGAGTGGCCATGGCTGTGCAAGCCCTTTCCCAGCACGGGGTTTGCTCAAGTCCTGCAGCTCTTCCCCCCATGGAGCCCCAGGGCTCCCACTGCTGCTCCCAAAATCCAGGGAAGCAGGCCCAGCTGCCTCCCATCCTTGCACATCTGCACCAGGACCGGCGTAAGGCCCACAGAGCCGGGTCCATCCCCTCCCAAAACCCGGCTCTGCCCCTTTCCTGGCCCCTGCCTGCACCCACACCCTGCCAGGGAGTGACCCCGTTCCTGCCACATCCAGGTGTGTCCCGTGGGGAGAGGGATCCGTCCTGGCTTGTCCCAGGGAAACACCCTCACCTGTGGCTGCCCCAACCCAGCCCTGCCCCGGGTGTCAGCTCCATCCCAAACCCCCATTCATCCCAGCTCCATCCCAAACCCCCGTTCATCCCAGCTCCATCCCAAACCCCCGTTCATCCCAGCTCCATCCCAAACCCCCGTTCATCCCAGCTCCATCCCAAACCCCCATTCATCCCAGCTCCATCCCAAACCCCCATTCATCCCAGCTCCATCCCAAACCCCTGTTCATCCCAAACCCCCATTCATCCCAAACCCCTGTTCATCCCAAACCCCCATTCATCCCAAACCCCTGTTCATCAATGGGGGCTCATCCTGTGCCCACAGGCAGCGGGTCCTGTGGGGCTGAGCCAGCCTGGCACTGAGGGAGCTGGATGTGGCTGGAATCATGGTGGGGAGCTGGAATTTGGTCCTGCCAGCCCTCCTGCCACATCTGGTGAGGGTGGAGCTGGCATCTCGCTCCGTCCTCGAGTGAGGATGCAGCTGGAATCACGGTGGGCACACGGCATTCGGCCCTGTATCCCCCTGCCACCTCTGCCAGCCCAGCAGGATGGAGAGGGTGTCACAGCAGGGACCTGGCATCCTGCCCTCCACCATGGCCCCTGTCCCAGTGAGGACTGCCCTGCTGCCCCAGCAGGCGCTGGCATCCTGCCCCTGTACCCTCTGGCATCCCTCCCCAGCCAGCCCCTGTGCCCGGGGCCGTGCCAGGGTAACAAAGCTGCCCCTGTGCTCCTTGACTTGTGGCTCCATTTACTCGACCCCTCCCGGGGAGCAGCCCCAGCCGCCCTCGTGCTGTGACCCAGCAGTGCCCGGGACAAAGCCCTTTTCTCCCTGGCAGGGCTCGGGGCAGGGGATCGGCGGCTGCTGCCCAGGAACTGCTGGCATTCCGCTGGCATTCCACTGGCATTCCCGGCTGGAGCAGCCCTGGGGCTCCCTGTGCTGCTCGGGGCTGGCACGGCGGGGGCTGCTGCTGGATGCTGCCCTCCCTTCTCTCCCTTTCTCCTTGGCACCGAACCCTCCTGGGCTGTGGGGCTGGATGTTCCTTGGCTTTCCAGGGCAGTGAATTCCCATGGGAAGCCCACCAGTGCCAAGGTCCCTCCCTGCTGGAGGCTCAGGCAGCAGCGGGCACAGCACCTGAGGCTGTTCCTGGACACCAAAAGCCCCCCTGGATCCGCACAACAACGTCCTGCCGGGAGCTCAGTCCCTGGGAAGGGCCGGACAGACCCTGGGGTGGGTTCTGGGAGGGACAGGAGGGCTCATGGAGAGGGCTGGGAGCTGCAGTTCCCGAGGGATGGAGCTCTCAGCTGGACACCGGGGTCCCCCTGTCTGAGCCATGGACACGCCCCACCTCCCAAAGGGAAACTGAGGCAGGGAGCGCTCCAATGAGCCCGGTGACCCCCCCATCCCTCCTGCTTCCCTGGCACAGGCTCCTCACCCCTGCACTCGGCGTCCGACACGGCCGTGCACTCCTTCACCAGCACCTCGTTGTCCTCGCAGGTCGTGCAGGGCAGGCAGGGGTCCACGAAGTTGGCCTCGCTGGAGAAGGTGCCCTCGGGGCACTCCTCGCACACCGTGTCCTGCGAGTCCTTGCAGGGGAACATGAGCCCGAAGCCCACCTCGCAGACGCGGCACTCCCGGCAGGCCCCGCTGGCCTCGTCCTGGAAGTAGCCGTAGGAGCAGTGGCAAACGGCGTCGTCCGACTCGACGCAGGGCGCGGACATGCTCTGCAGCCCCAGGCACTGCGTGCAGGGCTTGCAGGGCTCCGTGGCGCTCACCGTGTCCGAGAAGGTGACGCCTGCGGGGGACGGGGCTGGGCAGGGCGGGCACGGCGCGGGCACCTCGCTCCCGGAGCCGGCTCTGCCCCGGCACCCAGCGCGGCTGGGACCGTATCCCCGCCTCCCCTCTCCCCCTGTTCCCTCTCGTGTCCCCCTCTGCAGCTCCCCCAGCACCTCCAAGCGTCCCCCAGGCTCTGCTGCCCATTCCCATTAACCATTCCCGCAGCAATTCCCAGCTCGGGGGGGATCCGGGACTGGATGTTCCCCTACACGTGCCCACGGGGATCCAGCCTGGGCACAGCTGGATGCTGCCCTCGACTGTTCCACACAAAACCAGTGTAAAGGAGGTTTATTTAATTCTACATTGCCTTTCTAGGATGTGCTGTTCATCTGCTTTGTTGTATATGGGGCATTAATTTAACACACAGGCCTGTGAACCAACCCTTGGTGTTCCCTCTTAGGGGCTGGGTTGAGGTTACGAGGAAACAGGAGGCCTAAATGTCTCATTTGCCTGTCCAGGGGTGCCCCTCCCAGTCCTCAGTGTCCCCAGGCGAGTTCCCTGCCCCCAGCCTGAGCTCCATCCCTATATCTGACCTCCTGATGGTCCCTGTGGGCCTCCTACAGCCACTCCTATATCTGACCTCCTGATGGTCCCCACAGCCACCCCTATATCTGACCTCCTGATGGTCCCCACAGCCATCCCTATATCTGACCTCCTGCTAGTCCCCACAGCATCCCACAGCCATCCCACAGCCATCCCATAGCCATCCCACAGCCATCCCACAGCCACAGCTGCTCCTCAGCATCCCATCACCTTCTCCTCCACATCCTGCCCGGGGGTCCCTCGGGACATCACACCCCCGTTGTCCCCCCCTGGCCACGTGTCCCCGGGCCGGGGGTGTGATGTGACAGGAGGTGACAACACTAATTGCTGACTCTCCCCGACCCCGGGGCTTCTCACTCTCTGGTTTCATCCTGTAGGACTGACTGCCAGGGAAATCAATCCCCCTCCCTCCCTCGGCCGGTTCCCAAAGGTGTTGGAGGATATTTTTAGCCCAGGAAGCCGGGTCAGCTCCGTCCTGGAGGGCACAGCTGCTGTCCCTGCCTTGGCTGCTCCCATCGATCCCCATCTTCCCTCAGCCACAATGCCAAGGGGAAAGTCCAGCCTCCGGGATGGAGAAGGTGCAGGGGAGCTCAGCCTCAATCCCTCTGCTTCCCTGCTCCCGGGAAAACGATCCAGCCACTGCCTGGATCCCTAATGAGCTGCTCATCTCCCAGGGATGATCGTGGACTCATCTCCCAGGGATGATCGTGGACACGGCAATTCCCACTCTCAGAGCCATGGATGAGCTCAGGGCAGAGCTGGCCCGGGCTGTTCCGAGATAGAAATGGGACTGAAGCTCCTGCTCCCTGGTGCTGGGCAGGATCAGAGGGATGGAAGTGCCATCCCAGCCCCGGCAGCTGCTGTTTTCTTGGCGTGACTCAGCTGCACAAAGCCCGTCACAGCCGCGACATTCCCGCTCCCAACACCCAGTGCCTGTGTTGGGGTGTCCTGCTCCTCTCCCGAGGCCACCCCTGGAACTGCAGGGATTGTAATTGCCTGGAGTTGCAGGGCAACAGGGAGCACAGAATCACAGAATCATGGAACGGGCTGGGTTGGAAAGGACCTTAAACCCCAGCTCATCCCACCCCCTGCCACGGGCAGGGACACCTTCCACTGGATGAGGTTGCTCCAAGCCTGGATTTGGACACTTCCAGGGATGGGGAAGCCACAGATTCACCGGGAAACTTGTTTTTGGTGCTGTTGGCCCTGTTCCCGCCCCAGGGGGGCGTGTGAGCAGCCCCCGTGCCCCCGTGCCCACCCAGGCGAGCGGAGCCGGAGCAGCGCCGGGAGCGCCGGCGGCACACGCGGCTCCCATTAACCTGGGGCTCATCCCTCGCATTATCCTGAATTATTGATGGGCACCATTAGAGCGGGGAAGTGGCCAGGAAAGGCTTTTGGCTGAGTGGGCACATTTGCAGTGGCAGGGAAGGGATCTGAGCTGAGCAATTACAGCCGAGATTCAAACGGGGCCCCCCCCGCCGGGGAGGGATAAATAAATCATGAGGCAGCAACGGCGGGGCTGGAGAGGCTGGGGGGCAGAAAATCGGGATAAAACGAGCCACGGGGGCTGACCCAGGGATTGTCTCTCCCCTCCAGCCCCTGCAGGCTCTGGCGGGGCCGATGCTTTGGTTGGAGCAAATTTATCCCAAACAACCCGGCTGGTGAGTTGGGAGCACATCCAAGGGAGGCAGCCCGGGGTGGAGGTGGGGATCCCACAGCCCTGGGCCGTGCCCACATTCCTCCAGCTCAGGCTGGATGCTGTGCCAGCACCGGGGCTGCCTCCACCTGCCCGGCCCTCGGCAGCGGGATCCGGGATGCAGAGGGAAGGGGAATGGGGCATCCTGAGGCCTGGAGAGCGGGACAGGGAGCCAGGAATGCCAAGTCACCCTCTGGGTTTACATCCCCTGGAGCCCGAGTCTGACACCCTGGGCAGCTTCCCTGCGGGAAGGGTTTGTCTCTCCATAACCTCCACGTCCTCCAGGAAGGGTGGAAATTCCCTTTATCCCATAAGCTCCCAGAAAGAATTCAGGGAGACAAACCTGGAAGTGCAGGTAGTGGGAAAAGGGTGGGAAAAGGACCCATCTGAGCATCCCCAGGAGTGCAAAGCCCCCCTCTGGGCTGGCAGCCCTGCAGCTGGGGCCTGACATCCAGGATTCCCTGACATCCAGGATTCCTGTGGGAAGGGCTGGGGGGGAGGGATGGCACAGTGGGTGCCCTGGCACCCCACAGCAGGATGGGCCTGAATTCCCGGGGTTATCCTGCCCAGCAGCCCTGAAACTGCAGCCGGGTGGGATCGAGTTCCCATGGCCAGCGGGATCCAGCCCTGGGTGGGATCCAGCCCTGGGTGGGATCCAGCCCTGGGTGGGATCCAGCCCTGCATCCAGGGGGGATCCAGCCCTGGGTGGGACCCAGCCCTGCATCCAGGGGGGATCCAGCCCCCCCAGCCAGTCTCAGGGAGGGCGAGTGCCGTGCATCGATTTTGCAGGAGAGCTGAGGTATTTTTAGCCCTGCCCTGTCCCTGCCCTGTCCCTGCCCTGTCCCTGCCCTGTCCCTGCCCTGTGCTGCTGCTGCTGCTGCTCTCCTTACCCAGCTTCTCCCTCCCAGCCTTTGCCCCCTCTCAGCTCCCCCCAGCCCTGCCATGTCCCTTGTCCCTCCCCAGTCGCATCCCTGGAGCAACCCGGGCTCGGCTGGCACAGCTTTTCCCCTGAATCCTCATCCTCAGGCCTTCCCAGGGTTTGCAGCAGTAACTGGGGAGGGCAGGTCGGGTTTGCAGCAGTAACTGGGGAGGGCAGGTCTCCTCTGTGGTGCTGTTTGAGCTGGGCCTGTTCATCTGCAAACACTTCCCCAGGTCCGAGCACGCGGCTCCCTCTGACATTTATGGAGCTCTGACACAGGCACCGTGCCTGGGGCTGGCTGGGAGAGCCCCGTGCCCCCCTCTCTCTCCTGGGGACTGCTGGGATTTGCTTCTCCCCTCCCAGACTCGCTTTGGTTCTGTGGCCCTTTATAAGGTTTCAAAAAAATCCTGTGGGAGACCCCCCCGTGGCTGGAGCTGAGAGCAGCACACACAGTGGGGAGGGGGGTTCTGGAGGTAAATATTGGCATGAGCTGGGAGCTGGGGACATCGAGGGGAAAACAGGGCTGGGAGGGGTCTGCAAAGGTGCCTGGGATGAGTGGGCTCCAAAACAGGGAGAGGTGGGATTGGCAGGAGGTGGGATTGGCAGGAGGGGGGATTGGCAGGAGGTGGGATTGGCAGGAGGGGGGATTGGCAGGAGGGGGGATTTTCAGGGCAGGTCTTTGGGGAAAGGCTGTCTGTGACCCTCCTGCCAGTGTAGAGGCCATGGAATCCTGGAATATCCTGAGCTGGAAGGAACCCCCAGGGACCATCGAGTCCAACTCTGCACACGACCATCCCAAAATCCCACCCTGCCCCTCAGAGAGTTGTCCAAACACTCCTCGAGCTCTGGTAGCCCTGGGAGCACAGCCTGGGGAGCTGTTCCAGTGCCCAACCACCCTCTGGGGGAAGAACAGGATTTTTAAAATTAATTCTTTTCCTAAACCCCTCCTGACACAGCAGATGGGAGGCCTGGGAAGGCTCCCAGGAGGGAAAGAGGGTGCACTTGAGGAGGATCAAGTACCTGCTGATGCTCCCACCCCCCCAGTGCCCCCCCAGCTCCCATGGCAGTCCCTTGGGGGCTCTGTGGGTACTCCCAGTGCCCCCCAGCCCCCGTGGCAGTCCCTGGGGGCTCTGTGGGTACTCACTGTCCAGGCAGGGCTCACACACGGTCTGGTTGACCCCGCAGGGCTGCACCACCCCCTCGCCCAGGTTGCAGGCTCGGCAGCACTCCCCGCTCAGCGTGTACATCTTGGTGGGGCACTTGTCCTTGGAGCCCCAGGAGGGATCCTGGGAGAGAGAACAGAGCCAGGTCATGGCTCCTGTTACAACAGGGCAGGTGGGGAAGTGACAGCCAGGCAGAGCCCCGCTCTGGGTGACATCCCACACCACACACAGGTCTGCAGAGAACCGACTTCCCTGCGCCAAACCCACTCACCAGGAAAGGCCCTGCTGGATTCTGCAGCTGGAAGGAGGCAGGAAGCCCCCAGGAGGGTATTTTGGGGGGTGATGGGGGCTTTTCCCCCGGTTACAGCACTGTTTGTTCTTGTCTCTCACCTGAGCCGTGTCCCCCAAGGACACTTTGCCATCCTGAGGGGTTCAGCCCTTCCCAGCCCGGGGAAAGGGAGAGGGGAGGAGACCTCGGGAAAAGCGGGAGGGGAGGAGACCTTCCTGCCACAGAGGAGGGTTTGGAGAGCTTGGGTGGCAGCTCTGCAGCCCAAGATCCCGTGGGGACCAGAAAGCAGGAAGGAAAGGAAGGCTCGAAGGGAGCACCAGGAGCTGCAGCGACATTCCCACCTCATGGAAGTGTCTCTGCTTATAAAACGTGCCAGCACAGATGGAAGCCACAGACGTGCCACGAGCCACCCTGCAGAGGCACTTTGCAGCCCAGGGAGTGGGGACCCGATCCCCAGAAACACCTCTTGGGGTGCAGGAAGCGTCTCTGCCCGGCCGCCGCCGAGATGCTCGCGGGGGTTTGAGCTCTTCCAGGGCCCCTTTTTCTCCCTGTGCTCACAAGCAGGTGCGTTCCAGGGCTGGCCCGTCCCTCTGCCAGCCGGCTAAGGCCGATTCTGGGGGGGAAGCGGCTCGGCTGAAGGCTCGGAGGAGCTCCCCTCCCCGCGCATCTGGATGCCTCGTCAGCCCGTTGGCCGCCTCTCCCCGCACAATGCGGCGTTCTGAACCCGCGGCGCATCAGCCGCCAGCATCCGGCCGGGCCGAGACAATGGAGCGCCAATTATAGGCATCTGAATGACAAACTGCTCCAATTACCCCGCGCCGGAGAGCCCGCGCTCCCCTCCCCGCCGCCGCTCCGGCCCGGCAGCCCCGCTCCAGCCCCGCTCCAGCCCCGCTCCGGCCCCGCTACAGCCCCGCTCCTGCCCCGCTCCGGCCCCGCTCCTGCCCCGCTCCTGCCCCGCTCCAGCCCCGCTCCAGCCCCGCTACAGCCCCGCTCCTGCCCCGCTCCGGCCCCGCTCCTGCCCCGCTCCAGCCCCGCTCCTGCCCCGCTCCTGCCCCGCTCCAGCCCCGCTCCTGCCCCGCTCCTGCCCCGCTCCTGCCCTGCTCCAGCCCCGCTCCTGCCCCGCTCCAGCCCCGCTCCAGCCCCGCTCCAGCCCCGCTCCGGCCCCGCTCCAGCCCCGCTCCAGCCCCGCTCCAGCCGGGCAGGCAGGAGGGATGTGCTGAGCAGGGGGGCTCCCCAGCACCCCCAAATTTCAGCTGGGATATCAGTCCGGGGGTAAGGAGGGGGTTGTTTTGCAGCGGGGGGGCCACACGCGTGTCCTGGGGGGCAGATTCGGCTCCTGGGGCTTCGGGACCGACCTGGCTGGAGCCCATCCCGCTGCCGGGGGGGTGTCCCCGCCCTGGGGGGGGGGTTTGCCCGCTCCCACCTCCTCAGGGATGATTTTCCAGCATCCCGGCGGGGCCGGGGGAGCAGCCGAACGTGCCTGGCTATAAATAGTGCCGGGACGGCGCGGGCAGTGCAGCTGGGCCGGCAGATCCAGCTCTCCCACGCCGCAGGCAGCTGCGAGCTGTGCCCGCGGGGACGGACCTGGCCACGCTCCTTCCTCTGGGCGACACCCGGACCCCCCAGAGATCCCCCCGGCCACACGTGCCCTTCCCAGGAGCGGTCAGTGCCACCCCCCTGTCCCTGCCCCCCCATCCACGCTCCCAAATGCTGCGGGAAATGCCACTTCCAGCCCCAGGTGCTGCTCCCCCTCCTCGCTCTCCGCCTTTCCCTTTCACTTCTGAACCCCCCAAAGATTAACACGCTCCGAAAGGGCACCTGGACCGCGTTAGCTCGCCGAAATGTGTCTGTTATTAACACAACTCCTGTTGACAAAGCCGCAGGTATTAACACCATAAAGCATTTTGACAGCTGGGCCGGGGAGGGGGCACGGGCGGAGGGCGCAGGCGACACCTCTGTGAGCCCTTAATTGCTTTCGAAGCCGTGTCGGGGGGGCAGTTGTGTCCTGGCAGGCACAGCTGGAGGAGAGGGACGAGGAGGGAGCAGGTCGAAGCGGGATTTGGGCACAGCTCCGGAGCCCTGGCACCGCAAACCGCCCCGGGGCGGGGAAGGGAGGGGATGCTCCAGCTGGAGGGGAGCCCGGCGGCGAGCCTGGATCCGAGCTGCCCCCGAGCCTGACAGACGGGCTCTGCCGCTCTTGGCGAAGCATCCCGTCTGGGAAAGGCCAAACCCCGGCCCCGAGCAACCCCCGAGGTTTGGGCAGCCGAGGAAGCCACGTGTGAGCTCGGCGGGTCCGGCTCGGCGGGACCGGGAGGGCTCTGCCCCCTCCCCTGCAGCGGCTGCCCGGGCTTTGGGTGGTCCCGGCGCCGAGGGCACAGCTCTGGGGGCACATCTGGACGTGGCCGGGTGAGGGATCGCGGGGTCTCAGCAGGTGTAATGCCGGGGGCGATGGCTGAGCTCAGCCCTGAGCCAGGGCAGTGGCCGGGGAGGTTTGGGGGACACAAAACCCGGCCCTGCAGCAGCTGATGGGGGGGGGCTGCGAGGCGGGTCATTCCCTGGGGGCAAATCCTTTGACTCCATATGGCTGGACAAGAATCCCTCCTTGTCTTTCCTGCCACGAGCGTCCCGGGGGAAGGAGACCCTCCGGCCAAGCTCTCTCCCCTCCTCAGTCTCCGCGTGAAGCCGCCAAAGCTCCGGCTTTAATATCCTGCCCGAGGGGTGTCCGGCTGCCGAACGAATCCCCCGGGACCCCCCTCAAACCCTCCCCCAACAAAAGCCCTGTTCCTGCCCCAGAAGGGGGGTCCAGCCCCCCGTGCCCACCCGGCCGCCCCACTCCGGGCACTCCCCTCTCTCCAGGCCCCCCCCGTGCCCCGAAGTTTTCTGCCTGCGGCACACGCCGAGGCTGTGCCCATCGCAGGGCTCCGGCGGGAGGAAGGGGGTCTCACCCTTTGCTCTGGGAGAGTTCGGAGCCGGGAAAGTCTAGGACAGATCGGGGGGGCCGTGGGATGGCGGGACATGAAGGCACTGGGGGGCGGGTGGCTTCTCCCCCGCTGACCGAGGGCTCTGCCTTCCTTTTCTCCCCGGGTAGAAGGGCTGGCAGAGCCCTGTGCAGCGGGGTCAGAGGGGCTGTGGGACCCCCATCACCAGCCACCTCCCCGCACCCCCTCCCTCCTCATCCCAAGAACTCCACCTGGCACTGCCGCTGCCTTCCCGCTGCCCCCGGGACCTCCCGCCCCGTACCCCCGGGGCTTCCCATCCCTGTGGGACCCCCGGGACCCTTCATCCCAGCCCCGCCTGGTGCCTCCGGGACCCTCCGCGCTGTCCCCGAGATGCTGCTCCCGGTACCTCCGGGACCCTCCAATCCACCCCCGCCTGATACCTCGGGGACCCCCCATCCCGGTACCGCCGGGACCCTCCATCCCACCCCCAGTGGTGCCTCCGGGACCCTCCATCCCACCCCCGCCTGATGCCTCGAGGATCCTCCATCCCGGTACCCCGGGACCCTCCATCCCACCCCCGCGGGTGCCTGCGGGGACTGTGGGCGCTCCCCCCGGGACGCCGCTCCCGCACTCACCGCCGGCAGCAGGAGCAGCAGCAGCGGCAGGAGCCCGGCCATGGTGCGCGGGGGCAGCGGGGACCCCCCACCCGAGAGCGGCTGCGGGGCCGCGACCTCCCCCCAAAAGCCGGTGCGCGGCCGGGCTGCCCCTGCCCTCCCTCTGCCGCCGCCGCCTCGGCGGCAGCGAGAAAAGGCTGCAAGTCCCTCCTCCTCCTCCTCCTCCTCTCCGCCCCCGGAGCATCACGGCGAGCGGCCGAGCCCGCACCTCCTCCGCCGCCACACAAAGCAGGGCCCCCCCGAGCCCCCCCGGCCCCGCCGCCCCCCACAAAGCGCTCTCGGGGCGCGCTCGGCTCTGTCCGGCCGCGGCTCTGCAGCCTCTCGGCCGTTCAGGTTGTTCACGCCCTTCCCTCTGTCTCCATTCACCCTCCCCTGCTGTCTGTCCGTCCGTCCGTCCAGCTCTCCGTCCCCCCCCAACGCCCACGTCCGTCCGTCTGTCCCTGTCCGCCGGTCCCCGTCCCCGTGGTGGGTTCTTTGGTGACAGTGCAGCCCCGGGGAGATGCTCCGTGCCTGGGCTGGGGTGTCCAGCTGCTGGGACAAGGAATAACCCCCCTGGATTGGGGACATCCCCAGGACTCAGATCCCAAGGTCTGTCCCAGCCATCCGGGTGACACAGAGAAGCTCCCAGTGGGATCCAAAGTTCCCCTTTGGACCAAAAAAAAAAAAATATCCATATTGACATCCTTTGGCTCCTAAAACTCTCCCTGTGTGCCCTCTCCTTTGTCCTGGAGCTTCCAGCTTCCCTGGGATGGCTCTGCCCGCTGTCCCTGCCATCCCAGACCCCACGGAGATGGAAGCTGGAGATGTCAGGGCTCGTCCCTCGTCCTGCCTTGCTGTGTCAGCACCAGGAGTGCTCCTTGTGGGGCTCCCTGGAACAATGCAGGGGGTTTGCTGGTGGCCCTGGCCAAGGAGGGTGGCTGGGGATGGCCCTGTCACACTGTCACTGCTCCCGGGGAGGCTCCAGGGGGGGGACAGAGGAGAGACCTTCCCTGTCTGACTCTGGGTTTGGCCTCGTGTCCCTCTAACACAGGTGCTTCCTCACCCCCCGGGCTCTGCAGGTGCTTTTGGGGTCCCCAGAGCGATGTTCAGCTCCAGCATTCCCAGCACTGCAGCCACTGGAGCCCCCCCAGCTCCCCGTGACCCCCCGGGATCCTCCCCTGGGTCACAGCTCCCCGTCCAGGCAGCAAAGCACCCCGGGCTCATCCCAGCTCAGCTGGATTTCCTCTGGAAAAGCCACTTACTGACTCTCCAAGGTGCAGGAGGTTGGCTGCCCCCACCCAGCCCGTGCTGCCCTGTCAGGGAAGGGCTTTAAGGAGTTCCCTGAGCTTTTCCATGAGACTGAACCGGAGCCAAAGCTGCCGTTTGTTCTCCGGCACGGACAGGCAGGAGCACATGTGGGAGCCACATGGGGAAGGGATTCCCAGCCAAAAAGCCACGCTGGGGCCGGGGGGGCCGGGGGCAGGATGTGCCGGGGGGGTTGGGGGGTCGGGATGCCCACGTCGGGGTCGGGATGGGCAGCGAGAGGCCGAGCATCCCACTCCTGGCTGGGCGGGAATGGGACACAGGGCAGGGCTGGCCCAGCGGGGGAGCAGCCGAGGGATCCCACAATTCATTTGCCACAGCGAGTGGCAAATCCAGCTGTTTTCCTTGGACAAATCCCTCCTGTCCTTCCCCCTCCCTCCCGCAGGGTTCGGGGCTGTGGATCCACGGGGAGAGCACGTGCTGGGGACACTTCCCTGGGGGAGCAGCCCCCGAGCCTCGCTCCCCAAGCCTGGTGCCAGCGTGGGAATCATCCCTGGAAAAAGCCGGTCCTGGAGCTCAGCTGTGCTCCACGTGCTGGGCCGGCAGCCAGCCAAGGTAAGTGAAAACTTCTGCTCCCACCCCCGGCCCCCCCCGCGGCTCCTTTGCTGAGGGGGCTCCCCGTCAAATCACACACCCGGCACTTCCCCCCTTCCCAAAAAAGGCTGTGGCCCTTCCCCGGCTCCACGAGGCGACAAAGAGCCCATTAAAAGTCTGCTTGGAATTCAGCCCAAAGGCTCCAGGGGTTTATTTGCTGGGGGAGCATCCTCTGGGCTGCTGGGGGGGATGAAGCTCTCGGAGTGCTGCAATTCCTCGGATCCACCAAAAACCACCTCCACCTGCCCTTGGCTCCGAGCGGGGCCGCTCACGCCCCCAGGGAAGCTCGTGGCCACCAAGGTGGCCCAAAATTGGGTCCCAGTGATGCTGCCATTGCCACTGTGCCACGGTGGGACGATGCCACAGGCACTGGCAGAGCCGAGAGCGGGTCAGGGAGAGGGTTTGTGCTCATAAGAACAAAAAGAAGCTTCCATTGATTTTTTTTTGTTGTTGGCTCCCACCCTCCCTCCGGGCTGGGGGGGTCGTGCATGGAGGGGTTCCCCCACTGGAGAGGCTCCCACCTGCTGGGCTGCCTGGGATGGAGCCGGTTGTGCCCGAACAGGGCAGGTTTAATGAGCAAAACCCCATTTGCAGCTCGGTGAAATCCTGGGCCACGTCCCTCTCCAGAGCAGCATCCTCAGGATGACTCTCACCCCCTCGTTATCCTCCTCCAGGCTCAGCCAGGCCTTCCCACAACCACTTCCAGAGGTGCCCAGGCAAAGCCAGGTGATGCCTCTCCCCGCTCCTGCCACCCCCAGACAGAGCAGGAGTTAAACACTCGGTGCCAGCTCCAAGTTTTTACTGCTTTTACTCCAAAGCAGAGGTAATTACCTTCCCGACAGAGAGACAGACCAGTAATGGGAAGTTATAAATAACGATGAATAAATAATACACGGTGGGAAATTGTCCTCCTGCTCTTCACAGCCAGGGTTGGGAGCACAGAGAAGGGCCCAGGGGGAGCAGAAGGGCCCTGGGAGCAGGGGATGGGTCCTGATCCCCGTCTGCTCCAGGGGAAGGGGACCCTGCACTGCCCAGGTCTTGGGGGGAAAAATCCCTTCTGAGGGGGAAAGGGAGGAAATTCAGGGTGGAAATCAGGCTCTGGGTTATCTCACTTCACTGGGAGCCATCGGAGTGTGGGACAGTCTCTGTGGGATGCAGAGGGATTCGTGGCAAGAAGGCACCTTTTGGATAATCCATAATATCTTTTCAAGGGGGGGAAAAAAAAAGGAAGAGGAAAAATCATTTGGTTTGAACTCTCCAGCCCAGCTTGGCCGGGAAATCTGCACCTTGGGCCACTGGGCAAGAGCCCAGCCCGTGTCTGGAGAGCAGGAATTGAGGGTTCCCGTGGTCCCCAATCCTCTGGTTCTCCTTGGGATCGATGGGATTCGGGCACTTAAAGCCTGTCAGGCTGGAGGACAAGGCCAGGCAAGGGGCACGTCCGGTGCTCCCACCCCTGCTCCGTGTCCCTGCCAGCTCCAAACCCGGGATGGAGGGATGGGAAGATCAGCTGCTCCTGGAGCTGCAGTTCCAGAGGGATGGGAAGATCAGCTGCTCCTGGAGCTGCAGTTCCAGAGCTGCTGGAAATCCTCCCCGGCTGGAGGGGAACCAACGCCGGCAGAGTCTGGCCCGGCCGCCCACGGAGGAGTTTTACCATTCAGGGAAAACTGTTCCCTGGATTCCCGCAGGGAGGGACCGTCCCTGACCCCTCCCACTCCTCCCTTCCCCCTGTGCCCGCTCATCCCGCTCATCCCGGCTGGGCCTGGGATGCAGCCGGAGGGAAACGGGGGTGCTGGGGAAAATCGGGGGGTTATTCCCACAGGGAGTTGGGCTCAGTTATTTCCACATGGATTGGGCTCAGTTATTCCCATGGGGATGGGGTTCAGTTATTCCCACATGGATTGGGCTCAGTTATTCCCATGGGGATGGGGTTCAGTTATTTCCTGCAGGAATGGGGCTCAGTTATTCCCATGGGGATGGGGTTCAGTTATTTCCTGCAGGAATGGGGCTCAGTTATTCCCACATGGATTGGGCTCAGTTATTCCCACAAGGATGGGGCTCAGTTATTCCCGCAGGGATGGGGCTCAGTTATTCCCATGGGGATGGGGTTCAGTTATTCCCACAAGGATGGGGCTCAGTTATTCCCATGGGAATAGGGCTCAGCTGGAGCATGGCATCCAAACCAGGTGGTTCAGGTGTTTCCCTCCTGGCTCGGGGTGGGAGATGACCCCATTCCCACGCTGGCATCTCCAGCCCTTTGGACACACCCGGATGGACACAACGGCCGGTGCTGGCACTGCAGGTGGATCAGGGCAGGATGAATCCCAATGGGGGGGACTGCAGGGCTCAGGGACACGTGGGACACGTGGGACACGTGGGTTGGGGCCACCCCAGTGCTGTCTGGGGGCTCCTGAGCACAGATGTCACTTGGCCGTGGCCCGAAATCGCTGCTGGGGGAGACTCAAAGCTCCCCAAAGCACAGCTCCGGGGTAGGAAGGAGCCAGCACTCCCCAACCTCACCAAAACCCCCCTGATTTCCACTCCTACCAAAGCGTCCTGATCTGCTTTGGGTTACACTCCTTGATTTCCACGCCCGATTCCTCCCGACGCCTCCCTCCATCCCCCTCCCCTTCCCCTGCTGCTCTCCAGCCCGACAGCCCCCGGCGTCCCTCCCTTCCCTCTTCCCTTCCCTCTTCCCTTTCTCCCAGCTCCATCGCCCTGCCAGCGCCAGGGGGGATTCACGGACCAAGCCCTGGGGCCTTATAAGGGCCGAGCGAAGGAACCTCCGGCGCTGTCCGGGAAACTCGATCCCTCCTCGGGATGGAGGTGGCAGAACCAGCCCCCGCCGCCCCCAGAGAGGAGCCAGGGTTTGAACAGTCTGAAACGACCCTGGCAGGGCCCGGCAGGGGAAGGGGGGAGAGAAAACCCCCTCCTCGTGGCCCAGATCACAAAGGACATAAATATGTCGGCGGTAGCAACATTATCAATATTTTCCTGCTTAAGGTATCGATTGATTCCACACGCCAGGGGCAGGGCCGGCTTTCTTCTCACCAGCCTGGCTTTTGGGAAGTGATTGATTCAGTTTTGTTGCTGATGGATCAAGAATTCTGCTGCTGGGAGGAAATGAATGTCAAACCTGTCGTGGCAGGAGCAGGGCAGGGGCTGGGGGGGAAGCAGCACTGGGGAGGAGGGGATTCTTTTCCCTTGGCTTTTTGCTGGTTTTTGTTTTTAATTCAGGGATGGAGATTTATTTTAATTGCTCCAGTGCTTAGGCAGGATAAAATAAGATAAAAGAAGCTGATAGAATAAGACGAGGATAAACAGAATACAATAGAATTGAGATAAATAGAACAGAATAAGACAGAATGTAATAGAGACAAATAGAAAATAACAGACTCGTTCAGTTGGAAGGGACATAAAACAACCATCTAATCCCACTGTGGGGTATTTTTCCAGCAGGTTTGGAGTGTGTGCAGCCCAGACAGGATCCAATGGGATTCTTTGGCTCCTTTTTCCCTTTTCCCAGCAACTGGGCCACACCAAGCAGGGACGTTGTCGGTGGCTGTGCTGGAAATTCCACCTGCTGGGCCTCAGTTTCCCCCCGTGTGAGCAGGGAAGCTGATCCCTGTAACACCTGGAAATAATTCCCCAGTACCTGGGAAAACAAGGTGTTTATTCGCCGAGTGTTCGGAGACACCGGGACACAGTTTATGGATAAATCAGGGAATATCCTGAGCTGGGAGGGTCCCCCAGGGATCACAGGGGGGAAGTTCTCTCGGCTCCCAGAGCCCCCCAGGGTCAGGAGCATCGGCTGCTGCCCCACCTGCCCTTTGCACCGGCTGCTTCCCACGGCCCGGCCCCATCCCGGCCTTTTTCCGACAGCAAGATCCATGGATGTGACCTCCCCCATGGATGTGACCTCCCCCACCTCCCCCCGAGGCTCGGGGGGCTTTAAATCACCCTCATTTCCCCTTCCCGGCAGCGCTGGCAGGGGTGGCAGGGGGGTCCTGGCCCCTTCCTGGAGCGTGCCGGGATTTCTGGGAGGCTGATCCAGGTGGGAGCAGCTCCAGCAGCGCCGGGGGGATGGTTGGAAGCTGCTGGGATGTGCCGGGCGGGATGTGCAGGGTGGGATGTGCAGGGTGGGATGTGCCGGGCGGCTGCTCCAGCCCCTTTAATTCCCACCTCCCCAGGCAGCCCCCACGTGCTCCGTTCCATTTGCTCCCGGGAAATCTTCCCCTGAGGGGGCTCAGGGAGGATGAAACGGCCCATCCCATTCCATCCCTCCCTCCATCCCATCCCATTCCATCCCATCCCATCCCATCCCATCCCATCCCATCCCATCCCATCCCATCCCATCCCATTCCATTCATCCCATCCCATCCCATCCCATCCCATCCCATCCCATCCCATCCCATCCCATCCCATTCCATTCATCCCATCCCATCCCATTCCATTCATCCCATCCCATCCCATCCCTCTGGGAGGGCACCCCAGAGGAACCCCAGAGCTGTTCCGGGTCCAGAGAACCCCCAGGCTCCTGACTCTGCCCTGGGGAAAGTGGGAAGGTGGAGCCTCGGAGCCGTGGTGGGTCCTTCCCGGAGCTCAGCTGGATGGATGTGGTTGGGAGAAGTGCATTTCCATCCATCACCCCACTGCGCTCAGCGGGGTCAGACTCCCGGGAATAACGGGAGAGGGGCTTCTCCCTGCCCTCCAGGCTCGTTAATATTCCTGCGGGGAATAAATCCTCCAGGAGAATCACTGCTCCCTGCCCAGGCAGGGGGAGGCCGCGGGCAAACCCTTGTGCTGGTCCCGGGGCAGCAGGAGCTGCGATCCCGGGAAGGGCCGGGCGGGGCCGGGGCGGCTGCTGCCACATGGAAAGAGGGGGTTGAGGCCTCCTGTACCTCGGGCACGTGGGATGGGGAAGGAATGAGCCTGGAATGGGGCTCTGCTGCAGCAGGGGAGAGCGGGGCACTGGTGTGGACTGGGCAGACTGGGATGGTGCCTCTGGAGCGGGGCCGTGGGATTTTCACCTCCCTGGGTGGGATTTTTCACCTCCCCTGGGTGGGATTTTTCACCTCCCCCCGCGTCTCCAGAGCCTCTTCCCAGCCCCCGTGCCTGGCTCGGGAGGGAGCTCATTTCCCAGCGCGCTGAGATGATGAGGGAACTAATTACTGCCTTCGTTCCTTATGCAAATCAGCCACCGGCCCTCGGAACAAAGCCCGGAGCATCTGCAGGAACGGGCTGGGAGCGGAGCTGGGAGCTGCCCTGCCCTCCCACTCCCGGTGGGAGCTGCTGGGATCATTCCCTGACTGGTGCATCCATACGACATCCACAGGTATCCGTGTGTGTGACTCCCACACTCCTTCCCTGGCTGATCCAACCCAGCTCCTGCCCCTGCACTTCAATCAAACCATTATCATAATGAATCAAATTACAGTTAATAAATCCAATTATAGTTATTTTTATAATTACATTACCGTCTTTTACAAAGATAGTATTTTATTTATATTTATTTATATTCTTTTCCATAGCTTATATTTATTTATAATTATACTGCCTTATTCAATTATATCTATTTATACTTATGGGGAGGGGGGTAAATTAACTGTTTCCCAGTGGGAAACACGGCGGGAAATGGGAGGTTTGGTGGGTTTTTTGGGAAGTCACCTGCCCATATAGAGCAGAGCTAAGGATGGGGAGGGTTCACTGCAAACCCTCTGCTTTGAAAATCAGGTGAGAGTTTCCCAAAGGCCGGGGAGAGGAAGATCAATTGGATCAGGATAATCAGATTGGGATGAGCAGCTGTCCCTGCGCCTCCCAGACCTGCTGGAATTCTCCCCTCAGTCAGTAAACAAGGACAAGGACGGGGAGGAAATTGGGAAAAGCAATTTTATTCTGCCTTCCAGAAGGGTTTGTAACGAGGTCCAGAACACGCCAGGGATGTGGAAAGGCAGCTGCTGTTTGCAGGAGAGGGGGAGCAGCAAATCCAGCTGGGAGGGCTCTGGGATCAGCATCTCCTGGGCTGGGGGGGGCCAAGGCAGCCAGGCCTGGGAGGGGTTAAAAGGGGATGGACACGGCTCGGGATGGACCTGGGGGTGGGTCCTTCCAACCCCTCAAGGTGTGAGCACAGGGCTGGTGACCCAGAGATCCTGGGATCTCACAGGTTTGGTGACCTGGAGAGTCCGGGGATGATTTAGAGGGGTCCCAGCTCGAGATGCACATGGAGGTGGGTCCCTCAAGGTGTGCACACAGGGCTGGTGACCTGGAGAGTCCGGGGATGATTTGGAGGGGTCCCAGCTCCGGATGGACGTGCAGATGGATCCCCAAGGTCTGGTGACTTGGGGAGGTCCCACGCTGGGCTGGGGAGCTCTGCCAGCCCCAGGGGATGCTCTGCCAGCCCCAGGGGGTGTGGAAATGCGGGTGCAGGAGGCTTTAAGGAGTTTATAATCCACAGGAGCTTTGCTTCAAGGTCTCCAAGAGCTGCAGAGCCCCGTCCCCAGCGCTCCGGAGGAGCAGGAGCGGGAGCAGGAGCAGGAGCAGGGGCCGAGCCCTCAGACTCCCCGGGGACACCCGAGACGAGCTGAAAGCAAACAAACCTGAAAGCAAACAAACCATTATCGGGCCGTTCCTGTCGCCGGGGGAGGGGGGTGAAGGGCCGGGTGGCCACTGCCCCCTCACTGGATTTCTGCTGGAATTGGCCAAGTGGAGTGTGGGAAAACAGGGAGGTTTGGGGAGATGCCCTGAAAGCCGGCAGGATGGAGAGGAGGAGGAGGAGGAGGAGGGTGTGATGGCAGCTCCCAGGGCAGGGATGAGCCCAGGAATGGGGATTTTGGCTGAGATGGGTGGGAGTTGGGAGCTGAACTCCCAATTCCCCTCTTGTGCTGATCAGAGGGTGGAAAGAGCAGCTCGTGGGGGGTTTTCCCTCACCCACCCCCCTCCCCTGGGATGTGAAGGACAGACCCACTGCCACTGTCCTGGGGTGCTGAGCCCCAAATCACCTCCACCCCACCCCCAGCCACAAACCAGGCCCAACCCCAGGCTGCAAACCCCTGATTGTGCCCTCTGGGTCCTCCTGGGAGCCCTGGCTGGGGAAGGGATGGATTTGGAGCCCCAGCTGAGGAAGGGATGGATCCAGCAGCCCCAGCTGGGATAGGGATGGATCCAGCAGCCCCAGTTCAGGAAGGGATGGATCCAGCAGCCCCAGTTGGGATAGGGATGGATCCAGCAGCCCCAGTTGGGGAAGGGATGGATCCAGCAGCCCCAGCTGGGGAAGGGATGGATCCAGCAGCCCCAGTTGAGGAAGGGATGGATCCAGCAGCCCCAGCTGGGGAAGGGATGGATCCAGCAGCCCCAGCTGGGGAAGGGATGGATCCAGCAGCCCCAGTTCAGGAAGGGATGGATCCAGCAGCCCCAGTTCAGGAAGGGATGGATCCAGCAGCCCCAGTTGAGGAAGGGATGGATCCAGCAGCCCCAGCTGGGGAAGGGATGGATCCAGCAGCCCCAGCTGGGGAAGGGATGGATCCAGCAGCCCCAGCTGGGGAAGGGATGGATCCAGCAGCCCCAGTTCAGGAAGGGATGGATCCAGCAGCCCCAGTTGGGATAGGGATGGATCCAGCAGCCCCAGTTCAGGAAGGGATGGATCCAGCAGCCCCAGTTCAGGAAGGGATGGATCCAGCAGCCCCAGTTGAGGAAGGGATGGATCCAGCAGCCCCAGTTGGGATAGGGATGGATCCAGCAGCCCCAGCTGGGGAAGGGATGGATCCAGCAGCCCCAGTTGGGATAGGGATGGATCCAGCAGCCCCAGTTCAGGAAGGAATGGATCCAGCAGTCCCAGTTCAGGAAGGGATGGATCCAGCAGCCCCAGCTGAGGAAGGGATGGATCCAGCAGCCCCAGTTCAGGAAGGGATGGATCCAGCAGCCCCAGCTGGATGTGCAGCCCTGCTGAAAGCCGAGCCGTGGCCCTGGCAGTGACTGATGGCTGGGGGTGGCTCCTGCTCCTGCAGAGCTGCTGCTTTAAAAGCATTCTGGCTCCCTGGCCAATAACGGGAGGGATTTGCTGAAGCCGCTTGAGGTCCCATTTTCTCTGGAACCCATTTCCATGGCATGAATCACCGAGTGGAATGAACTCAATTAGTTCAGACAGAGGCAGGAGATAAATCAGGGTCCCATTAGGAAACCTTGAGGGTAATTTATGGCCTGGAGCAGTGCTGCCTGTCTCCCTTCTCCCTTCTCCCTTCTCTCTCCATGTGCAACCTGCTCCAGAGGCAGCTGGGGAGCAGGGTGGGATCACTGTTCTCTCTCCAGTGCTGGGAGATGCTCTGCAGTCATTCAACCAGCCCTGACCAGCAGAGCCAGGTCTGGAGACAGGGAGCAGCTCCTCTGCCAGGAGCCTCATTCACCCTCTGCTCATTCATCCATCCTGTGTCTCCTGCCAAGGGAGGCTTTGGGAGAGACCTGGAGCCTTCCAGGAAATTTGGGACGGAGTTTTCCTTACATATCCTGGTTGCTGGAGCCTTCCCCTGTTCAATCTGGGGACACCCCCTGATCCCACTGCCTGCAGTCCCGGGGGAGCTGTGGGGGGACTGGATCCCCAGAGGGGCTGGGAATGCAGGGAGGGGGCAGGGAAGGACCCCATCCAGGTGGTGCAGGGAGGTGGACCCGGATTTGGTGTCTCTGGGTGGCCTTTCGGGGCTGGAAGCTGCAGTGAGGGTGCTCTGTGTGAGCTCTGTGTGAGCTCGGTGTGAGCTGAGGGTGCTCCCTGTGAGCTACAGCCGAGCCCGGGGCAGCCTGAGATGCTTTTATGAATAATGGAGCTGCTCTGCTCTCCTTCCAGTCAATGCAGAGGGACAGGAACCTTCTGGGGACAATTTATGCCTCAGAAGGGCTGAATCACTGCCCAGGGACAGAGTGGCATCTCCATCCCTTCCGAGGGATCCAAAGGCAGACGAGTGCTCCGGGCACTCAAGGGGAGGATGTGGCTGTGCCCTCCCCCACCTTCCCTGCCCTGCCTGAGCCGGGTTTTCCAGGGCACAGAGGGTGCCCAAACCCTGCCCTTTGCTGCCCAACCCCCAGCAAACCCCTCGGGGAGCTGGAGCCCCAAGCTCTTCCATGAGTGGTTTCCCGAGGAAAAAGGAAGGATCCTGGGGAAAAGCAGCTCCTCCCACACTTGTTTTGCTTGGGGAAGGTTCCCGAGTGTCCCGCTGGGGGTGCAGGGCATTCCCAGCCCCTGGAGGCTCCAGCTGGGTGCTCCCAGAGGGAGCAGCTCTCCAGGTCGAGCTCCGGGGGTGGTTTTCGCCCTGGAGGTCCCTCAGTGCTGACATTTGGCTCCGAAAAGAAACCACAGGGAGCTCTTTGGGGCCGCTCCTCCCGGGAACGGGGTGAGCCGGGTGCCAGCCTGCCCTGCTCCGAGTGGGCACCGTAAAAAAGTACGTGGATGGGGCATTTGGAGCGTCAGGGATCTAATTACAGAGCATCCCACTTCCTTCCTCTGCCCATCCCACGGGGCATCAGCTGCAGCCCAACGGCTCCAGGGAGCAGGAGATGTTAGCAGGGGAGCTGGGATGGTGTTGGGATGGTGTTGGGATGGCTGGGGCCTGGCATGGGGCTCCCCCAGGCTCCTCCACCCCCAATCCCTGGGATCCCAGCGGGTTAACGGGGCGCTCCACTGGGAAACAGCTTTTCCTGTGGCATCCTCTCCCTTTCCAGGAGATGTATTAAAAAAAATAATAATAAGCAAAACTAAAGCCCTGCCCTCTGCTTGACCCCACAGCCCAGGGCTCCCGGGCAGCTCGGGCCAGAGGGCTCTGCCGGGGCCGGGAATGGGATCCCGAGTGTGGGGTCCTGTCCCTGCAGGAATGGGCTGGATTGTTCCACACTGTCCACTGCTGTCCCTGGGCCGGGTCTGTCTGTCCCTGGGCCGGGTCTGTCTGTCCCTGGGCTGGGTCTGTCTGTCCCTGGGCCGGGTCTGTCTGTCCCTGGGCTGGGTCTGTCTGTCCCTGGGCTGGGTCTGTCTGTCCCTGGGCCGGGTCTGTCTGTCCCCTGGGCCGGGTCTGTCTGTCCCTGGGCTGGGTCTGTCTGTCCCCTGCCCTGGCTCTGTCTGTCCGTGGGCTGGGTCTGTCTGTCCCTGGGCTGGGTCTGTCTGTCCCCTGGGCTGGGTCTGTCTGTCCCTGCCCCGGCTCTGTCTGTCCGTGGGCTGGCTCTGTCTGTCCCTGCCCTGGCTCTGTCTGTCCGTGGGCTGGGTCTGTCTGTCCCTGGGCCGGGTCTGTCTGTCCCTGCCCTGGCTCTGTCTGTCCCTGCTGTTTGGCAGCCCTGGGAGGTTTGTGGGGATGGTTCCGTGGGTTATCCTGGGCCGGAGGAGCCGTGGGAGCTCTCCCGAGGCTGCAGCTCAGCAGAGCTTTCCTTGGGACACTCGGAGCAGGGGAACGGTGCCGAGGGGCTGGAAGGGTTGCTGTCCGTCCGTCTGTCTGTCTGTCTGTCTGCTCCTGTGCCCCCCAGACATCCCCCCTGGCACCCTCCCAGCCCCTGTGCCCTTCCCTGGCTCTGGACACCCCAGTTGCCCCAGTGGGAGCAGCTCCCACTTTGGGTGGGGAGGCTGCAGGGACCAGGGTGAGGTGCTGGGGATGACACCCATCCCACGGGGTCAGCACCCCCCCTCCTGGAAATCCCATTCCCAGCCCCTCCAGAGGGTGTTGAAGTGAAAACAAACCATCCTGCGGGATTTTCACCCCCCAAATTGTGTTTAATTATTAAGATAAAAAGGGGCTTTGTGCAATAATTCCCACTCTGTGGAGCTTTGGGGGCTCACTCTGCACAGAAACTTTGGGGTCCAGAGGGAATTGCTCTCCCTGGCTCCAACAGACCCCTTGGAGAAGCTCCCTCTGAGGCACTTCCCAAAGAAATCCTTCCCTGGGCATTCCCATCCCTGTTGGGGCTCCTCCGAGGCTGAGATTCCCACCCTGGTGCCACCCAGGGACTCACCTGCACCCCCTCAGGTTTTGGGGCTCGGGGAGGTGGATGGGGGGGTTGCAGTAAAAGAGGAAACCTTGGGAAAAGGGGTTGGGAACACGTTGGAAGCGAAGGAACCTGAGAGGGCTCAGCCCTCACTCCCGGGAGGGGCCTCCCCCTGCCAGGCACTCCCGGAGCTCCCCGGGGAGAGCTGGGAATGGGGGGCTGGACAATCTGCTGCCACTTCCCGAAGGTTTTAACGCCCGGAGGGGGATCGGGGGGAGCAGCAGCTTCGCTCCGGGTTCCTCTGGAAAGGGAATCTCCCCCCACCCCAGCGGGAAAAGGAGGGGGTGGGATCGGGGGTGGGGGAGCTCCGGGGGCTCCAGTTCATCCCAACCACTCCTGTCCCCCCCCGAGGAGCTGCTCTGGCCCTGCCGGTGCCCCCAGGCTCTGTCCCAGCAGCAGGTTTTTGGGGTGCAGGAGGGAGGAAGGAACCTCCCCATGACACCCGGGTGAGAGCAGCAGGGAGAAGGGGCACATCCAGGGGGGCTCATGGATTCACCGAGGCACACACGACCCTCGGAGGCCCCGTAGGGACCCCAAACCCCCTCCCCAGGCGGCCCCACCGCCCCCAGGAGGCGCTGGCGGGCGGCAAATGGAGCAGCCCCACCCTCCGCGTTTATTATCCCTCCTAAAAGCTCCATTCCAGGGCCCCGGGGAGCAAACCCGGAGCAGCTCAGACTTCCGAGGCATCATCCAGGGAAACGACCCCCCGGCAGGGAGGCTCGGGAGAAGCTTAGGGGGGAGCTGGGGGAGGGGGAAGGTCCTGTGAGGGCAGAAATTCCCTGCAGTGGTTTTTGGGGGGCTTTATTGGTTATTTAACAGCTTTTGTTGGAATCCTGTCACTGTCTGTGTGAGGAGGGACAGGGCTCCCTCGGCTCCGGTGGCTGTGGGTGCTCCCACCTGGATCAGCCCCTGGATGTGGGTGTTCCCACCTGGATCAGCCCCTGGATGTGGGTGCTCCCACCTGGATCAGCCCCTGGATGTGGGTGTTCCCTCGTGGATCAGCCCCTGGATGTGGGTGTTCCCACCTGGAGCAGCCCCTGGAGCAGTGGGGTTGGAGCAGGGAGGGCCCAGCCCTGGTCTCTCCCCACCCTCTGCACGATCCCGGATCCCGCAGGAAAGGTCTCCCCTGACTCCCCCACGTCTCCTGGAGCAGCTCAGGCACGTTCCCCTCCAGGGAATCCTTCCCTGGGCATCTCCTCCAGCCGCTCCATCCCGGCTGGAATGGAATCCTGCTGCTCCCAGGCCGCATCCCTGGGAGTGATGCCCCAGGGGGAACCCCCCAAGCCCCCAGAGTGGCTCCCTCAGCACCTTCCCCTCTGTTCTCCGTGCCCTGAGTTCAGAATGGATCCGTCCTGCCTCCTTCCCACTCCCCCGAACCGAACACTCCCGTGCCAGCTGGGAATTCGGGCAGTTAAAGTGCTCTGAAATGGGGGGGAGGGAGAAAGAGGCAGCAGAAAGGTTTAAACCCGGAATGGTCCCGGTGCCAGGGAATGAAAACTCTGGGAGGGAGCCATGAGGGAAGTGGTGCCTGGGGAGCCCTGGAGATGCATTTGGCACAGACAGCCCCCGGCCTTTCAGACTCTGCACGAGTTAAAGGGGAGGGCTGGGGGCCATGGGGCGATCAGACAGGATGGGGGGGCTCCTAAACCCCCCTGAGGGACAACCAAACCCCCCCCCCCCGGGCCACCAAACCCCCCCCGGGCCACCTGGACGGGCTCTTAAAGCCAGAGGGGGGACAGGTTGTGCTGGAGGGCAAAAAGAAAGGGCTGGGTAACCCCCCGTGATCCTGAGAACCCCTCTATGCTTGGGACCCCTCCCCCAATTCCTGGGATACCCCCAATGTCTGTGAACTCCCCCAATACCCGTGAGCCCTCCCATGCCTGGGAATCCCCCAATTCCTGGGAACCCCCCAATGTCAGTGACCCCCTCCCAGTGCCTGGGAACCCCCCAATTCCTGGGAACCCTCCAAACTCCTGGGGACCCCCCAATCCCTGTGATGCCCCAATGCCAGTGAACCCCCCCAATCCCTGTGACCCCCCCCAGCCCTGTGACCCCCCCCAATCCCTGTGACCCCCCCTATTCCTGTGCCCCCTCCTCCCCCTCGTTCCCTCCTCCAGCTGCCGATTCCCGCCGCTGTTCCCAGCGCAGGGACCCCTCAGTCCGTGTCCCCCCCGAGGGCTCTGCCCGGGGACAAAAGGCAGCAGGGCCTGACCCCGCCGCCGTTCGGGACGGTCCCTTCCCACAAAGCCCTGGATTGTTCCCCCCCGGCTCCGGCCGCGCTCCTGCCCCCTCCCCTGCCCCCTCCCCTGCCTCCTCCCAGACCCTGGGAAGCGGGGGGAGGCTTTTCCAGGGATAGCATCGCTCAGCCTGGACTGTCCCTGGGTTTGGGATGAGGATGGTTCTGCTCCTCTGAGGGGCCGCATTTCGGGGGCCCCCACCCGATCCCATATTCGGGATGAGCCGAGCTGGGCAGGGACAGGGACAGGGCCAAGGTCAAGGGCGAGGGATGGGAACGTGCCCAGCGCCGGAGGGGACTCGGTGCTTCGCCAGGAGCCGATATCGATCCCACGGCTTGGAACGGGCGGGGGGGGCGACCCGCCGGGGTCACCCAGACGTGAACGAGCACCTGGGACTAATTGCACGACATAAATGAGCAATTACGGCCCTTACAGGAAAGCTAAAACATCCCAGACCTCTCCCTGACCCGCTCGCGGTTCCCCTGGAAACGGGGATGCTCCCGGCTGTTCCCGGCGGGATGGGGGGACAGCGGAGCCCCCCCGGCGGCGGAAGGGCCGCGGGGCCTCGGGCTGTGGCCACTGGGGCAGCTGCTGGCGGCGAGGGGACACTGAGGTGCCATTGTCCGGGGCCGGGAGCGGGCAGGATTTATCCCGGGAGAGGACAGGATTTATCCCGGGAGCGGGCAGGATTTATGTCGGGAGAGGACAGGATTTATCCCGGGAGCGGGCAGGATTTATGTCGGGAGAGGACAGGATTTATCCTGGGAGCGGGCAGGATTTATCTCGGGAGAGGACAGGATTTATCTCGGGAGAGGACAGGATTTATCCCGGGAGAGGACAGGATTTATCTCGGGAGAGGACAGGATTTATCCCGGGAGAGGACAGGATTTATGTCGGGAGAGGACAGGATTTATCTCGGGAGAGGACAGGATTTATCCCGGGAGCGGGCAGGATTTATCTCGGGAGAGGACAGGATTTATCTCGGGAGAGGACAGGATTTATCCCGGGAGAGGACAGGATTTATCCCGGGAGCGGGCAGGATTTATCCCGGGAGAGGACAGGATTTATCTCGGGAGAGGACAGGATTTATGTCGGGAGAGGACAGGATTTATGTCGGGAGAGGACAGGATTTATCCCGGGAGAGGACAGGATTTATCCTGGGAGTGGGATGCAGTGCACACAGAGCCGGGAACACTCCCCTGGGCTGATCCCAGCTGGGGGCTGGGGGGCTGTGATGGTCTCGGCTGGTGCACCCCCCAGACCCACCCCCCAAGAGGGTTCTTCCCCCCGTGGGAACCCCGGCAGCGAAGAGCTCCCCTGGAATCCTGGCCACATCACCCCAGAATTTTGCTCTTTTTTCCCCCTGCAGACGAGGCAGAGGCTGTTCCTGCCCTTCCAGCAAGTGCAGTGGCACAGAAATCTGCAGCTGCCCCCGGCTCCACGGTGGTCCCAGCGCTTCCCGGACCCCCAAACTCCACCATTCCAGGGTGAATTCCCCCCTTTCCAGGCCGTGCCACCGTTCCGGCACAGGCTGGGCTCCTTCCAGAGCTTCCTGGAACGCAGCCGCCGCATGGAAATGCTTTTAGAGCCCCCCGGGCACGGGGGGAGCGGGGCTGGAGCAGCCAGACATGAATCCAACGTCACCAGCACATGGAGACATCGATCCCGGCTCAGCGCCCACCCCGGAGCACCCACCGCCCTCGGGGGGGGCACGAACGCCGCGGGAAGGGGGGCCCGGGCCGGGAACGGGAGAGGGGGAACGGCCGGGGAAGGGCAGGGTGGGATTTTGGGGACGGCAGGACCCCCCCAGAGCCGGGGGGTGAGGAGGGGCTCGGCAGAGAATTCAGCCACGGGGGTCCCTGGGTGGGCACGGCCGGGGCGTGGGGCAGGGAGAGCCCACGAGGGGCAGTTAATGAGCGTTAATGAGTTAATGAGCGGGACGGTCCGGCCCCATCAGCCCCCCCGGACGCTCGCGGGGGTTCTGGGACGGGCGGGGGGCGATGGAGATGCTTCACCAGCGCACAAACCTCGGGCACGTGCTCAGCTCTCGGCGCCCCGAAAAACCGTAATTTAATTTGTCGTAAATTAATTTAAGGCTGAATTTTCTGCAGCGCTGCAGATCCTCGGCCGAGGAGGAGCTGACGGGGCAGTTTCTGGCCGTGCCGGGGCTCGGGCTGCGGGTCAGGCTGGGGGGGGGGATTGGGGGGGGTCACCCCCTCCGGGCGGGGCTTTTCCTGCCCTGCAGACCCCCCTTTTCTCCTCCCCCCCGCCCTCCCACAGACACCAAATGAGCAGCCAATTTGCCGGAGGGAAATGAAAGGATCCGCAATTCCAAAGGCGGTGGCCACAACCAGAGCGGGTCAGCGGGTCGCGTGTTAATTTGTGATGATTCATTAAGTCATTAACTCCCTTTTAATTGCAGCCCCGTTATGGCGATGCCGTTTTACCTGTGCGGAGAAAACAGGAGCGCTGGGAGGGTGGGAGAGATCCCCCCCCTTGGAGGTGTCCCCAGATCCCCCCAGGGGTCGTGTTTTGATGCCCAGACCCCCCCCCAGCCCCTTCCCTCTGCAAATTTGGGATGGGCAAAAGGGAACAGGGAAGGAAATGGGAAAAAGGGACCTGGGAAGAGGATGGGGAGCAGCCGGAGGGTGCGTGGGACATAAAGGGGCAGTGGGTTTTGGGGGGACTGAGGTTTTCCCTGGCCCAGCCCCGGCTTCCTTGGAGCTGCTGGATGACAATTCCCAGCCCTCCCGGGCCTTAATGCCGCCGGTTCCAGCTGCCCGCTCGCTTCCACGGAGGAGGGAACGTTGTTAAGGGGCGATAACCACCGAGGGGAAGCGGGAAACCCCCACCCTGGAGCCCGTGGAGCCACTGGAACGCCGGGAAGCAGCCGGGAAGCAGCCGGGAAGCTCCAATTCCAGCTCCGCGGGCACTGGGGAGCCCCAGAGCCGGGGCTGCAGCTCGGGGCTCCACCCCAGATTATTCCCTGATGGGATTAGGGATAATCCTGGTTTTCTCTAGACCCTCCAGGACTTTCCATCCCCAAATCTAAACCCAGAGGTCCCAGCCCTCCTTGCCGGCGGGTTTTTGCTCCTCGGGGGTGAGTCAGGTGAAGCCAGAATGAAAGACAGGCTCAATTTTAAAGCAGATTAATTAAGCTGCATTACTGGCCTGTGTGGACAGAGTTCAGAATGAAAACAGCCCCTAATTCGATTTCTCTGACTTGCAAATCGCGGCAGGGAACTGGGCTGAAATCACATTAGGGCCGTTTCCACTCTGAACCGTGTCCTCGCAGGGCTTTAATGCAGTTTAACTAATTCAATTGGGACGCTCGTTGAGCCTTAACCGGGTTTGGGGCCGGGGGCAGGGCCGGGACCCCCGGGCAGGGCCGGCTGGGTGGGAACGGGGAACCCACCGCACGGCTTTTTGGGTTGGAAAAACCTCCTTCCCTGCGCGGGCTGGGGCCGGGCCGGGCTTGGCTGCTCCGCACTCGGCGATTCGGGGCCGGGGATTGTCCGGGGGCAGCGCTGGCGGGGCCGAGGAGGGAGAAGAGGAGGGTTTTTGTTCGGCCGGGCAGGGCTGGCCGAGCACAATGAGCCGCTTCTTGCTGCGGTTCCTCGGCCCCGGGCAGGAATGTCCCCCAAAACGTCCCCCAAAAACGGGGGGCAGCCTCGGGGAGAGAGGCAAGGGAGGGGTCCAACTCCTGCCACTGCCACCAGTGGGGTCCCAGTGCTGGTTTGGGGGTCACCTTCACTACCCTCACCAAAAATGGGGTCCCAGTGCTATTTTGGGGTGCAGCTCCCCAGCCATCACTGACAGGGGGGTCCCAGCACCATTTCAGGATTCAGTCCCTGCCATAACCAGGAGTGGGGGCTCAGCCCTGTTTTGGGGTCCACCCTCACTGACAGTGGGGTCCCAGCCCAGCCCTGTTTTGGGGTGCCCCCCTCCATGGCCCCCCTCAGCCCCTTCCCAAGGGCCCAGGACACTCCTGGCTGCTCCAGCCCCTCGTCTCCATCCCAAACCCCCCGGGTCACGAGCCCTTGTGCCACATCCCCCAGCCCACAAGGCCCGGGAGGGGCTCTCTGGATGTCGGGGGGCCACAGTGGGACCCCCCAGGCCCCCCCAGCCCGTGTCAGCGGCGTCACCCCGGGCTGAATCACCCTCCAGACATTCCCAGCACAAAGGCCCCATTTTCCTCCCGCTCCCTGGGGAGGGTGGCACCGGCTCCGACCCGGCGGCTCCCACAGCTCCCATCCCAAAACCTGGGCCCTGGACCAAAAATCCCCATTGCCACGAGCCTTTTTCCCTGTTCTGCATGAATGGGAACCTCTCATTTTCCATGGAAAGGGGAAGGGAAGGGGCTGCACAGACCTGGCAGCGAGGGAGATGCAGAAGCTCAGGGTGGTGCTGGGAAAATCCCTGTCCCCCAGCTCCCTAAATCCCAAATTTAACAGCTGAGTTGGGTGTCAGAAAGGGAATAAATCCCTGGGCGTCCGTGGCTGTGGCTTTGTCACCAATTAGGATGTTTTTATTGGATCAGAGGCAAAGAGATAAAAACCTCCCGGGGCAAAGTCATCCCGGGGGGAAAAGCCCTGGAGGGGATCCGCTGGGATGGGGTGGGATGTGGGGGCTGGTCCTGCCAGCTGGGCCGGGGCAGAGCTGGATGCTCCCTGGGGTGTCCCTGGAGGGAGGCACGTGGGTGTGGGAGCACCCAAAATCCAGCTGCACCCTTCCCACCTCCCAGGGTCTCCAGGATTGGGCTCCCAAACCCCTTGGGGTGTTGGAGTGATGATCCCAGGCAGGGTCAGGATCTGCTCAGGGCAGCTCTTAGGGCTGGGCCGTGGCTCCCTGGGCCCCCCATTCCAGCTGGGCTTTGGGGGGTCCCTGGCAGTTCCAGCCACATCCCAACCCCTTCCCCTCAGCCTCATCCTCCTCAGCAGCCGCTTCCCAGCACAGAAGAGTTTTGGGGGCCTCACAAGGAGGGTTGCAAAACACAGGCCGGGGCTTCCAGTGCACATCTGTCTGCACAGCTGGGCTGGGGGCCCGGGGGGACCCCCAAGTGCCAGAGGGGACCCGGGAGGGGGTGACATTCCCGGGCAGGAGCCACCCCAGGGTTGGAGGCACGGGGGGCATCAGCAGGGACCTGCCCTTGCTTTTGGGGTCCCCACCCATCACCCCACTGCCAGGGCAGCACAGGAGCCTCCGGCCCTGGAATGCTGAGCCTCAGCCTGTGAACTCTCTGAGCTCACAGGAGGGACAGGGTGAGAATCCCTGACAATTCCTGGGATCCTCTGGGCCCTAAAGGAGGGGGTTCAGCTCTGTTGTCATCCCAAAATGCTGCCGGGGTGGGTAACAAAGTCCCCCGTGCCCAGCGGTGTCGCATCCGAGGGAAACACTCTCCGGGCAGAGGGTTGGTGGCTTTTTTCCTTCCCTCTCTTTTTTCCCTTTTTCTCCGAAGGGAGAGCGCTGCTTCCCTCTAGCGGCATCGGGGGCGCCGATTCCCAGGGAGACGGAATAAGGGGCCTTTGTCTGCAGGGGCGAGATGATTTGGGGTGTGGAGCATCTCTCTGATGAAGAGAGACTGCGGGAGCCGAGCCTGGTCAGTCTGGAGCGGAGAAGGCTGAGAGGAGATCTCATCAATCCATAGAAATATCTCCCAAGGGGTGCCAGGGTGGTGCCAGACTCTGCCCAGTGGTGCCCAGGGACAGGACAAGCACAAACTAAAACACCACAAGGGCCACCTCAACTTGAGGAAGAACTTTCTCCCTGGAGGTGGCAGAGCACTGGGACGGGGGAGGCTCTGCAGTCTCCCTCTCTGGAGACATCCCAAACACACTTGGACGAGCTCCTGTGTCACCTGCTCCAGGTCACCCTGTCCTGGGTGATCTCCACAGGCCCCTCCAACCCCAGCTCTTCTGGGATTCTGGGATTTACGGGACCAAAGGAAGAGCCCTTTGACCTGTTCTTCAGTTAAAGAGTCACATCAAACCAGTCCCGACTGTGCCGACCCGGGACAGGTGGGGTCTGCACAGAATCCCAGAACAGCTGGGGTTGGAAGGAACCTCTGGAGATATCCAGGGCAGGGTCACCTGGAGATGATAGAGGTGTGTTTGGGATGTCTCCCTGTCTGGAGAGACCGCCCACCTTCCCTGCTCCTTGCGGCCGCTCCCCCATCCCCTCAGCCCTCTGTCCCCCTCATCCCCTGTCCCCCTCAGCCCTGTCCCCCTCACCCTTGTCCCCCTCACCCTTGTCCCCCTCACCCCTGTCCCCCTCACCCTTGTCCCCTCAGCCCTGTCCCCCTCACCCCTGTCCCCCTTGTCCCCTCCCCCTCACCCCTCAGTCCCCTCAGCCCTGTCCCCCTCAGCCCGGTTCCCCCTCAGCCCTGTCCTGTCCCCTCACCCCTGTCCCCCTCACCCTTGTCCCCCTCACGTCACCTCCTGTCCCCCTCAGCCCTGTCCCCTCAACCCTTTGTCACCCTCACCCTGTCCCCCTCACCCTTGTCCCCCTCACCCCTGTTCCCCTCAGCCCTCTGTCCCCCTCAGCCCTGTCCCCCTCAGCCCTGTCCCCCTCACCCCTGTCCCCCTCAGCCCTGTCCCCCTCACCCCTGTCCCCCTCAGCCCTGTCCCCGTACCCCCCTGTCCCCGGTGCGGTCCCCACGTGCCCTCCCGCCTCGGGACTACACCTCCCAAGAGCCCTTGCGCGCAGCTCCAGCCCATAACACGCGGCCTTGCTCAGCCAGCGGGGCGCCGCGGTGCACGCCGGGAGCTGTAGGCACCCCAGGCCGTCAGCGCTGCCTCGAGCTACACATCCCAGAATGCCCCGGGAGGCGCGAGCCAATGAGCAGCGGGCGTGTTGGCGCGGCGCGCAGGCGCGCTGGGGGCGGGCGGCCGCGGCCTCATGTGGAGGTCAGGGGAGCGGCGGGGCGGGAGGGCGGCGGTGGGTCCGGGGGTCCCGCGGGGTCCTGGAGGTTGCCGGGGCCGGGGGGGAGCCCAGAGCGAGCCGAGCCGCGCCCTGAGGGCGGGAGGGAGCGAGAGAGCGAGGCTTTGAGTCACGGGGTGCTCGTCCTGGGGGCGAACGGCCTAGGAGGGAACGGGGAGGGGGGTCGGGGTGGGAGTGTAAGGAGCGGATGGGGGGAGTGGGCTTTGGGGGGTGCCCGGGGTGCTGCGGGGTCCGAGCCCAGGAGGGGTCGCGGGGGGAGGAGACCCCCGGGGCTGGGGGGACCCCAAGGGCTGAGGTGTCTGGGTGGGGGAGAAGGAGCTGCTGGGGTTTTGGGAAGGGGTCGATCCCCAGCTCCATGGACACCCCCCCCCGACCTTGCTGGGCGAGGTTTTGACGGTCCCGGGGGGTGTTTGCAGGAGGGAATTCCAACGGGGGCTGGAGCTGCAGGGGTGAAATGGCTGCGAAGGTGTTTGAGAGCATCGGGAAGCTCGGCCTGGGCTTGGCTGTTGCAGGTGGAGTTGTGAATTCTGCTCTGTACAACGGTGAGTGGGACGAGCTGGGCGCTTCAGGCCACTTTATTTTATGGTTTTGTCAGTGTTTTGGCTTCTTTGGGCTTTTATTGCCAAATAAAGAGAGTCCCCAGGCCTTGCTGGGCTGGTTTATACCTCGAGCTTTGCACAATCAGGAGGGCTGGGAGGTCCTTTCTCCAGGAGCTGTCACGGAGCTGCTCCGTGGGGAGCCCAGCCCGTTCCCAGGGGTGGTTTTTGGGATTCCCTGACGTGCTGTTTCCCTCCCCAGTGGATGCAGGACACAGGGCCGTGATCTTCGACCGGTTCCGAGGGGTGCAGGACGTGGTGGTGGGGGAAGGGACCCACTTCCTGATCCCCTGGGTGCAGAAGCCCATCATCTTCGACTGCCGCTCCCGCCCCCGCAACATCCCCGTCATCACCGGCAGCAAAGGTGAGCCCCGGGGTGGGCAACGGCGGGACAGGGGCTTCCCTGGCTTTGATCCCTCCTGCTGGGAGTGGAGATGGGGCCCTAAAGCAACGGCCATAAACTGAGCCACAAGTTCCACCTCAGTGTGAGGGAGAAATTATTTCCACGGCGGTGGCAGAGCACTGGAGAGGTGAGCAGGGAGGCTCACCTCAGGGAGTCTCCCTCTCTGGAGACATCCCAAACACACCCGTGTCACCTGCTCCAGCTGCCCCTGGGGTGGCACTGGGTGATCTCCAGAGGTTCCTTCCAACCCCAGCTGTTCTGGGATTCTGTGCAGACCCCACCTGTCCCGGGTCGGCACAGTCGGGACTGGTTTGATGTGACTCTTTAACTGAAGAACAGGTCAAAGGGCTCTTCCTTTGGTCCCATAAATCCCAGAATCCCAGAAGAGCTGGGGTTGGAGGGGCCTGTGGAGATCACCCAGGACAGGGTGACCTGGAGCAGGTGACACAGGAGCTCGTCCAAGTGTGTTTGGGATGTCTCCAGAGAGGGAGACTGCAGAGCCTCCCCCGTCCCAGTGCTCTGCCACCTCCAGGGAGAAAGTTCTTCCTCAAGTTGAGGTGGCCCTTGTGGTGTTTTAGTTTGTGCTTGTCCTGTCCCTGGGCACCACTGGGCAGAGTCTGGCACCACCCTGGCACCCCTTGGGGACATTTGTATGTTTATCATCTGCATGGAAATGATCCCTTTGCACAGAAAGCCTGTCCTTGGGGCACCACAAACAGACTGAGGCTCACAGCTTCCCGGGCTGAGAGGGGCAGGAAAACCAGCTCATTTTGTGGCACAAAGCCAAGAGGGCTGGGGAGGGCAGCCCAGTCAGTGGTGGCTGCTCTCCCCAGACCTGCAGAACGTGAACATCACGCTGCGGATCCTGTTCCGGCCCGTGACGGCGCAGCTGCCGCGCATCTTCACCTCCATCGGCGAGGACTACGACGAGCGGGTCCTGCCCTCCATCACCACCGAGATCCTCAAGTCTGTCGTGGTAAGGGCGGCCCAGGAGCTGCTGGGCTCTCTCTTCCCTCTCCTGCCAACGAGGGACTCGCTGGAGCGTGGAATGTGTCGTGCCTTGGAGGAGTAGAATCCCAGAACGGTTTGGGTTGGAGGGAAACTTAAAGCTCATCCAGTTCCAACCCAGGTTGGTCCAAGCCCCATCCAGCCTGGCCTTGGACACTTCCAGGGATGGGGCAGCCACAGCTTCCCCGGGAAATCCGTTCCAGCCCCTCACCACTCTCACAGGGAGGAATTTTTTCCCTAAAATCCCACCTAAGCCTGGGAGCTTTCACGGAATCCCAGAATCCTTGAGGTTGGAAAAAACCTCCAAGAGCATCGAGTCCACCCACCTTGTCCCCCAGGCCAGAGCTCTGAGTGCCACATCCAGTCCTCCCTTGGACACCTCCAGGGATGTTCTTCCCCCACCTCCCTGGGCAGCCCCTGCCAGTGCCTGGCCGCCCTCTCCCTGAAGGAATTCCCTGTTCCAGGCTCGCTTTGATGCTGGAGAGCTGATCACCCAGAGGGAGCTGGTCTCCAGGCAGGTGAGCGAGGACCTCACGGAGAGAGCGGCGACCTTCGGGCTCATCCTGGACGACGTGTCCTTGGTAGGAGTTCTGCCTTTGCCATTGCCCTCTCTGCAGTCAGTGGGATGGGGGGGGTTGGGTGTGTGGCCTGGGTGTGTGTCTGTGCCTCTGGAAGGGTGTTGTGCTCCCAGCTCCTGTCAGCTCCTCTGCCTTTGTCCCGCTGACCTTGGGCAGCCCTTGGTGTGTCCACAGCCCTCTCTGTGCAGGGCTTTTGTAGCTCCAGTGAGGAGCAAATCCTTCCCTGGGGGATGGATTGGGCTGCACCTGGCTCTGCATTTGGCAGCTGTTCCACAGGCACCCCAAGGAAGCACCAGGGATGAGGAGGGGTGAAAATACCCACTGTGAGAGCAGCTTTTTCTGCAAAGCATTAAGTGTTCTCCTGGTTCTCCTCTTCCAGGCCTATCCAGGGAGGGAGCTCTGCCCTCCCATCTGCCTCCACAAGTTCAGTTTCTCCCTCTGTAAATGAAAGGTGTTGTAGTCTGGCCTGTGCATCCACCTGGGGCTTCCCTCAGAACACAGGAGAAGGGACACAGGGGAAGGGTTTGCAGGGAGGTGACTTTGTTTCTGCAAAATGTCATTTTTGACACTTTGTTTCTGGGCTTTTCCCCTGAGCACACTCCTGAGGGAAGCTGAGCTTTCCCCTGTCCCATCCCAGGAGCTCTCAGCTGTCCGGGCAGCCCGGGCTGAGGGTGGGGATGGCTGTGGGATGGGGAGGTCCCCTTGTCCCAGTTGCTGTTCTTTTTGGGATCCTGGCTTTCCCCCCCCATTCCAGTGTCCCTGGGCCAGGCAGGGTCACAGCAGAGCTGCTGAGAACTGTCAGTGTTGTGGACTTGGCTTGGTTTGTGCCCTCCAGACCCACCTGACCTTCGGCAAGGAGTTCACAGAGGCGGTGGAAATGAAGCAGGTGGCCCAGCAGGAAGCAGAGAGAGCCAGATTCATTGTGGAAAAGGTAACTTGTCCTTCTCAGAAACTTGGAATTGGTTCCTGGTGTCTCCTTCCCACTCCAGCTTCCAGTGAACATCTTGCTCAGCTGCTCAGAGCCTGGGCAGGTGAAGGACAGAGTCCCTGAGGGTCACAGTGCTGAGATGGCCCTGGGTAAAGCCCCAGGGTGGGTTTGGGGGTCCTTTTTTCATATCCTGTCCCAGTCAGTGTTCCTGGAAATGCCTGTGTGGAGGAGGGAGGAAAAGCCAGTTAGAAATGGGGTCCAAGGATGAGATTTGCAACCAATTGGTTGCTGTTTGTGGAATTTGGAGAGGGTCAGAGCTTTGCAGGGTGTTTGATACCACGGGCACAGGGACCTGTGTGCTGGGAATGTTACTGACAGGTAATCTTGGATCAAGCCAGGATCTCAGGGAGCACCTGCAGAGACAATTCCATGTTCAATACAGGTGTTCTCAGCTGTTCTGTGCCTGTTGAGTGCAGCAAGATGCATGTCATCAGCCAGGGTGATTAAACAGTTGCTCTGACCTGGTTTGAACTCTCTTGCTGAAGTTCTCCAATCCCTCCTAGACAATTTTCCACCCTCAGGTGGATTAATGTTTCCTGAGGTTGAAAATCATCTTGGAATTGCTTTTTTTCCCCCATAGTAGGCAGAAAAACAGTAAAAAGTGAACTTACCTTGACTTTCTGCCTGAGGGAGAGAACAGGAGGGCGGGGAGGTGGGACTGGGGTTTCCAACCCAAGAACAGCACCGGCCTTTGGTTTGCTCGTTTCCTCCGCAGGAAATCACCCCTTCACCCTCTCCCTTCGCTTGCAGGCCGAGCAGCAGAAGAAGGCAGCTGTGATCTCTGCTGAGGGGGACTCCAAGGCAGCAGAGCTCATTGCCAACTCCCTGGCCACGGCCGGGGACGGGCTGATCGAGCTGCGCAAGCTGGAGGCGGCCGAGGACATCGCGTACCAGCTCTCGCGCTCCCGCAACATCACCTACCTGCCCTCCGGACAGTCCGTGCTCCTCCAGCTGCCTCAGTGAGCCCGGCGGCCTCTGCCCTGCCGGCTCAGCCCTCTCCAAAACCGAATCATCGCGGTTTCCTCGTTGGTAAAAGCAGAGGAAACGGAAATCGACCCCTCTCTCGAATTGGTAATCCAATAAAAGCCAACGCGCGTTGACACCAGAGCTGCGTCTCCTCCCACGGGCGGCAGAGCTGTGGCTTCACCGACCACTCGAGGTTTGAGAATTGCCCCTTTTCAGGCAGTCTGAGCACTGGGAGCAGAGTTTCCCGTCTCCTCCCTCCTGGGATGAGCAGGTAGCCCGGGTGACTCCCTGTGCCGGATCCATCAGTGCCTTCAGGCCGCTACGGCCCGGCAGGGCCTGGACTGTGGGACAGGGCTCACCCTCCAGCCAGCCAGTCCTTTTCCAGGGTCACCTGAGAGCAAAAGGACTCCTCAGCTTGGGGCAGTGGCTCTGCTGTGCCTGTGGGAAGCACAGCCCTGGCAGCTGGAGGCACAGCTCCGTGCTGGGTGAGGAGATTCCCCTGTGCAGTGCATGGATTCCAGGCACGGAGGGGAAGGTGGCTCCTCTGCAGGGAATCCTGCTGCAATCGGGACCTCTCTTCCCCCTGCTGCTGCCCCCTGCTCTGTTCCTCCTGCCCCGTGGGGTGCTCTCCCGGGCCAGCCCTGGCACAGGGAGGGGTCACTCGGTGCTCTGGCTCAGGCAGTCGGGGGGGGGCAGAATTCTCTGTTACATCGACGCTCTTTTTTATTTCGGGAGGCCGAGTTGTGAGGAGATGTGATGGGGGAGATTGTGTAACCAGCCTTCAATAAATGTCACAGCCCGAGGGTGGCAGTGCGGGTCGTTGCTTTATTTTCTGCTGTCTCAGAAGAACGAAGGTTGGGTCAGTGGGGCAAGACACGTCCTGCTTGTGCTGGATTATCGGGATGAGAGTCACCTGGCACAGGTAAATGGGGCTTGATCCTGAGGAATTAGAAGCTTGGAACATGAGTCTGAATTCCTGCAACAAGGTAATACCTTTAACAAGAGTGTCTTGTTTCTGTGAGGGCTTTTACTGCTCTCCCTGCACAGTTCCAGCCTGTTGACCCTGCAGGTTGGATCTGTTATCCCTCAGCAACAGCCTCGGGTGGGTGTCACTGCTGCCCTGGGGGTTCCTGTGGAACCTGCTGGGGATGGTGGGCTCCTTTCAGCCCCTTGCACTTATTGCCCTCACTTCTGGTGACATGGAAAGTCTTTCCTGCCTTTTCTGCTGGGCAGGGAATGCTCCTGCAGTGATGAGGTGCCTGAGCTTGCAAAGTGTTTCAGGCAGCCGAGGAACTCCCAAATAACTTCCAGATCTCTTCCCCCTCCGGTGCTCTTGTTCTTTATTCTTCTGCTTTACTGCTTCAGACACTTGTGGGGAAGCTTCCACTGTTCTCCCAAGGCACCTTTTAAAGTGTTTCCTGCTTTAGTTTCACACTCCAGGTGTTGGGCTCCAAGCAGTGGGGCTGAAATCCCTGCTCAGCTCCCGGGGCTCTGCGTTCCCTCTCCCTCCAGTTCAGAGGTTCCAGGGGAGTGTGGAGTGTTTCCTGCTGTTGCCTCTCTGGAGGAGGTGTCTGAGGCTCTGTCGGTGTCCCCTGGGTCTGATTAATCACTCTTTCCTTTGCTTTTGGGTGTAATTCCTTCTGCAAACGTTCCCTGTGTGTTAAGCTGCTCCTTGACCCTGTCCCTGCCTCCCTGAATGCCTAAAGCTGCCACGAACTCATCCCACTTCAAAGCTGCTCCTGAACTGGGGCTGTTTGGGGTGTGTTAGGCCTGGTTTGGAGTGTGTTCAATGAACCCCTTGTTTATACTGTGTTTATTGGTGCTCAGAGACCTGGCTCCAGATGGGAATCGTGGAATATCCTGAGCTGGGAGAGACTCATGAGGATCAGAGTCCAACTCCTGGCCCTGCACAGGACACCGGGACAGAGTGTTGTCCCAAATGGTGCCCCCTGAGGGGAGGTGGAGAAACCTGTGACCAGAAAAGCCAGTGGCCCCTGGCCTGGCTGTCCCAGCTGGATTCCCACTGTCTGCATGGAAGAATTTCGTGTTTTGGGCAGTTTTACCGGTTCTCTGCTGTGTGGGGGCTCCTCAGGGACTGCAGCCACACTACAGGATTTGCTCTGGGGAGGGCAATGTTTTCTCTGCTCAGTGTTTCTTCATTTTTGTCACCTGTTTGCACAAAACACTTTGAATTTAGTGTATTTGACAACTTTTAATCCCTCACCCAGGTACTCCTGGATCTTCCCCTTTCCCACCTGGTTTGTAGGGGACCCTGCCTAGATGATCTCCAGAGGTTCCCTCCAGCCTGAACTTTCCTGGGATTCCGTGATTTTCCAACAGATTGTCACATTTAGCACCAGGCTCTCGGGGCTGGGGGTGTTGTGTGGCTGAGTGATGGAGGCTGGGGCTGTGCTGCTCACGGTGGCAGGAGGAAGGACGGGAAGAGGTCCCCCTTTGCAGAGGAGCAGCAAGGCCTTTCCCTGCTGGTTCCCACCAGGTGGCAGCAGCAAATCTGCCTGGGGAGGGTCACGGGGACCAAAGGTGTCCCTCGGGCTCCCCTGGGGACAGCAGAGCTGGAGGTCACCCCGGGCAGGGCAGAGGACGGGGACAAGGACATGGACAAGGGCAAACCCAGGCTCCAGGTGAGGAAGGAAGAGCCCAGGCTGGCACAAGAGCTGCCTGGCAGTGTCACTGAGGGTTCAGTCCCTGTGCCAGCCTGTCCAGTAAACCTCTGGTGCCCTTTCCACTCTCCAGCTCCAGGTTTTAGCCCCTCCAGCCCAAGGCAGCACATGGAAAGGTGCAAATGCCTGTCCCTCCCTAACCCTGCTCCAGGGTGGCTCAGCTGTGCAGCCCCCAGAGCATTCATTCCTCCTTCCCCACCATCCCTGTGTTTATGGAACTGCTCCAGGGGGCACAGGAACAGCGGGAGTGTGTGGGAATGGCCTCAGAGGTGTGAATTGGTTTAGCTTGGTGTTAAGACAGCCCTGAATTTTTGGGTCCAGGACATTACTGTGATAAATCCATGCTGGAGGGCCCAGTGTTGGTAAAAGCCTGGCAGTTTTTAACCTAAAGCCCTGGAGCCTTGTGGCTTCAGAGTGATTGATGGCAGCACTGACTGGTTTTTTACTTCCTGGGAGACTTTTCCTTCCTTCTTTTCATACCAGTGGCAGAGAGAGCTCTGCAGCAGCCGGGCCAGAGCAGCCCAACAGGCTTTTGGTCAGGATAAACAAACAGGAAACTGCCTCATTTCCTCTGTGTTCCCCCTCTCCTGAGCCTGCTCTTTCCCTGTTTAACAGATAACCAGCCTACCTGCCTCGGGAAGAGGATGTGGAAAGCCCCCCATGGATGGAGCAGTCGGGATGTGCAGCTGGGCTGGGCTCTGGAACAGGCACCTGGCACTCCTGCAGCCCCTCCCCAGGTAAGGGAGGTCCCCAGGCTGGGATAGCTCGTGCCCTGCAGCAAACTGGCAGCAAACTGGCAGGTGTCTGAAGTGGGCAGAGCAAGAGGTGGGGAGGAGTTCCCTCATTGCTTCCGTGGTGCTGTTCATATCTGAGGGGATCCAGCAGAAAATGCCTGTCCTGAAAAACAGAGGGTGTGGGGGGAGGAAGCACCTGGAGAAGCGAGGAGGAAATAATGTCCCCAGCCAGGCTGGAGCTCAGCTCAGCTGGGAGAAGGGCAGCAATCCTCAGGGCCAAATTTGGTTTCACTGTTCCTCGCCTGGCACTGGGGCTGGGACGTTCCTCGTGTGCCTGTTTTCCATCAGGCCTGAGCTGACTCCAGCCCAGCATGTCCTGCCTGAGCCGGTGGGAGGCTCAGAGGCAGCTGGAAGCCCAGGTGTGCAGGGAAGGACTCCAGTCAAACCAGTTTGTTCCTGCCCAGCAAAGGTACAGGGACCCTTCTTGCACTGCTTTGTCAGGGTGATGGTGAGGGGAGCAGAGGTGTCTTTAACCCAGGAACAGAAATGTCCAACAGCCTCCTCTGGGGACATCTCCAGTGAATAATTACTCCAGCACAAACTCTAGAACTTCCTTTATGTGACACCTGAGAGATTACAGCACACCACCAAAGCTGATTAAACAAACAACCAAGAGTAAAATCCCCTGGTTCTCTGAGCCTCCCTCACTCCCATCCCGCTCCTGGCCAACTGCTGGATCCCACAGGCTGTATCTTCCTTTTTTAAAAAACCAAAAAGCACAAAACCAAGGCCACCCAAAGAGAAGTTTTATTTTTTTTGGTGGCACGGTTTTTGTGCAGAGGCTGATGGTTCTCACAGCACAGTCATGCTACCCCAGGACCCCAAAGGAAGTTAATAACCCCCACAGGGAGCTGCTCCAGAGGTCTGATCTCGGGCACAAGGAGATGCTGGTGGGTGTGAGCTCTGCTATGTTACTTGGGGGCAATTAATCTTTAATTGTGGCTTTACACTGAACTAAGAAAGGAGGAGAATGGGAATGGGAATTTCCTCTGCCTGAACTTCTGCTTTGCTCTGAGCCGGCCTCAGAGCCCAGCGCCTCAGCTCTGGGGGCTGGTGGTTCCCTCACACAGCACAGGGCTTCCTGTGACCAAAGCTAGCAGGAAAACCCCTTTGTTTTCCTTTTGCTTCCTTTCCCATTGCTTCAGAGGATCCTGAACCCTGCAGGACAGAGCAGGATATCTAAAAGATAAAGTGTTAGTCTGAGAGTCGGGTCCAGCCCCAGGCAGGGAGGTGGCAGGGAGGTGTCAGCACCCCGGCTGTGCCTCGCTTCCTCTGCCACCCTTGGATTGTTTTCCCAGCGGGGCAGGGCCTGTTCTCTCCAGGGCCCTTGAGCAGCACCCCAAGCTCCCTTGGGGAAGAAGAAATCGTCCCAGCTGCATTTCCACAAGTGCCACGTCGGGCCTGGCTCAGGGTGTCCCTAAGGCACAAGTGTCACAATGTGGAGGCCTCAGCACAGCCCCAGGCACGGGGGGAAGGGTGAGTGCTGCTCCCCAGGGCCCTGCCCAGGGCCAGCCCTGGCACACCACGAGTCACCTCCCACCACAGAGGAGGCAGGTGGGACAGCAGGAGGGCAGCCCTGTCTCCCGGTGGCTGTGGGAAGACAGAGGGCTGGGAGGGCTGACGAGCTTCCCAGGAATCCTCCCAGCAGGAGTCCGGATGAAGCACATCCATCAGTGCCTGGGTAAAGCCAAGAGCTCTGTAACCCGGGCCCCATCCCAGCAGCACAGCTCCCGGGGGGCTGCAGGGCTGGGCAGGGTCTGTCCCACCAGAGGATTCCAGCCCTGAGAGCCGTGTAAAACAACCAGAGCAGATGGCCCAGGAGCACCCAGCTGGGAAAACCCGAGGAGCCTGCCCACAGCACAGGAAAACCCACAGCTGCCAAAGGCAGGAGTTCCCCTCTGTTCGGTTTTCTCCTCCCCACACCATCCTGCAGCTGGTGCAGAGGTGCCCCCCGGGACAGAGCTCGCTGCATCTCAACAATACTCTTGTTACATTTGCTCCCTCAGCAGGTCCAGAACATCCAGTGCTCTCCAACACCCACAGGTGGGTGACACCGTGTTCTGCTGCGTCTGCTGCCCTGGCCCAGCACATTCTCCCACTTTTGTTGTGCTTTTCACCCTCAAAGCTCCTAAGCTGCTCAGCCAAAACCCCCTGGTTCTGAGGGAGGGACCCTGTCACCCACTGCTGCTGCTCCTGCAAACAGCTGGCACGCTGCAGCAGCTCGGGGAGGAACTGCAGCTCTGCATCCCCTGTCCTCGGGGCACAGGAGGGCATTTCCCAGCCTGGTTCTGCCTGGAGAGAAGGGAAATGCCAGGGAGAGGGGCACGGCAGCACAGCACGTGGCTGAGCAGGGCAGGAGCTGCAGAGCTGCCTCGAGAAGCTCCAGAGCAGCTCCAGAGCAGCGTGGAGAGAAAGGAAATGGGGGCTGATAAGGATCTGTGGCTCGAGGCAGGTGTGTGCTCAGAGCTCCTGTGCCAGCTTTGTGTTTGCTTCCCTCTACCTGCCTGACATGTCTCCTCACGTCAAACCCAGATCAAAGGGAGGGCTGGAAGGAGCTGGAACAGGCTTCCCTGTGGGAACAGGGCTGAGCAGCACAGCTGGATCCCTCCCTGGGAACAGCACGAGGAGCTGTCACCCCCACTAGCACCCCAGCCAGGGGGGACAGCGTGCCCTGCTGGGGGCCCTGCTGGGGGCCCGGGCAGCCAAACCAGTCCCCTCTCCCTCCAGCTGTCCCTCCCCTGGGCCACCACGGACGCTGCTGGGACACAGGCAGGGATGGGAGGGCCAGTTTGGTTTCCTCATGCCAGGAGTCCAAGGATATTTGTCTGTGGCTGCCTTTGTGGCTGTTGAACAGTTTATTCCTCATCTGTGCTCCTCTGGACACGAGCACCTGCTGCTTCCCAGGTCCCTCTGCTGGAACCCCACATTTGGAAGAGGGGTCTGTCACTGCTGACTTGTACATTCACCTCCCAAGAAAAAGGTCCCCCTCACTCTTCTTCCTTTTCTTTCCAAGGCAGGAAATTGTACTACACGGCATCCTTCACATCCACAGTTATCCAACAGCAGCACCACATCTCCTGAAATTCCCTCCCTGCTTTTCCTGAAGAAGCTGCACTGCTCAAAGGTGTTGGGTAAGGATGGAGCAGTGTCCATGCACTCCAAGCCCAAGCTCTTCCCAGGTCCCAGCAGAGACTGGGACAGCCTGGGGCCTGCTCTGAGCCAGGTCAGGCAGTAACAGCTCCCATGGGAGCTCAAATCTGAGCTTTATGCTCAATAATCCAGAGTAAATAAAACACTCTGGTGTGTAATGTTGAACTGCAGGGGAGTGAGGGCACAGAGATTTTTTGGCAGAACCTCAAATCAAGTGCCCTACACTGTTGGGGAGGGAGGGCACTTGCAGCAGGCAAGGAAGCAAACCACATGTAGAGAAGAGATTGTGGACTAAAGGATTTAGAAAAGGAGACTAGAGCAGGAACACAAACCTGAGCGGCCAGAGGGATCCCTAAGTCCCTGGGAAACAGCAACACAGCCAAAGGGGCCGGTGCCCTTCCCCCTCTCCCCGTTTGTGCTGCTCTCACTAATTCCTTTTACCGCTGCCAAACCCAAACCACAGCAGCGCTGTCCCCTCCTACACAGCGGTTTTGGGGCTGGGGACGGGGCTCTGCTGCCTCCCGGGAGAGGTGGCACGGCTGGGAAAGGCTGTGCCAGCCCGGGGAGCAGCGGCCCCGAATCCCCCCACACCCCGAGCCCCACAGCGGTCACCGGCCGGCTGCAGGGGTGCTCCTTCTTGTCACATCTCCCTCATCCATCAGGGTGCAATCACGAAACCACAGGCTGGAGTTAAATAGTTATTGGTGTTTTAGAGGCGAGAGGGAGGTTTGAAGGAGCGGGAGCTGGGGTTTGGCACAAGAACAGCTGGGACAGACTCCCGTTGCTACCGTTGGAGCTTTAGGGTCTGACCCGGCTCCCGAGGGGCAGCGCTGGGACCCCACAGGGCACCCCCGAGCCAAGGGCCGTCCCCGAGGGCACCGGCCCGGCCCCTCCCCGGAGCCCGGCGAGGCGTGGGCCGGGGTTACCGCAGCGCGGCCGCAGCCTGCCCGGCTCACCTGACTCAGGTAATTAGGCGGGCTCGCTAATTACCTGCGCGGAGTAACGGGCGGGCGGCCGCGCTGAGGGGAGTCGACGCCCCCCCCGCCACCTCACTCTCCCCTCGCCCTCATACCCCTCACCTCACACCCCCCGGCTCATCTGAGCGCCATAATTAGGGTGCGCTCGCTAATTACTCGCGCGGGGTAAGGGCCCCCCTCTCACCCCCTCACGCCCCTGCGCATGCGCACTGCGCACCCCCCGCCTCACCTGCGCCCCGCAGGTGAAGCCGCGGCGGGAAAAGGGGCGGGAGCGCCGTAACGGCCCCCGGCGGCGCATGCGCACAGCGCCGCCCCCCGGCTCCCGTGCGTGTGACCCCCCCCCGCCGTGCGCGCTCCCGCTCCCCTCAGCCCGGGGCCGGCCCGCGCGCGCGTGTCCCCCGCGTCCCCGCCCGTGAACACTCACCCTCGCGCCGACGCCCCACGGGCGCCCGCCCGCTGCCCTCAGCCCTCGGAAGGGGGTGTCACGAGTGTCTGTCTGTCGGTTTCGTCCTTTCCCCCGCGTCCCCCCCCCCGGCTCGCTCCGTCTCTCCCCGCCCCGCGCGCGCTCCCGCACACGCGCACTCGCAGATTTCCCCCTTCACCGGCCCCCTCGGCCCCGCCGGCCCTGCGCGCGCGCGCGTCCCCGCACGGGCGCGCGCCCGCCCCCCCCCCCGTGGCAACCGCCTCCCCGCGCGCGCTCCCGCCGCGCTTCCCCCCTCGCCCCCCCCGGAAAAACACCGGTACGAGCGAGCGAGCGCGTCCCCGCCACCGGGAGCGAGCGCGCGCGCGCGCCCCCGCGAGACCGGCGGCGGCTGCGGCGGCGGCCACGTAGCGCTGCGGCGGCGGCGGCCCCGGCCGGGGAGAAGGAGGAGGAGGAGGAGGAGGAGGGGGGAGCTCGGGGGCCGCGGCGGCGGCAGCGCCTGGGCCCGAGCGCCGGGCCCCGGCCCCCCCGAGGCGGCCGCTCGGAGCGCGGGGGCCGAGCGGGAGCGGCGAGCGGAGCGGAGCGGGGGAGGGAGCGAGGGAGGGAGGGCCCCCCGGCCGCCCTGCCCTCCGCCCTCCGCCGCGCCCGCGGCCCCCTCCCCGCGGCCGCCCGGCATGGACGGCGGCGGGGGCGGCCCCGGGGGCACCGGCCTGGGTGAGTGCGGGCCGGGGGCGTGCGGGGTGTGCGGGGCGGGGAGGGCAGAGCTCGCGGCCGCTCCACCGTCCTGGCCGGGCCTGGCGGCGGGGCCGAGCCGCGCTAGGCCCGGCCTGGGGGTGGGCGGTGGAGGGACGGCGGGGCCCGGCTGGGAGGGGACGGGGGGGCGGGCAGGGCACCCCCGGGTGCGGGGACACGCGGGGGGACCCCCCGTGCGGGAGGAGGGGCGGGGATGGCGCGGGGGCTCCCCCCGATCGGGGGCTGCCCCGCGGTCCGGGCTCTGCCCGGGCTCGGGGGCTGCCCCGGCACCGGCGCGATGCCCCGAGGGCCGCGGGGTCCCTGCCCGTGCTCGGCGCGGTGCCACCTGCCCGGGGAGGGCAGGGCAGGGGAACACGCTCCCGTTCCTAAAGGATTCCCCGTGCCGGACCCTCTGCCCCCGCTGCTCCGCCGTGCCCGGGGGTCCCGGGGGCACCGCCGGCCCTGTCACCCCGCCGGCTCTTTGGGGCGGGGGCTGTCGGTGAGGAGGCGAAGGGACTGAAATGTGTCACCTGGCGCGGGTTCGGATGGAAAATCAGGTGTCTTCTCTCATCCTCGGCCCTTTTCCTTGGGGTGTTTCCCCCTTCCCTTCGCTCCCGGGACGGGCCGTGCTGCGTGTTCGCCCCGGGGGGTTCGATTTTTTTGGCCGCCTCCCGTTCACGTCGGGGGTGTCCCGGCGCGGGTATTGTTGGGAGAGGAACCGGGCATCTCCCTGGGCTTACCAGCGTTACATAAGTACCTTTAATCACAGCTGAGTTCGGGCATCTCGCGCGTGGAAGTGGCTTTGGGGCAGAGCCGTGGAAGGAGCGAGGGATGCGAGGAATGTGCGTTTCTGAGGAATGTGCGTTTTTGGGGCGCTCTCGGGGGCTGGCCCGGCCCGGGTGGTTGTGGGGGTGGCAGCGGGGGCTCGGGAGGGGGCCGGAGGGGATGTGCGAGCCCTGCTTTGGGCAGGACCGGGGGCAGGACCCGGGATCGTTCCCCTTTGGATCCGGGATCGCTCCCCTTTGCAGTTGTGTTCGCTGTGTCTCTGGTGTGTGGGAACAACGCGCCTTTTCTGGGGGGTGTTAAAAGGGCTGTGGAGTCGCCAAATGTCAATTTAAAAGGAGCTGGTGTTTGTGGTGTCTGATAATTTATTTTACTCTGCTGTTTGAAACCCCTTTATCTCTTCCTACCTGTGTGCAAGGTGCATTCCCCCCCTGCTTTGTAGAGGTTAATCAGGCACTTGCAGTCTGGTGGTGCTGGATGAATGAAGAGCCCCATCCCTGCCCCTTAAATTCAGGTGTGATAATAAAGTTGTGATCCAAACTCGCCGTGGAAATGTGCAGTGGAGGGACAGAGATTCTGAGGGCTCTGCCAGAGGAGGGTGTGTTTGAAAGAAAAGTGCAAAATCATGAAGGCTTTTTATTTTTCTGACTAAGCAATTGCATTTAATAGGCTGCCAGAGAGTTAAGGTTTTATTTATAATTTTATCTGCTGTGTGGTGACTCGTATCTGTAGTTGCAGTAATTGAGGTTTGGGACCATCACTAAATGATCTGTGGCTTATATTGTGTATTTGTAAAAATGCCTTTCAAATACCTGTATGATCAAAAGGGACTTTGGCATCTTAAACTATTGTGAGTTTGTTTTAAAGGACTTATTTGACTATGTCACTGTTTCTTGTTTAGTAGTGATGCAGGAAGCCTTTCACTGATGGTTTCTGGAGAGTTAATTCTTCAGCAATTCTGGATGAAGGGTTAGGGGTTAGTCCACAGAGGGGCTAAATTATAAATTCTAAAAATAAATTATAAAAGTAGTTTGTCAGGGGTTTTTATAAGTGCAAACTATTGGGATGTTCTGATTTTGTTCCCTCTGGCAGAACCTTGGAAGGTGGAAATTTCAGGCTGAGAGGAGCAATTTCATCCAAAGGTTGGAAGTCTTTCTGTGTACAAGGAATTGCTTGTGGGTCAGAGCACCTGGAGCGTGAGGTGTCCGTGCAGGAATGGCCTGGGAAAACTCCTCTGAGCTCCTCCAGCTGCACGGAACAGACCTTGTCAGTAAACAAGATGCCATCAGTGCCTGCTGGAGGAGGGATGTGCCAATCTCTGAGAGAGGCACAGGTATATTTAAGGTGGTTACAAAACTCCCGTGTCATCAGTGACCTATTTCTGTGTCACAAAATGTGCCTGATCGCAGAAGAAAGTTATTTCTGACCCCACCAAAAAAAAAAAGAGAGAGATATAATTGGAAGGAAGCACCAACCAATTAAGGAGATTGATATGTTCTCTGACCACCTGATTCCGTGGGTAATTATTGCATTAAAATATTTTCTGCCCATGCCCCGGGTTCAGTTCCTCCAGCACAGAACAGCTCAGTGTGTGCAGCTGAGATCAGTTCTCTCCCTGCAGGATCCAGCCCTTGGCTTCTAAATGGGAGGTGAAGGAAGCTCTAAAGAAGGTGATTTTACTTTCTCAAACAATTCTAGTTTACATTTTGCTAAATATGTGCTACTTGTCTTTTCAGAATCTCATCATTCCAAAAGTTGGGGTTTTTTTTTCCCCCACCAAACTTAGGAAAAAATACAGATACTGGGATATTCTGCTTTTATTCTCTTTGCCAGAATCTTGGAACGTAAAAATACAATTTTTTTATGCAGAGGGCATTTTATTCTCCTGAAATTGTGCCCTTTAAATATTAATGCAGCCCACGAGCAGATAGTGGTTCCAGTTGACTTCCCCCTGTTCTGTCTTGAGCTTCCTCAAGCCAAGAAGATTATTCCAGACAGTGTTTCCCAACAGGAATGTGGCGTTTTGAACCTGTCCTTTCTGTGCATCCAAATTCCCAACTTCCAGCTGCTCCCACTGTAAATCCAAGACCAACTTACCTTGGATTTGTGACTCCTGGAGCCATCCAGATTGTCCTGGAATCATCCAAACTGCGGCAGAACTGAAGGAACCTGCTGATAAAAGGGGACACAAAGGCACTGCCTGTGTAGAAATGATGGGGTTTGTGCCTTTAAAGAACATTTTCCTGAAGAGATAATTCCTCCCTCAAGTTGCCAACTGTTCAAACCCAGAAAGGAGTTCGGTCAGTCCCACCCTGGTGCTCTGCAGGACCCTCCTTTTCGGGGGCGGAATTCCCTCCTCACCCAAACTCCAGCTGCCAAACCACCTGGATTTTTCCAAGCCATCTCAAACTGGAGATTGATTTTTTTTTTTTGGTTTTTAGGTGGCTCCTCCCTCCTGCCAAACAATTGCCCGGGGAGTGAAGCTCTGGCAGAGCCCCGGTGCCAGCAGCTCACTCTCGTTGGCACGAGGAGCTTCCCCGGCCCTGCCCGACACCCTGCCCCCGGGAGGTTTCAGATGAGGAGTTTTCTCTCCAGAGGGACTGTTCAGCCCTGCTGAAAACAACTGCCAGCACCTTCTGCTGGCCTGCTCTGCCCTCTGTGCGTGGAGCTTCGGGAGCTTGGGCCCTGCCGGTGGGAAGGGGGTTTTTGGGTTTGAGGAGGGGCAGTGAGGGTGTGCTGAGCTGGGATCCCGCTCAGTCTGAGGCAAAATCCAGTGCTTTGGTTTCCAGTTCAGCCTGCCCCGGGTAGTGAATACAAATACAAGTGAGCAGAAGGTTTCCAGCTGGAATTTTGGAGGGATGTGGGATCGGAGAGCGGCCTGGATTGGAAGGGACCATAAAGCTTTTCCATGGGACACCTTCCACTGGCCCAGGCTGCTCCAATCCAACCTGACCTTGAGCACTTCCAGGGATTCCAGGGCATCCCTCCCCTCCCAAGGAGCAATATTCGTGCTCCCACTGCAGAGATCCAGTGGGAATAAGTAGAAATTACATTTTCTCTCCTTTTTTTTCCTACGAGCAGAGAGTTAGGGAGTTCTGAGCTGGAGCCCAGGGGAACCTTGCAGGACTTTGCTGCTCCTGGGGAAGGCAGTGAAACCCTGCTCTGAGCTGCCCCGTTGCTGCAGGTCGGGCTTGTTTGAAGCCCTTTTGGCTCCTGGGATGGAAAGGGAACTGTGGAACGTGCCCTGCCAGTCTGCAGGCAGCTCACACGGGGGACAGCTGGGGGGTTAGTGGCAGCAGGCTGATTATTCCTAATTCAAAGTCTGATTGCTCCCAGTGTCCTGGCAGCCAGTTGTGTGTCCTGGGAGCCAGCTGTGTGTCCTGGGAGCCAGCTGTGTCCCTGGAGTGTGTCCTGGCAGCCAGCTGTGTGTCCCTGGAGTGTGTCCTGGCAGCCAGCTGTGTCCCTGGAGCATTTGGGGACGTTTGCTGACCAGGAGGATTCGTGTTTTCTGATCAAGGCAGGTGTTTTCTGCCACACAGGTTTTAAAGGAGCAGCTCTCCTTGCTTGTATTTGTGTGGGTTTTCTGCTTCCATCCATCCCAACAAACTTTCTGCAGTGATGGGAGCTTTTTAATTCCAGCAATTTCCTTTTTTTTTCCTCTCTCAGGTTAGCAGATTGGAGGTGTTGCTCACACAGGGCCACGTTCCTCAGTGGTTTTGGTGCTTTCTCCCTGTGGTAAATTCTCCACATCCCCTGTGAAGTGACACTGACTGTGCTTGGCTTTCCCTTGTTTGAACTTCGTGTCACTTTGAGGGATTTATGGGGGTGTTCAAGTCACTGTGACACCTGAAAATATTGTCACTGTGACATTCTGGAAATACTGATTATTTCAGGAAGCAGCACCTTGTACTGGTCAGATGAAGCTGCACATTGAGCTGGTCCAGAGAACTGATCCAGAGGCTGGAAATTCATCCCAGGGAATGGTTCTTTTCCAGGCAGACCCATTTCCCAAGGCATCTCACCTTGCCACCAGAAGAATGCCAGTGTTGGCATATAAATAGGGAAGGAATGCCTTGCCTCCTTTTGGCAGCCAAACCCACTTAGATCAGATTAAAACAAACAAGTAACTTTGGCTTTAACTGATAATTGTCCCCAGGAGGAAATTTAAATACAAAGTGGGATAAGGTGTCCATGGCTCCATAAGGATTTAAAGGGGGGGGAGGAAGGGGAATAAAATAAATAAGAATAAACTAAGTAAAATCCTATTTTCCCAGTGTATCAGTGGGAAGAGGATTCATGCCTGGGCAGGTTGGTTTTGGTCACTCATGGACCTGCCAGAGAGTTTTGTGTCCCCATGTCCAGCTTCAGGGAGAGCAGGAATGTGGCTCCTACTCTCCGAGGTCAGACGTGTGCAGGAGAGGAGTTTTGTTGAGGGATCATCCCCTGGCTGGCTGATAAGTGTGTGTGGGTGGTGTTCCTCGGGCTGGGCTAAATTATGTCAATATTTGAAAGCCAGGCGGGCTGTTTTCCCCAAAGTTTACGTTGTGCACCCAAAACAAAGGGGGTGGAGGCGGCTCAGGAGATGCAGTGCCCCAAAAGCAGGCAGGAGCTGGGGCAGATGCCCAGCCCAGAGGGTTCTGCAGGGCCCACAGGAGCCTGGGCACACGGGGCACAGGGCACAGAGAGCTGGGGTTGGGGCTGGCACAGGGAGGTCTGTCAGCACCACACTGAGGTGGTGCCGTGGTGGGGACACCAAATCATCCCTGTGTGACCACAGGGGGGTCTGGGGCTCCAGCAGTTCAAATGCCACTGGGATTTATAACAAATAACAAATGCCACTGGGATTTATAACACTGCAGCTCTGCAGGTGGGTTTGGGGGGGTTTGAAGGAGATCCCAAGAGAAGCCCAGCTCAGGAAAGGAGGGAAAGCTCCTGGTGCTAATTCTCCATCAGCACTGAGGGGTGTTTGGGGACCCAGCAGTTCCAGCACCACAGTCAGCTGTGAAACTGCAGCTCTGCAGGTGGGTTTTGTGGGTGGTTTAAAGGGGGAGATGGTGAGAGAAGTCCAGGTAAGGAAGAGAAGGGAGCTGTGAGCTCTGGTGCTCACTGTCAGCACCGAGGGGTGTTGGGGGACCCAGCAGCTAAAACACCACTTTAGGTATAAAACTGAACCCCTGCAGGTGTTTCTGTGTCAAAGGGGGAGGTGGGAAGAGAAGCCCAGGTGAGGGAGAAGAGGGGAAGGCTGAACTGTGGTGCTCATTCTTTCCCCCAGCATTTTCCAGGAGTGGTGAGTCACTCCCAACAGGAGCATCTGCCACTGCCCAGGGCAGCTGCCTCCAGCCTTTGTGTTGCTATGGAGGCTTTGACAAACTCCAAAATCAAAATTATTTAGTGTGTAAAGAGCTCTGGGTGAAAAATGGAGAGGATTTTAAACTCATCCCCTAAGCACATTCCAATGATGTGAGAAGAACAAACTTTATTTTGGAGGGCTCGAATTCACACTTTGGTGAAGCCAAAGAAGATTTTGCTGTTTAAATCTTCTTTTTTTTTTTTTTCCCCCTGCTACATACCACTCTCAGCAACGTTCCAAAACATTCAGCAGGGTTTTAAGATAAACTGGTAGACTGGAAATGAGTCCAAACGGTTTTTAGAAACTCCATTAGATTGACTGCGAGACTCCCAAGTGTGTGTGGAACGTGCTGTCAGCCCGGCTGGGATTGGTTTAAACGTTTTGTTGTTGGAAAGCAGAAGTGGTCCAGGGGCACGGGAGGTGCAGGGGTGTGGAGCACAGGCTGTGCAAAAAGCTGAACCAAATCACTGTGAAAAGCACGGAATTTGGTCCCTGTGTCCATCCTGTGTCCATCCTGCACGTGGCCAAGGTGTCCTTCAGGAGGCAGATTCATCCCGGGGGTTCGAGTTTATTGTTTCTTGCCAAGTCAGTGCTGTCAGCAGGGAGGCAAAACACCTTTCCCGGGAATAAATGTCCAGGTAGGATTTGTACCTGGGGCTTTCCCCTGGGACAGACCCATTTACACCCAATTTACACCTCCCAGCTCCCACCTGCATATTCAGAAGCACAGATCCACATCCAGGGCCTCTGGGCCGCCCTGGGAGGGGGAAATGCTAATTTTGGGAAGCAGATCTTGATGACAGATTTCCTTTTAGTGTTCCTGTGCCTTTGTGAGTGACTTAAAAGCCACCACTGGGGAGCTCAGAGTAAAGTTGTGGGGCTCGATAGGTGTCATCACTGGGGTGTGAGAAAACAAGGGGGGGTAAAATCCCTAAAAGTGCAGTTTTGAAGACATGTGATGAAGAGTTTTGAAGGCAAAAAGGAATCTTAGCAGTGAACCAGAGGAAAGCCAGGCACTCCAAAGGGATTTGGAACAAAGAATTGGGCTCTGGTGGGTGAAACAGTCGCCTTTAGCGTGGGAGGTTTGGGTTTTTGGCAGCTCTTCTGATGAGTTTACAGGTTGCAAGGGTCAGGTACCTGTTCATGTGGTCATATAAAGCTTGTCTTGGCTTCATTTGTGTCTCCAAGTCGTCAAACAATGGCAGAAAAGTTATAAAAGTAAAAGGTGAATGACAGAGGTGCTGCTGTGGGGTGGGAAACGCCTGGTTGGGTTTTAATCCTGCTCGTGGAAAGGTGTAAATGAGACACAGCGAGAGACCTGAATGTAAGGAAGTTCCTAATTCGCTCTCAGGTGCTTCATTTTGATTATTGGAGGTAGCAGGGAGGGTGTGGATTTAATCTGAGTGTGTGTCCTGGTGCATTAGAACTTGTTTCGAGGTGGTTTTGCCTACTCGGAGAAGAATGTCGAGGTTTGTGGCTGTTGGATCTCAAATTCCTTCCCAGGCAGTGGAAACCCTTCGGCCGGTTGCAAAAGCTGAGGGATTACAATGCTGTGGAATTCCGAAATGGCAACCTCTGGAGCTGTTTTCTGGGGAGATAATGCTTGAAAACAGTCCAGATTCCCGGCGCTGGAAATCACTGGTTTGACACAGGCTTTGTGTCCCAGCGCGGGTTTCTGGATCCAGCCGGGATAGTTCAGCTGGAGAGGCGGAAAAGGCCTGAAGGTTTGGGAGGGGGGTGATTTGTGTCGGTGGCAGGGTGGGACAGAAGGGCTTGTTCTGGAACTGGGAATAGGTTCTGCTTCGTTTTCCACCAGCCTGTTCAACAGTCACAGGCAAGTGGCCAAGGCCAGGGGAAACGTGTCACCTGCTGAGTCAGCAAATCCCCATCGCTGCTGATTTCAGGAATGGTCCCAAAAAACCCTGGGATAGGGACGGGCTGGTGCAGTGCTGCCCCTCCGGGCTGTCCTGGGCCACCCCAGCGCGGGAATCCCGGAGTGGGACAGGATTTATCCCTTCTCCAGGCTCCTGGGGCCCTGCCCAGGCTCCTCCGCCCCGCTCTGGGGGCCCTGCCAGCCTGGCTGGATTTTGGGATGTGCTGCATTTTGGGATGTGCTGGATTTTGGGACGTGCTGCATTTTGGGACGTGCTGCATTTTGGGACGTGCTGCATTTTGGGACGTGCTGGATTTTGGGACGTGCTGGATTTTGGGACGTGCTGGATTTTGGGACGTGCTGGATTTTGGGACGTGCTGGATTTTGGGACGTGCTGGATTTTGGGACGTGCTGGATTTTGGGACGTGCTGCATTTTGGGACGTGCTGCATTTTGGGACGTGCTGGATTTTGGGATGTGCGTGCTGGGTTTGTTTGGTTGTCCCCAGACTAATCCTGAGACAGAGGTGCCCAAATGTGTGGCTTTAATTGCCCTAGAACTCGAACCCCACACCATTCCCACAGCATTCCCAGCTGAGCCCTGGGGGGGAGAAGCTGCTCCTGGGAATTCACCGGGAATCCAGAGCTCGCAGGGTCCCGGTTTCTTCCCTTTTCCCGGGAACTGGGAATGTTGTTCCCGAACATCCTCTTTGCTGCCTTACCCCGTGTCCCCCAGACTGTGTCAGCAGCAAAACTGAGGCAGAAAATGGGATTATTGCTCCCTCTGGGGCTGTGCTGAGGGAACCCTCCGGCTCTGGGGCGGGTGTCAGGAGTCTGGGAATGGGTGGATGTTTGGGAATGGGTGGATGTTTGGGAACAGGCCGTTAGCAGCACTCAGGCTCTTCAGTTTGCATTTCCATGAGCACTTCCATGGGAATGCAGGAGCAGTGGGATGTGCTGCCTCTGACCCGCCTCAGAACAGATTTCAGGGGGTTGCACATGAAGCAGCCGAGATGCACAGGAAAGGAGCGATTGTGCCCTGATAGAAATAATTCCCTCCTGTGTTCCAGCCCTGGTTCCTCTCCCTGACTCCTGGAACTTGGGCCAGATGTGTTTTCCCACTGCCTGGGAATTGCTGGGCCTGTTTCAGGCACCTGTTCCTCCACCTGGGACAGGAATTGGGGGTTTGATGTGCTCTGCAGGGCTCGTGGGTTCAGCTGCAGGCGGCTGGACCAGTTTGTAGGATCCTGGAATACCCTGAGCTGGAAGGGACCCACCAGGATCATCGAGTCCAACTCCTGGTGCTGCCCAGGACACCCCAAACCCCCCCGGGTCATTTTAGGCATCACTTTTCATTTCCACATTGCAACCTCTGGTTATTCCTCGCTTATTTCCTTCGGAGAATTCACATTTCTGAGCATTTCAGAGCAGAGTCCCAGCGAGGAAACATTCATGCTTCTTATTTTTGCAGCAGAACTTTGGGTTGGGGATTGGCCCTAAAGCCAGGTTGTACCTGTGGAATGAAAATCACATTTTTCTTGGCCATTTTCCTGTGTTTCTGTCCTGCTGCTGCTGAGATTGAAGCTGATTGATGGGTGACACTGAATATTAACAGAAGCAAAGTGAAAAATCACATTCTTATATATATATATATATGTATGTATGTATGTATTTATAAATATATGTATATTTATATATAAATATGTTTATATTTACCTGAATCTTGCGGGTTTTTGCCACCCTTCAAAAATAAACACGTGCCAGTTGTATCATGGTTCTGATTCTCCTGGAGCCAAATAATGTGATTTATTCAGTATGAAAGTGTTTAACTTAAAATGACACTGGGTGTTTATTAAGGGTTGAGTCCACATGGGGTTTTACCTGTACTAGAAATGAGTTAAGAGGAAGCAGAGTTTGGGTTAGAACCCAGTTTGGGTTAGAAATTTGGGTGGGAACCAGGTTAAAGCCTGTCCCAGGTTTGGTGGAATATTGGAATTCTGTTTGTCTGGTGGAGTGTTGGAGCAGTTTTAATGAATCCCCCAACCTCCAGCCAGTGCCTGACTCCTTCAGCAGCCACTCAGCTGGTTTGAAATCGGTGCATTATCTTCACCAATGCAGATTATTTATTTATGCTCTGTGGTTGTTTCACCACTGGCTGCAAATCTGGTTGCCCCAGGACTTACTGGAGCCGCTGGATCGGTGCTTCCAACCCCCTTCAAAGCCTCGGGTCGTTAACGAGGATGCAAAATGGCTTTGCCTTTAATTGTAACACGGGTAGAATTGTTTGGGTTTTGGGGTTTTTTTCCGAGCTGTGTTTTGAGAAAAGTCTTGTTTTCTATTAAAAAAAAAATATCAGTTTTCAGGGTGCTGAGACTTTCTCCTGGCCCTGGGTCTGTGTGCAGGGGTCATCATCCCTGATGAGCATGAGATCCATATTGATTTATCCCTAAATAAACCTGGTCCTTCCTTGCAGTGCCTCTTGATTGCAGCCATTGAAAAGCTGCTGCTAAGCTGAGATTTGCTGAGAAAATGAAGTTTTGGGGGTTGACTGGGGGAAATGACAGGTCCTGTGTCGTAAAGGGAACGTGGAAATCCTGGATGGGCTCCGGCTGTTTGGGATCCCAGGAGGTTCAGGATCCAGGGAAGTTGGGGTGCAGGCTGTGCTGCCTTCCTGGATGGGCTCTGGCTGTTTGGGATCCCAGGAGGTTCAGGATCCAGGGAAGTTGGGGTGCAGGCTGTGCTGCCTTCCTGGATGGGCTCTGGCTGTTTGGGATCCCAGGAGGTTCAGGATCCAGGAAGTTTGGGGTGCAGGCTGTGCTGCCTTCCTGGATGGGCTCTGGCTGTTTGGGATCCCAGGAGGTTCAGGATCCAGGAAGTTTGGGGTGCAGGCTGTGCTGCCTTCCTGGATGGGCTCTGGCTGTTTGGGATCCCAGGAGGTTCAGGATCCAGGAAGTTTGGGGTGCAGGCTGTGCTGCCTCCCCTTGGCACAGAGCTGGCAGCAGCCCTGTTGTCCCTGCCAGCAGTGTCTGCTGCTGCTGGATCCCTGCCAGGAGCCAGATCCCATTCCCTGCACCAGCAGAGGTGCCAGGCTGGTCCCTCTGGGGGCAGACCCGGGGCAGGTCGGTGACAGCACCCCCTGAGCCCCCGGGATCCCAAATCTCTCTGGTTTAGTGGAGAAGGGGCAGGAATGTGGGTTTGCTTCCGAAGCAGTGAAAGCCCCAGTGAGGGGGTGAGGGGTTGCTTCCTCCACCCACACCTTGGGCTGCCAGTTGCCCTTTTCTTTTCTGGGTTTGAGCTTTTTAATGTTTGCAGACTTGCAAACCTTGCCTGATCTTTGGTTACCCTGGTGCAGGCACCTCGTGGCTTTGCTCTGTGTCCTGATAAGCATCTTCAAAAACTGCTTTGAAACCCCCGTTTCCTCTTTACTTCTTAATCAGAGCCCGGATCTGCGACTCATTCTGTGAAAAGCTGGGGGTTCTTTTGGTAAAAGTGAACTCACCTTTCAAGAGGGACGAAGCTCAAACCACCCCGATGCTGCTCAGTACGTTTGGGGTTAGAAAACTTGGAGGGGGCAATGCAAACGTTCTCTGAGCGTGTTTGGGGCCCTGAAATCAGCAGTTTGCTGGTGATGAAGGTCCGAGGGGACCTTGGGCAGCTCTTTGGCCGCTCAGTGACGTTGTTCCAGAGCTGGGGGTCCCTGGGGGTGCCAGGGGTGGGTTCAGAGGGAAAGCAGGTTGCTGAGGCTGCAGAGCGAGGTGGTTTTAACACCAGCTGACTCCTGATAACTCGGAATAACCCCCCTTCTGTTGTGTGTGTTTGAAGTGGCTCCGTGGGGATGTGAAGGGGTTTGTTGGGCAGAACGTCCCCTCAGTGATGGCACCAACGTTTGGGTGTTCAGTAAAATGGGAGGGGGGGAAGGTGAACCTTCCTTTTCCTGGCGAGTTTTGTGCTTTCTTGGCTCTCCAGCAGCAACATTCCAGTGGCCTTCCTGGTTCCCTCCTGCTGGAGATGCTTGATGTCGCCTTGGAAATAGTCAGGGATGGTTTTATACCTGACACAGGGATTTTTCTGAGCTTCTGAATATTCACTGAACTGAGGGAAAGGAAAAGCCAAATTGGGTTCCATCCTTCCCAGGGCTTTCCAAGGGCCTCCCTGGGTGTAGGGGTGTTAATTTTGGCTTGCAATCCCAGCCAGTTTATGCTCTAATGTACTGGCTTTTCCATCTGGACGTGGGTTGTGACCCCAAGCCAGTGCTCCCAGCCCATCTCCAGGGATTTCCTGGCCCAGGGCTTGGTGCTCTCCTTCCTGATTTCCTTTGGAGCTGGGAAGGCAGAGCAGCAGGAATGGACCCTGCTGTGGTGGTGCTGAGTCTGCAGGGCACTGCCAGGCACCTTGGGGGCCCTCTTGGAGCCGTTTGGAAATCCTGGAGAAGCGTTCAGGGATCTGTTTTAATTAAACTGATGCTCAGACTCATCAGTGGCCTGGCCTGTCCCCAGGGTGGCACTTCCCGGACACGAGAGGGCACTTCAGTCTTCAGGATTCAGGCATTGGTGGGTTCCTCTCCTGTTCAATTAAACTCACTTCAGAGGGGGAGAAACTGCTGGTGGGAGCAGTTCCCTCCAGGGAATTCTCACATTCCAAGAGTGGAGATCCCGTTTTCTTCACATTTAACTGCTCAGTCCATCCATTCTGTTGGGTCCTTCTCTGTCCTCTCATCCTGGGATGTCTCAGTCCTGAATTCTCCTTTCCTGCCCTCTCTGGTCCCAGATGTAGCTCCAGGAATCCCCTTTGCTCGGGGCTTCCAGAGTCTTTCCCATTCCATCTGTGCAGCCAAAAATCCTGGCTTGCTGCTGCAACCCTGTGCTACCCAAATGTTGATTGTCCTGCTGAGAGAGAGAGGGGAGGGATTGATTACTTGTATTCAGGAGGGATCACGTGGCTTTTTATTTATTTATTTATTTTTTGCAAGAGGAAGTAGCAGTGTCCTGGTCAAATTCCAACTTGGAATGACTGCAGGGAAATGTGGATGGGCAAATGTGATATTGTTTGGCTTCTGCTTTGAGGATTAAATAGCTGGGGGGAAGGGAGAATGAGACAAAGGAGTAGTTGCCTTAAATCAAGGGGCTGTGGGAGGGATGTGTGAGGTGGAAGCAAACAGGGACTGGGGTGTTCTCAGTCTGGTTTGGGGCTGCAGGTCGGAAATGCCTCCCTTGGAATTCTTCATCCCCGTCTCCATTAGTGTGGGGCTGTGTGAAACGTCCCCTGGATGAGGATGGGCTCCCTTTGGGAGGTACAGGAGAAGCAGAGGGATTTTTGGGTAGGGGTGTGGGGGCAGAGCAGCGTTTTGGGGCCATCAGTGCTCCCCAAAGTCCAGGAGAGACACAGCTCTGCATCCCTGGAGCTGATCTTTGGTGGGTGGGGAATATTCATTGCCTTGATTTCCATATCTTAGGAATCTCCTACCCCCCAGAGGGTGTTTGTAACTCCCTTTTTTTCCTTGAGACACCCCCCAGCAGCCCAGAGCTGACCAGCCCTGTGCTTCCCTCCAGCTGGACAAACCCAGAGGAATTTGCTGCGATTTTACTAATTTGAGGGGGTTTGCTGTTCTTTTAATTGACTTTGTTCTCTCTGTTGTCTCTTCTAGATAAAATGTTCAAGGGTTCGTTGGCACCTTTCCCCAGAAGAACAATCCCAGCCCTGCTCTTACCATAACCCTGGAATCCCGTGCCCTCCCCTCAGCCCCCGTTTGTCCGCCCCGTGTCCATGGACCAGGCGCCGGGCTGGAGGACCCCCCCCCACCTCAAGCTGCTGCTGCTGCCTTGGTTTCTCTGGGATTGAAGGTGCTCCATGAACCAGGGCCCCCCAAATGAGTCAAACGGCCAATTCCTGCCAGCAGCTGGTTGAGAACTGCCCGGCGCCCGTGGCGGGGATGGCACAGGAGGACGGTCGCCGCGGGCAAGTGCCACCCACCTTCTACCACGGGGCCAGCCAGGAGCTCGACCTGTCCACCAAGGTGTACAAGAGGGAGTCAGGGAGCCCCTACTCTGTGCTGGTGGACAGCAAAATGAGCAAGCCCCACCTCCACGAGAGAGAGGAGCAGCCTTATTTCAGGGAGAACAGAGCGGTAGGAGAGGTCCGGGCTGTGAAAGAAGACAGAGAAAACTCTGACGACTCTGAGGAGGAAGAGGAGGAGGAAGATGAAGTGACTTACAAAAGGGAGCAGATTATAGTAGAGGTAAACCTTAACAACCAAACCTTAAATGTATCAAAAGGGGAGAAGGGTGTCCCCTCCCAGTCCAAAGAGACTGCTGTTCTTAAGACCAGCAGTGAGGAAGAGGAGGGTGACAGTGGGGAAGAGGCCACTGAAGACAGTAATGATTATGAGGAAAATGAGAGGCAGAAGAAAAAAGAGAAAAGAGTGGAAAAAGTTAGTGTTGCACAAAGGAGAACGAGGAGAGCTGCCTCTGCTGCAGCAGCCACCACCTCCCCACCACCCAGAACTACAAGGGGTCGTAGAAAGAGTGTGGAGCCCCCCAAGCGTAAGAAGAAAACTGCAAAGGAGCCCAAGGCACCTGTGCAGAAATCAAAGTGTGAAGAGAAGGAGACTTTAACCTGTGAGAAGTGCCCCAGGGTGTTTAACACACGCTGGTACCTGGAGAAGCACATGAACGTCACTCACAGGCGAATGCAGATCTGCGACAAATGTGGGAAGAAATTTGTGCTAGAAAGTGAGCTGTCCCTTCACCAGCAAACTGACTGTGAAAAAAATATCCAGGTAGGTTTGCTCACCTGCTTGCCAGATTTCCACACCTTCTGTCGTGCCCTGGACACAGTGGTGGACACTTCAGAGGGGGAAATCTTTTGCACAGCCCAGGTTCTGACCGAGGCCTTGTCTCTGCGCAGCGACACTTCGGTGCCTTCCAGGATTGCTGGGAGAGGAGTGTCCAGCTGCTCTGGCAGTTACTCTGGTAGTGAACTACGAGTTGGGGAGCACACAGAGCCACTCTAACAGTGTCAGACTGGGCTGAGAACAGTTTGCAGTGAAGCTCTTGGACGGGAGGAACCCTCCTCCCTCGGTGCTGAGCCCCGGCAGCTCTCGCTGGTGTTCGGTGTCCGGACGGGCACAGAGTGGTCCCAGGGGAGGTCTCACTGCAGGACTTGGCTGGTACTGGAATCAGAAATTTGGGCAATCCCAGAGAGGCAAGCAGGTGAGAAAGACACCAGTGGAGTCAGGATTTGAACTTGGGTTAAAGCGGAGTTTAAAAATCCTGCTGGGATGATGATCCAGAGGCGATTTACAGTAAGTGCTCCCAGCTGGGGGTAAAAGTGTTATGAATTCAGTGCCCAACCCGTGAGCCTGCCCTTTCCCAGAGCCAAAAGCCCAGTAAATCCCCCTGATGACACAGAAACCTCTGCTCTTTCTCACCAGCAGCTTTGCAGCTCTGCCCTGTCCCCCAGCAGTGGGAGGCTGTGCTGGAACAGAACCCTTTGCAAGCTCGAGGTCGTGGAAGGAGCTCCAGAGTTTGTGGTTCATGTGTGGTTTGGGCTTTGCTCGTGGGCACCTCTGTTCTCATGCAGCTGGTTTATGTGGCAGCTCAGCCCTGCCTTTCCTGCCTCGTTCAACCCTGCTCAGGGTTGCCCCCTCCCTGTGCAGTGACCCCGCTGCCGAGCAGCTCAGCCGGGGCAGCTGAAGGGTTTGGGGTTTGGAGGGCAGCAGGTTTCCTGTCTGCCCAGCCAGGGTTTCACCAGGATGATTTAATGGCTTTTTGTTTGTTTGTTTTCTTGCTTAAACGCTGAACCGAGTTGGAATTCAGTCCCCACTGTGTGGGAGACATGAAATAATTCATTGCAGTTTCTCTTTCCTAAGCCTGACCTGCAGCTCTGGGTAACTCTGTGCTGGTTTTCCTTGTGTTTCAGCTCATAGGAGGAAGACTGAAGGAAGGACTATAAAATAAGATAATGAGTCTTGAGCTTAGTTAATAAAATACAGAAACATTTCAGTGTGTCCTTGCAGCTTTTGAAAGAAATACTTCAAAAGTTCAGTGCAGCAGAGAACATTGAAATGTAAATTTAAGGAATGTCCCAGCATCCAGGTGGCTCTTTCACAGCATTAAACCTTTTCACTTTAAACAGGAATTCATGAATAGTTTAAACACATGGTATAGAATAAGGAAGTGTGTGTTCTGAGGGGATAAATTCCTATGTCCAAAAAGGGGGTAGGAAAAGGAGAAAAAAATTGTCCAAATTATGTTTTATATCCAGAAGCTCCCCCAGATATTTCCAGTGCCAGAAGCACTGCGAGTCATCTTCAAATTCTCAATATCTGAGCGTACATCCAACAGTTATTCCTCTGTGCTGACCCTTGGAATGTGTTTTACAGCTTCCTGCTAATGTGTTTTTATTCCTCCTGGCAAAAATTGTGCTTCAGGGTTGGATATGTCAAGGGGGATATGGAGCTTTGTGTAGGAAAAGGGATGGTTTAATGTGTGAGTGGTAATTGAACTGATAAAACACAGTGGGCTCCTCTCTATTTTTCATCCAAGTGATGGGATATGTCTGTTTTTCCAGGTGATTTCTGATTTTCCTCCTCTCCAGATCAGCAGTTCCTGTTGTCACCTGAAGCTCTGGGTAGTCACTCTCAGTATTAGTGTTCTAATCTAATTAAGTTGTAGTCTGACCTCTTCAAGGCCTGGCTTAACTTTATATCACAGTATTTATGATCATTTCACACCACTGCTTTGCTCTTTAGGGTGGTTTTTTCCCCTCAAGGGCTGCAGTTTGTTCCCCACGTGCCTCCAGGGAGGTGTTTTGGAGGTGTTTCCTCAGGGAATGGACCAGAATTCCCAAGCCTGCAGAGATCCAAACGCTGTGGGAGCAGCAAAACTTGTCTGTGCAGAGAAGAACCACCCCAGCCTGGCAGAATTCATCAATATTTGCTGACTGAACAGCACCCAGCCCTTCTCACTGGGAGGGAAGGGGGTGATTGAGAGGCAGAAAATGGGGAGATGCCCCAAAAACCCCAACAACCACCAAAAGTGAGCCACAGTTCCTTCCTCCTCACTCCAGAGATGTCTTGGTTTCCTCACGTGTCTGCCAGCAAGTTTTACAACTGTTCTGGAATGTTCAAAATTCTACAAGGATCTTTTGGTCAAGTCTTTAGGAAGAACTAACTTGGGAAAAGAAAGAGGTGTTTGAAAGCCCATGAGTGTCCTGCCCATTGCTGATTTCATGGACATTTCCCAGGAACTCACACATTTCTTGCCTGTTGTCACTTCTGGGACCTGCAGAGCTGCTGAGACCTTCAACAAATGAAGAACCAGAACACAAGGGATGGAGGGGACACCTTGCTCTGCTCTCTGAGTCCCAGAATCCACATCCAGAGCTGCAGGATGGGAGCTGCTTTCCCTGGAGAACCAGAAGGATCAGAGAGTTTTGGCTAATTAAACCTGGGATTTGGGTGGGGTCACAGTGCTGCTTCCAAAGGGCTGGATGTGCACATGGATTCAAGGCAACTTGGTGGGATTGGTCTCTTCCACCTCTGTTGGATTCTCCCCTCACACCAAGGGTTTGGATTCTCCTCTCACACCAAGGGTTTGGATTCTCCTCTCACACCAAGGGTTTGGATTCTCCCCTCACACCAAGGGTTTGGATTCTCCTCTCACACCAAGGGTTTGGATTCTCCTCTCACACCAAGGGTTTGGATTCTCCCCTCACCAAGGGTTTGGATTCTCCCCTCACACCAAGGGTTTGGATTCTCCTCTCACACCAAGGGTTTGGATTCTCCTCTCACACCAAGGGTTTGGATTCTCCTCTCACACCAAGGGTTTGGATTCTCCTCTCACACCAAGGGTTTGGATTCTCCCCTCACCAAGGGTTTGGATTCTCCTCTCACACCAAGGGTTTGGATTCTCCCCACACCAAGGGTTTGGATTCTCCCCTCACCAGCAGCATCAGTGCCTGTGAAGTTGTCTCTGGTTTAGCTCCTGTGTTGAGTTTTGGAATTCTAAGTTTTCAGGTGGCACCAAAGTGCTTGTTTTAACATCCTCTCTCCTCCTGCTTGATCTGGCTTTTCTTAGAGTAGTTGTTTCAGGTGTTAACCCAAGAAATGTGCAGTCTGAGGCAGCATTTTGACTTGTTCTGGGCTTCTTTTTGTGGCTTGACTGCACCGGCTGGAATCGCCGAACCTCCCTAATTCCCACTTCCTTCTCTGTCCCACCCCAGTGTGTTTCCTGTAACAAATCCTTCAAGAAGCTCTGGTCCCTCCATGAACACATCAAGATTGTCCATGGATATGCAGAGAAGAAGTTCTCCTGTGAGATCTGTGAGAAGAAGTTCTACACCATGGCCCACGTGCGGAAACACATGGTTGGTGAGTTGGTGGTGGAGCCTCCAGGGGGTCCGGGGGGGTCTCCTTGTGGGTCTTGGCAAAAGAAAAATAATGAGGCTGGGAGAGCTGGGGGGTGATCACCTGGAGAAGAGAAGCTCCAGGGGGACCTGAGAGCCCCTTCCAGAGCCTGAAGGGGCTCCAGGAGAGCTGGAGAGGGACTGGGGACAAGGGATGGAGGGACAGGCCACAGGGAATGGCTTCCCACTGCCAGAGGGCAGGGATAGATGGGATATTGGGAAGGAATCCCTCCCTGTGAGGGTGGGGAGGGGCTGGGATGGATTTCCCAGAGAAGCTGTGGCTGCCCCTGGATCCCTGGAAGTGTCCAAGGCCAGGCTGGAACTTGGAGCAGCCTGGGCTGGTGGAAGGTGTCCCTGCCCGTGGCACAGGGGGTGGAACTGGATGAGTTTTAAGGTCCTTCCACCCCAAACCATTCTGTGATTCCATGAAAACAAGACAAACTGAGTTGTCTGAGCTTTGTGCTCAGCACAGAGATCAGACCTGTGGTGCTGGGCAGCAGGAAGATGGGAATGTTTGCACAGTGTCTGGGAGCTGCCAGCTGGGATCCCCTTCCTGCTCAGAATGGGAGGGAGAGGTTGCTTCAGGAGCTGTTTGTGTTCCCCTGCCCCCTCTGACGGCCTGTTGTGTTGCAGCACACACCAAGGACATGCCATTTACATGTGAGACCTGTGGGAAGTCCTTCAAGCGCAGCATGTCCCTCAAGGTCCATTCCCTGCAGCACTCGGGGGAGAAACCCTTCCGCTGTGAGGTGAGAGAGCTCCTGCTCAGGGGGAGAGAGCAGGGCATGGCAGTGCCAGGGGCAGTGCCAGGGGAGCTGAGTTCACCTAGAAACGAGGGGCAGGTTCATGAAAGTTTTGGGGAAGTTCTTCTCCCCGTGGGGAGCACGGCAGGAGCACCTGGGGGTGACCCAGAGCTGGGTGTGGTTGGCTGTGTTTTTTCTCTCGCTGGAGCAGGATTTGAATCCCAGTTTTCCCTTCATAGCAAAGCCTAATTCAAACTCCAGAAATCCTCCCTGTCTTACCCAGTAACTTGGAACAGATAGAAGTGGCCACAGTGGAAATAATCAAATTACTGCTTGATTTTCACGTGTGGGATAAATGATTGTGCTCCAAACAGGTCCTCCTGGAGATCTGAGCCCGTGCTCTGAGTTTGGGTTCATTAATCAGTGTGTGTGTGGTGGCATGGGGCAGAGGATCTCCCTGCCACACTCCCAGGAGTTTGGGGTTGGGATTTCCTGCCTGCCTCGGGAAGGGGATGGCGTGGGACAGACTGACAGTGGTGTGTGTGGAGCAGGGAACGCCTCAGTCACTGGTGGGGCTGTTTGGGGGGGTCACAGGATGGGGACAGAGGGGATGCAGAGCCCTTCCTGTTCCCACAGGGGACATGGAGTAGGAATGGTGGTAGAACAGCTCGGGGATAAGACTTGTAGGGAAATAAATCACCTCATAGCAATAAAAAGCAGCTGGGAAAGGCCGGTGTGGAGCTGTGCTGTCTGGTGTGGAGCAGAGTCCTCTAGTGGCTGCAAACCCTCCCTGGGTGCCTCGAGCCACCAGCAGTGCTGGAATAACCGAGTCTCTGCCAGGATTGCAGTGCCAGCTGAACGTTCTGACCCTTCCAAAGCTCCTGTGCCAGCAGACCTTTAGTACAGCCCAAATCCTGCTCAGTAAATTCCCACTAAATCATTCGAATTCTGCAGTTTGTGTGTCCTAGCCCAGGTGTCCTTCACTCCTCCCCAGAGTCCCCTGCAGTGTCTCCTGTGCCTGGATCCCACTGCTGCTGTTCTTTCTCTTGCAGAACTGTGATGAGAGGTTCCAGTACAAGTACCAGCTGCGCTCCCACATGAGCATCCACATTGGGCACAAGCAGTTCATGTGCCAGTGGTGTGGCAAAGACTTCAACATGAAGCAGTACTTTGATGAGCACATGAAAACACACACTGGTAAGAGCTTGTCGAAGGAGAAGCCACGAGTACCTTGGCAAAACACTTCCCTTCCTTGGGATTTGGGGTTATCCGACTGGAAAATCAGACAGGAGAGGTTAATACACCCCCTTAAAGGTGAAATCTGTAGGGCTGGGACTCACTGTGAGGAAAGGGAGAGGTCAGACCTGGGATTTTGGCCTGAAGGAGCCCCTTGCCAATGCCCTTAAAAAGGGTTGTTTCAGGCATCAAAATCCCAAGGTGAGGGTGGAATTCCCACAGTCTGAGGAATTCCCAAAGTCTGCAGCTCCTGTGGAGCATTTGCCATGGGTGGAGCAGCCCCGTTCAGTCAGTTTGTGGGGTGTGCAGTGATTCTGGGGGGTGTTCAGGGTGGGTGTGCAGTGATTCTGGGGGGTGTTCAGGGTGGGTGTGCAGTGACTCTGGGGGTGTGCAGTGATTTTGGGGGTGTGCAGTGATTTTGGGGCTGTCCAGGCCGGGTGTGCAGTGATTTTGGGGCTGTCCAGGCCGGGTGTGCAGTGACTCTGGGGCTGTGCAGTGATTCTGGGGGTGTGCAGTGATTTTGGGGGTGTGCAGTGATTTTGGGGGTGTGCAGTGATTTTGGGGGTGTGCAGTGATTTTGGGGGTGTGCAGTGATTCTGGGGGTGCCCAGGCCGGGTGTGCAGTGACTCTGGGGTTGCCCAGGCCGTGGCTGACCCGTGTGTGTGTGTGGGGCAGGAGAGAAGCCCTTCATCTGCGAGATCTGCGGGAAGAGCTTCACCAGCCGGCCCAACATGAAGCGGCACCGGCGGACGCACACGGGGGAGAAGCCGTACCCGTGCGACGTGTGCGGGCAGCGCTTCCGCTTCTCCAACATGCTCAAGGCGCACAAGGAGAAGTGTTTCCGCGTCACCAGCCCCGTCACCGTGCCCGCGGCCGTGCCCATCCTGCTCTCCTCCTCCTCCTCCCCCGCCGCCGTGCCCGCCGTGCCCGGGCCCCCCTCGGCCCCCGCCCCGCCCGTGCCCCTGAGCCCCGTGGGCGCCGCTCCCCCCCGGCCCGTCCCGCACCCCTACTCGCACCTCCACCTGCACCCCCACGCCCACCACCCCCACCACCTGCCCGTGCCCCCCGTGCCCCACCTGCCTCCCCCCCCGGCCCTGTTCAAGAGCGAGCCCCTGAACCACCGCGGGCAGGGCGAGGAGCCCTTCCTGCGGCACCTGGAGAAGAACAGCCCGGCCCAGCACCACTGACGGCCCCGCGGCGCCCGCGCTCCGGGGGCACGGGGGGCACGGGGGGCACGGGGGATCTCTGGCCTGGCTCCCCAATTCCCCAGAATCACTCAACGAGGAGAAACAAAACACCCCGGTTTTGGTCGGCGCCCGTTTCTGAACCCGGGGACCAACAGGACCGAGGGAAAAACCCCCACCTGGGTCGTGGTTTCTTTTTCCCCCCCTCCTCCCGGTGACTTTTATGAATTTCAGACACTGAGACTCGTGGAATTTTATAATTTCATATCAGCTGATGAGGTATGCTTGCTTTTATATCCCGGACTTCTCCTCAAAGAGGAGACAGGCCTGGTTTTCTTTGTACTAATCGGAAAGGCTGTGAGATTAATACAGAGCATTAATTGTATCACTGTGTATGTAACGGATTCCTTTCAGCTTCTGGTATCACGGTATATTGGAGCATTATAAAGAAAGGCAAAAAAAAACCCCTCCTTGTTTTGTGTAGCTCTCCTAACACACTCTTTATTTTACTACAGAAATTATTTTAGAGTTTTTTGTATAGACCTATTTAGTAGTCTGTTTCTAAAAACGAAAATTGTATTTCAATAAGCGGTGTAATTTTTTCAGTGTAGCTGGACCTATGTTGTATAATAGATAAATTTTTATAATCATCGAAAAATGTGATTCTTAAAAAAAAAAAAGATGCTTATAGCTTCTATAGTTAAAGTTATTCTTACAACCACACGACTTAAAGGTGCTTCAGAGAAGAAAGGAAACCAAGAGGTCTCTGGAAAAGTTGCCTCGAAAAATGATGTTTGATTTCAGAACTTTACGTAATTTATTTTGACAGGGCTTTTTTTTTTTTGTTGTCGTTGTTGTTGTTGGGGTTTTTTTAACCTTGTTTCCCTTCTCACGGTTTCCCTCAAGCTGCTGGGATGAGGATGTTGGGATACAACATTCCTGCTCCACAGGTTTGCTTTAGCTGGGTTGGAGTGGGGGGTGTGAGGTGGGTTGGGAAGGGGGATCCTGGCACGGAGGGACCTGTTAATTTGGGAATAGGAAGTCACCAGAGTGAGGGATGTGACAGCAGGGAGGAGATGGAGTCTCTCGGGTGAGCCAAGGATCCCCGGAGTCAGGGGCTTTCCGTGGGCTGAGTCAAGGTGGGGATCACATCAAATGCTGCTCTTCAGACAAGGGGCTTGTGGAATTCCTGCAGTGCCAGGAGAGGGGAGGAGGTGGGATCACAGCCCTGTTCCTGCCGGGGTGGGGGGACAGGGAGAGCAGGAGTTGGGGTGAGGATGGGGCTCCTCCCGCCCTCCCTGCCACCCTCCCTGCCATCCTCCCACCCTCCCTCCCTGCCATCCTCCCTGCCATCCTCCCACCCTCCCTCCCTGCCATCCTCCCTCCCATCCTCCCTCCCACCCTCCCTCCCTGCCATCCTCCCATCCTCCCTCCCTCCCATCCTCCCTCCATCCTCCCATCCTCCCTCTGCACCCGCTCCCCCCACCCTCCTCCCCCCATCCTCCCTCCTCCTCCCTCCCATCCTCCCTGCCATCCTCCTGCCCATCCTCCCACCCTCCCTCCCATCCTCACCTGCAGGAAAACCGGGATGGTCCCCGAGGGTCAGAGGCACGTTTTTGGCAAATGTTGAGTTTTAGGGTTGGGAACTGGATCCCTGTTTGATAATCTGGGAGGACAGGAGTGGGAAGGGTGCCAGGCCCAGGGCAGGATCAGGGGGCAGCTGCTGCTCCCCAGCTCTGGGTTCCTCCCCAGCCAGACCCAAGTGTAGCTCATCCCTGCAGTCCAGGAGCTCATCCCTGCAGTCCAGGAGCTCATCCCTGCAGTCCAGGGAGCTCATCCCTGCCATCCAGGGAGCTCATCCCTGCAGTCCAGGAGCTCATCCCTGCAGTCCAGGAGCTCATCCCTGCAGTCCAGGAGCTCATCCCTGCAGTCCAGGAGCTCATCCCTGCAGTCCAGGGGCTGCTCCCTCTCCATGCAGGCAGAGGCCCAAGCACTGTGCTGTAAGTCCCCTTTTCCTTGAAATTCCCCCTCTTTGTGCTGCTTTTCCCACACCCAGAGATCCCCTTGGGCAGAGGGGGAGGGACAACCTCGGGGTTGTGCCTGAGGGGATTGTTCTCCAGGAGAGCAGGGATGGTGGAATTCTTCCCCAGGGACTGTGTTTGAGACACCGAATGCTCTGCTGAGAAACAGCTCCTCGGTTGATGGTTTTTCACCATTTTCTACCGCTCACGTTGGGTTTTCCATGACATAGGAAACTTCAGGAACCAGGAAGGGCAGTTTGGGCCCAACCAACTCATTTTTGACTGAGCTGAAACCCCTCCCAGCATTTCTGAAAGGAAAAGAATAATGAAACAATGCTTTTTAAACATTTTCTCTATAATATTTATACCCACCCCTCTTACCCTCTAGAAGAAAAAGCCAATTATGAGAGTGAGTTTTGAATTTCCACTGCTGATTTAAATTGTTGTGTTTCCTGTGCCTGGTCCACCCTGGGGGTTCTGTGCATTCCACATCACATATGCAACCTGCATTTCTGTTGTGCCACTATTTTATGGTCAGGCCTGTTATTAAATGATTTTTAAATGCTTAAAAAAACAAAACAAAACAAAACAAACAAACAAAAAAAAAATCTTGGTAAATCAATTGTATTCCAGTTTTGCAAAATGATTTTCTTCTCAATAAATTTACAGTATTAGGCTGCTATTCAGAATTCTAACATCTGGGACAGTTTGTTTTCTATTCTTCAGTCCATGGTCATGATATAACTTGGGTTTTGTTGTTGTTTTTTTTTTCCTTCTGAGAATTATGAACTTCATTTCTGTGGCAGAAGATTAAACTGTCCAAGCCTCTTCCCAGTCTGGCACGATGTGACACGATGGCAGCAGCTCCTCCTGGTCCTCTGGGACACCCCTGAAAGCTGGGATTGTGCAGTGTGGTCTCTCCTAAGGGACATATTCCAGCAAGGAAAGGAAAATGGGTGCTAGGAAAGGCAGGGAATTCCAGGCTGGGATTTGCTGTGGCTTCTTCATTCCCAAATTTGCATCCTTGCACACCTTGGGCACCGCCAAGGAATGTGCTCAGGAACGTGTTCCCTCCTCCCTGCCCGGGCTGACAAACCAAAGGGGATGGTTTGGGGCAGCTTTGCAGGATTCAGTGACTTAAAGGGTTGGGTTTTGTCACTAAAACGCTGCTTTGGAGAAAGATGTTCTAAAAAAGCAGGCAAAGGCCCTCAGGAGAAGGGGGAAGGGTGGGCAGGGGGGGGGCAGCTCACGTTTTCCCACTTTCTGCTTTTTTAAATTCCTTTCTCCTGAGGGCTGGTGCAGCCAGAAATCCAAGGAATGGACAGAGGGACCCCCCGAGCAGCCAAACTGGGCCAACCCCCGTGACCCTGAGCTGGAACCCGGGAGGAGCTGCAGTCGTGGCTTTTGTGGCACTTTCTGCTGGTTTGACCTGGACAAAAGTGGGGTTTGCTGCTGTTCACTGCCTAATTTTGCAATTTTCCCTTGAGATTGCCTGGGAAGGGCAGTCCAGGGGCAGCTCCTGGCGGGAGGTCTCTTTGTCCTCGTTTGTCCTGCAGGTTCCAGGGGAAACTGGGAGTTAAAAACTCTGGGATGTGCCGTGTTTGTGCCTTGCAGAACAGTCCCAGGGCTGGGCACTGGCACAGCTCAGGGCTTGCAAAACCAGAGGCTGAGACAACAGATTGCAAAACACTTCCCAAGTTTTTGCTTTTCCAGAGGAAAAGCTCAACTCAAAGGAACCTTTTCCCCGAGCGACCCGAAGCAGGGCCGTGAATTGAAGTGTTTGTGGACTTTCCCTATAAAGGAAAACACTGGAATGTTTTCATCTCCCTGTTTAAACCTCTCCTGCAGCCTGGGAGAATTATTTAATGCCTTAATTACCAGGTAAACAACTGGGATAGAGCAGGAAATTCGTTAGAAAAGGGCTGTTGTGAAGGAGAACTCGCTGTTTAAAGGCTTTCCAGTGGTGGTTCCTTGAGCTGCCCTGTGATTAAATTCAGTGTATTATGGTCAGATCAGTAAATATCCTTGTTCTGGAGATGTGGAACTGAGAGCCCTGCCTGGAACTGTGGAAGGGAGCTCCGGGTCATTCCCGATCCAGGATCATCAATTCCCTTTTCACTTCCTTTTACATTTTCTGCCCAATTTCCTCCCCGAGGTTTTTCAGTCAGTGGATGGCAAATACTCCAATAAAGGAGATGAGAATCAGGCACCTCCTTGTGGTTCAGCTGAAGCTACAAAAAGCAGGGAATTCCACCAATATCCCTTGGGAAATCTTCCACCAATATCCCTTGGGAAATCTTCCCTGCGTTCCCGGCGGTTTCGGCCGCGCAGGGAATGGTGTGGACAGAGTCCCCCTGGAGATATCCCGGGATCCTGAGACATAAAATTAGTTCAGCCTGAAAAAGGACTCCCCCCGAGGCAGCCCAGGCACGGAGGGGTCAGATTTCTCCTGAGCCTTGGATGTCACTGATAGTGCAAAGGTCTCCAAACCTGGGTCTTGTGTCCCTGGGACTCCTCGGGGGAAGTTCCCTCTGTGCCCTTTCCCACAGCACCTGGAGGGAGGAAAACGCTCCAGTGGCAGCCCAGGGAGGCCGGATTTGGGATGAGCTGCACCCTGACCCCGTTCCCAAGGGCCAGGGGAGAGGAGATCCCGAGCCTTGGGAAGAGGGAGCGCCCGGGAAGCGCGTTGGTGGTGTGGAACTGCCCCTTCCAGGCGCAGGTTTGTGCTGGGAAACGATTCCCAAAGGAAACCTGGGAGTGTGGCAGAACACACCAGGGCACCCTGAGTGCCCCTTGCTCTTAGGAAGCAAATGTTTGGGAATGTAAGAGTTGCTAATCCATAGGAAAATTCCCACTTGGCCCGAAAGCTTGTGTCGTGCTCCGTGAAAACTGAAGCCCTTTGTTACTCCCAGAAAACAACAGGATTTTATGATGCTCGTGGATTTTAATTGACTCACTTGAAGCACGTTCCATAATCCATCCACTGCCTGCTGTTCAGGGAAAATAAACCTCCAGGAATACCATGGGATTGTCCCAGCAGATGAACCGGTGGTTTGAGTGAATTCCAGCAGATGTGACCTGGGCTCTGGGGCTGTCACAGCTCGTGGCTTTTCCCACCCTGCAGAGAAATCCTTCCCCAGGGGCTGGGACTTAACCCGGGCAGGGTTTGGGGAGGCTGAGCCAGGAGGTGGCAGTGGAGCTCGTCCTGCGGGGATGGAGGGGATGGAGGGAGGCGGCTCCGACGGGATCCCTGTTGGAACCTGTTCCTCATTAATTGCTAATTACAGACCCCCGGGATGGGTTGGGCGGGAAGGGACCTTGAAGCCCTTCCAGTGCCACCCCCAGGGAAATTTGAGGGACTGGGGAGAAATTCCTCCCTTCGAGGGTGGGGAGAGGCTGGGATGGATTTCCCAGAGGAGCTGTGGCTGCCCCATCCCTGGGAGTGTCCAGGGCCAGGCTGGAGCACCCTGGGACAGTGGAAGGTGTCCCTGCGTGGAACTGGGTGGGCTTTAAGGTCCTTTCCAGCCCAAACCTTTCCATGATTCTGGCTGATCCCATGACTCCTGATGGGCTGTGATTTCCCCTCCCCTCTTGTTCCCTCCTTGGTGCCTTTTGGCATCAAAGCCAAACTGAACCCCGTGTCCAGGGGGAAATGTGGGGAGGACTCAGCTCCCCCCACTGAGCAGAGCTGGCCCCTTTGCCACGTCCCCGCTGCTGCCCTGGGGGAGCCTCCCGGGAATAGACACCTGGGAACTTCATCCCACAGGGAAGATGCAGCAGTGGGGTTTGCTCTCTTGTTGTTTGTTACTTTTTGAGGGGTTTTTCCCTGATTTGACCATCTAAATATTATTCAGCCCCCAAAAATGTCTTGCTGTGAAGGAAATCCTGTTTGCTGGAGCTGCTGGTTGTGTGGAGGCAGGAGATGAGCGGCTGCAGTTGGAGTTTCCTCATCCATGTGCCTGGAAAACTGAGCTGTAGGGAGGGATCAGCTCCCCTGGGCAGGAAAGGGAAGCCTCACTTTTACTCAAGAACTCCCCCAAAATACATCTGTCTGCCACAGGCTGAGTTCCCGGGGGCTGCTGAGCTGGTCTTACCCAAACTTTGGGATTCTTTGGGATGGAAAAGCGGCGAGGGAGGGACAGGCAGAGGCGGCGACGTGGCCACCGTGGCCTTGGGGCTGCTCTGGGCTGATGCAATTCCCCTCCTTGGTGAAAAACCAGGACAAACTTGGACAGGAACATGGAGCACGAGGATGTTCCACCCATTGTGGGGAATCCATGTGAATCCATGTGTTGGGAAGAGGTTGCCTTGGCTATTCAGGGGCTGCCAGGACTGTCAGCCCAGGGCACTGTCCTCACTTGCTCCCCAGGGTTTTCCAGCAGTGGAAAATCACTGGGATCCAGGATCACCCCCTGCCAAAGTCCTCCGGCCGGGATGTTTCTGGAATGATCTTTGCCCCACTGCCTTGCAGAGGGAAGGAGGCACACTTTGCCCTTTGGAGTCTCCCACTTGTCCCCACGGCCTGAGGGGGAGCTGGTGCAGCTCCAAAGGGGGGGGAAATGCCAGAGGAGGGACAGCAAAGGCCGGGCTGTGCCAAGGAAACAGGGTGTGCCCTGCAGCAAAGAGCCCAAAGGGCTCGGACTGAAGAGCTGATAAAAACATACCCAACATTTCCCTGACCCTGAGGCTCTTTCCAGGTGGCTCCGGGTGCCCTCGGGGGGAAGGGTCGGTTCCTTTGGCTCTGGGGAACAAGGGCTGCTCAGGAAGGTCTCAGCAATACCCTGAGCTCTGCTCTGGGGCACAATTGTGCCAAAAGAAGGACAGTTTAGAGCACCAGGACAACGTGGCATTGCCGGGGCAGCCGCCCTGGCCCAGCCCAGCACAAACTGTGGGTTTTGCAGAGCTTCTGAGCTCTGTTTGTGCCCTTCCACTCTTGGACACTTTTAATTAAAGAGCAGGACGGAACAGCCTCCGATGGTCTCCCGATGTGCTTTCAGGGCCGAGCCGCTCCCTTTGGACAAGCTGCCCTTGTATTTTTATCGCCGGCGCCTGCAGGGCTCCTGCAGAGCCAGAGATACCGCGGGAGCCCCGCCCTGGAGCCCGGGCGGGTATTTTGGGGTGCGGGCACAGCCCTGGCAGGGTCACCCTGCAATTGGGGCTGCGGGGCTGCGCCAGCTCCCAAAATTAACCCGGGGACCTCAAAATTAGCCGGGGGACCGCCCTCCCCCCAGGGCGGGGTGGGCACGGTGGCCCCGCAGTGCGGGAGGTCCCGACTCCCCCCCCCCCCCTCCCCCGGGTGTATTTTGGGGACAATTCCTACGTTTTCCTCAGCCAGTGCCTTCCTGAGCTTTGCGGATTGTTCTGGGGCAAAATCCTCCCCGAACGGCTCAATCCCAACGCGGCCCGGTGGGTTATTACCGAGGGGCGTGGGAGGGAAAGGGGGATTTGTTGGTTTTTTTCCCGATTTGGCAACTTTGGGGCTCGGCGCGGGGGCGGGCGGGCGGCGGGACCTGCGCGGCGCCTCCTCCCCCCTCCCCTCGGGAAAGGGGCGTGGTCAGGCATGGCCACGCCCCTCCGCGGCGCCCAGGCGGCGCCACCATTGGCTGCGCGGGCGGTGACGTCAGCGCACTGCGGCGGCTCCGCGCGGCCCCGGTGGCGTCGCCTTAAAGGGGCCGCGCTCGCGGCGGCCGCGGCACCGGCCCCGCCACCGGCTCGGACACCGGCTCGGGCTCCGGCACCGGCGGCGCTCCCGGCACGGCCCCGCCCGGTAAGGACGCGTCCGGCGGCCGCCGCAGGGAGGTGTCGGTCCCGGGGGTGCGGAGCCGCTGGGACCCCGCGGGGAGCGGGGCGGGTGGTGCCGGTACCGGAGGTTCTGATCCGCCGCGGCTGCAGCCGGTACCGGGGATGCTGATCCCGTAGGACCCTGCCGGGACCGGGAGATGCCGGTCCTGCAGGACCCTGCGGGTTCCGGGAGGATGGTGCCGGTACCGGAGGGTCTCCGGACCCCGCTGATACCGGCGGGGACGCTGCCGGTACCGGGGACGCCGATCCCGTAGGGTCCCGCAGGTGCCGGGGCGGATGCTGCCGGTACCGGGGGGTCCCCACCGGGAGGGACCCCCGGAGGTGCCGGAACGCTCCGGGCATGAGTCAGCCCCGCTGCGGCCCCGGCGGGACCCGCCACGGGCTGTGCCGGGACCGGCTGCGGAGCCGTCCCGGTGCCGCCGCTCTGGATCCAGCTCTGGATGCGGGACCCGCGTCTGGATCCCCCAAACCGCGTCTGGGTCCCCCAAACCGCCCCCGCCCGGTTCCTGTCCCGACACTCGGGCTGGGCATTACCGGGGGACGGGGACGCTTTGCTTTGCTTTGCCTTGTGAGGGAGCCCCTTTTTTGTGGAAAGTGGACGGACGGACTCCATTCCCTGCTGGATTTGCTGGGATCCCGCTGGGATTTCAGCTCTCGCTGCCCCACACGGGTCCATCCCACCCCCCAGTGATGTGTCCGTGGGCACCACCAGCTCCTGCCTGGGTTTAACGGGTGGTTCAGGGCTGGGACACTTCCGAGGGATTTTTTCCCATCCCTCCCCTCCTGTGGGAGCAGGATCAGGGTTGGAGGAGGGAACTCCAGACCCCACAGCTCGGCCCCTCCTCAGCTGGGCTAGCTCTGCATTACTGAGCCATTCCTGCACTGGGATCTCCCACTGCTGTATCCCAAGGGGAAAACAGCACTCGATGTGGATTTTGTTGGATGTGCTTTGCCCCAGAGCCCTCAGAGGTCGGCAGTAGGAAACCCCATCCAGGACCTTTATTCCCTAAATAACGCTGGCTCGGATTTTAATGCGCATTTTGACACAATTAATCTCGGGTTTGGGGCCGCCTGGGAGCAGAAGAAGCTCCTGCAGCAGCATCCCAGGGATTCTCCAGTCCCCAGGGGGCAGATGGGGCTGGAATTGTCCCAGCTGACTTCATGGATTGTCATTTTCCTCAGAAATTCCACAGAAAACAGCCCGGTGGCCTCTCTCCCCCCCTGAGCAGGGGGAGCTCAGGGACACGGGGACAGGGAGACTCAGACAGCAACAGGTTTTGTTTTCCAGCACTTTGGAGCAGCTGGATTTGTCCCAAGTGTCCAGGGAGGTGGGAAGAGCTGCAGGGAGCTCTGCTGAGGGGAATAATGTGAGATCCAGGTGGATGGTGCTGCTCCCAGCCTTCCCCAGCCATTCCAGGGCTCTTTCCCTGGGCACCACAAAGCCTCCTTAAGGCTTAGCCCCAAATTACTTTGTCACTGCTGGCAGCTCTTTAGAACACAGGGGCTAAAATTACAATTCCTCTTTCATGTTTAATCCCTTTTTTTTTTCCCCTCTCTGCCTTGGTTTGGACCTGAAAACCACAGTGGCTGCTCCCACTGCCAGCCTGGCTCTGGCATTATTGGGCTTCAAACCATGCCTGTGAATAAACATGAAGTTTTGATTCCTGCAAAGAAACAACCAGGGTTTGGTCCAAGGTGCCACCAAAAAAAAAAAAAAAAGTGGCTTTTACAAGATTCCAAGCCAAGGTTTCATTTTTGGGCACCAGCACCGAGGTGCAGCCGTGGTTTATTATTTCAGCAGAGTCATGAATCGTGTTTGTGCCCAAAATAGTTGGATGCTGGGCTTCAATCCAGCCAAATCCCCCACAAATCACCTTCAGCTGCAAAACTCTTCCGTTGTCGTGCCGATGACAAATCGCTGGAATCCTCCCTGCCCCGGCTCAGCCAAGCTCCCGGTGCCCAGTTAAAACAACCCGGTGGGTCATCCCTGAATTTGCAGCCGGGTTTTGGCTGATTTTTGGAGGTTTCCCACCGCTTCGGACCACAAGAGGTCGGCAGAATTGCGGGGCTGGGAGGGATGGGAGCCGGGCTCTGCCTTGGCACGTCCCGCCCGCGCTGCCGCTCCGGCCGCGGAACACCCGAGCTAATTACGCGGCGAGGAAATCAGGGGAATTTGGGAGCAGGGCACGCGCTGCCGGGGGGCTCTGGCTGCTCCGCTGGCTGCCTTCACGTGCGCCCGGCGGGAATTACGAGGGATCAGAGGCATTAAACAGGCTCCGGCTGCTCTCCCTTAATTCCCCCCTCCCGGTACAAAAGGTGCCCGGGCTCGGGAGGTCGCGGCGGGACACGAGCCCGGCCGTGCCCAGCGGGGCCCGAAGGTGGCAGCCGGGGGAGCCCAAATTGTTCACCGGGCTCCCGTTTTCTGTGCTTTGCAGCCCCCGCTGGCGCCCCGGGATGGTCCCACCATGAGAAGGTGCTGCCAGGGCGTGGGGCTGCCATGCCTGTTTAAGGTCAGTGCCGCTGTCACCTGCCCGTCCCTCCTTTGCTCGGGGAGAGCAGGAACTGGGTCCCCACCCTGCAAACCCCCCCCCCGGAGAGCCAAGGGAAGAGCCAAGGGGAGAGGGGGGACTGGGGAGGCCGGGCTGGGGGGCACCAGCTCTGCCCCGGGTGGGCAGAGGGGGTTAATTTTGGGTTTAGAGCAGGGCAGGAGGCAGCTCTGAGTTCATGGAACATCCTGAGCTGGGAGGGACCCCCAAGGACCATCCAGCCCAACCCCTGGCCCTGCACAGACACCCCAACAATCCCGCCCTGTCCCTCAGAGCGTTTTCCAAACCCTCCTGGAGCTCTGGCAGCCTTGGGGCTGTGCCCACTGCCCTGGGGAGCCTGGGCAGTGCCCAACCAGCCTCTGGGGGAAGAACCTTTCCCAAAATCCAGCCTAACCCTCCCCTGGCACAGCTCCAGCCGTTCCCTGGGTCCTGTCCCTGCTCTTCTCCCTGGGGTGGCTGCAGAGCCCAACCTGGGGGGGGAACTACGACGGGTGATGGAGCAAAAACCAACCTGCAGGATGTTGGGAAGAGCCAGACCCCTCCTGGCCATCTGCAGGGACACAAATCCCTGTGCCAGGGGTGGGACAGGAGCAGGCTGGGGAGTGACCCCCCAGCCCAGGGCCCTCCCTGCACGAGGCCAAGCTGTGCTGGGTCAGGGGCTGGGCTCGACCATCTCAGAGACCTTTTCCAGCCCTAATAATTCCCTGATCCAGCGACACACCCCGAGGTGTCCTGGGTTAGAGGTGTCCTGGGTTAATGGTCAGCGCTCTCAGAGACTTTTTCCAGCCCTATTAACTCCCTGATCTAATGAGACCCCCCGGGGGGGCCGTCCGGGGTGCGACACAGTGACCTCCTTGAGGGCAGGAACAGCGGGATTAGCGGTGACAGAATGATCCCTTCAGGGGCAGGATAACCCCCTCAGGGATGTCACAGGGGGTGTCAGCGGGGATTAACCCCCTCAGGGATGTCACAGGGGGTGTCAGCGGGGATTAACCCCCGAGGCGGCCCAGGGGAGGTGGCCCAGGGGAGGTGGTTCAGGGGAGGTGGTTCAGGGGAGGTGGTTCAGGGGAGGTGGCCCAGGGGAGGTGGCCCAGGGGAGGTGGTTCAGGGGAGGTGGCCCAGGGGAGGTGGTTCAGGGGAGGTGGTTCAGGGGAGGTGGCCCAGGGGAGGCGGCCCAGGGGAGGTGGCCCAGGGGTGCTGCACGGTTGCCCGGTGCCGTGCTCGGCGCCGCCGCCACGCCCCGGGCGTTGTGCTCGTTGCAGGGCGTGGGCATGGCCACCCCCCGGCCCCCCCGGTTCCTGCTGGTGTTCGACTTCGACGAGACCATCGTGGCCGAGAACAGCGACGACTCGGTGCTGCGCCTGGCGCCGGGGCAGGCGCTGCCGGAGCCGCTGCGGCAGAGCCAGCGCCAGGGCTCCTACAACGAGTACATGCGGCGCGTCCTCGCCTTCCTGGGCGACCAGGGCGTGCGCCCCGCAGACTTCAAGGCCCTCTACGAGAACATCCCGCTGAGCCCGGGCATGCCGGAGCTCTTCCAGTTCCTCTCCAAGAACCACGAGCTCTTCGAGCTCATCCTCATCTCCGACGCCAACATGTTCGGCATCGAGGCCAAGCTGAGGGCGGCCGGCGTCCACTCGCTCTTCAGGAAGATCTTCAGCAACCCGTCCAGCTTCGACAAGAGGGGCTACCTCACCCTGGGGCCCTACCACAGCCACAAGTGCCTTGACTGCCCGGCCAACATGTGCAAGAGGAAGATCCTGACGGAATACCTGGCGGAGAGGGCGCAGGAGGAGGTGGAGTTCGAGCGGGTCTTCTACGTGGGAGACGGCGCCAACGATTTCTGCCCTTCCGTGGCTTTGACTTCGGCGGACGTGGCTTTCCCACGGAAGGGCTTCCCCATGCACAGGATGACCCAGGAGATGGAGCAGAAGCAGCCCGGGGCCTTCCAGGCCACCGTTGTCCCGTGGGAATCGGCCGCGGAGGTCGCCCGGTACCTCCAGGAGCTCCTCAAGAGGAAATGCTGAGGGAGGCTCCGGAGTGTCCTGCGAGTGGCCGGGATAAAGAGAGGCCTGGGGTGGTCACGTCCTGTGCCCCTGCCTGTCCCCGCTCCCGGGGTGTTTTCCTGCCTTCCCGAGCTCCCTCCCCGGTGAATAAAGCACTTTCTCCAGGCCCCTGTCCCGCCCCTGCCATGGTGAGATGGAGCCGTCCCTGCAGCTCGGACTCCTGGGCCCCCCGGGGGCCTTTGCCAACGTTGTTGGGGATCAGTTTGGGTCATGTTTTTCTTTTCCCTTTTGGCTTCATGAGGGAATTCCTGAAAATCCAGAAGCCAGTTCCCTGCGGGCTGGGAACATCCTTCCTCCTGCCATCCTCCCCCTCCCGGCCACACGAGGAGCTGCCTGCTCGTGCTCGAGGGCTCCTTCCCTCTTTGTGAGCCCGCTGGGAATGTAATCCAGGAAATTCATGCTCCCTGGCTCCTCCACATCCCACCCAGGCAGGGCAGCTCCAGGCCCAGCTGCTGAGCCTTGGGATGGGGTTAATTGTCCCTCGGGACTTTATTCTCTGAGAAAAACATGACGTGAGGACCAGGAAAGCTTTTGGAGAGGTGGCAGCTTGGAATGAACCTCCCCAGCCCGGCCCCGCTCCCTGCCCAGGGGAGGAGGAGCTGTCCTTGCCTTCCACCTCCATCCTCTGCTCCTGCTCCCAGGGTGGAGTGTCCCTGTGTCCCTGACAGGTTCCTCCTTGCCCTGAGCCATTTCCAGTCGTGTCCCTGTGCTTGCTGGATCGTGTGACTCCCCTCTTCCCCCAGGGAGGGGCCAATTCCCCTCCTGACCTGGTGGAGAGGTGCCCAACCTCCCCAGGGGAGGTTTCGTGGTGCTGTGGCACTTCTGGCACCGGGTCCCCAGAGGCCAAACCCCCCCCCTTTCCTGTGTCCCCCCCCCCACTGCAGTATTAATTACCCCTTCTAATTGCACTCTGCAGGGGGGACCTCCAGGATCCGCTGCTCTCCGGTGTTGGCTTCTCCTGGATTTATCCACAGCCTTACCGGCCCCCGAGGGTGGCTCGTGACTCCTCCAAACCCTGGGATCCCTGACAGCAAACCCCAGCAGTAAGGAAATAACCAAAGCAGCCCTGAGTTGTTCCTCCTCTTATTTCACCCCCTCCTCTTTGTTCTTCCTCCTCCGGACCCCGTTCGACTGTGTGGAACTCAAAGCCATGGAATTAAAGCTACATGTATATGTACAGAGACAGAGCTCTATATTGCAGACACAAAGTTGGTTGTGTCCAGGACATAAACCTGGGTGTGAAACAGCTCTGAGTTGCACTGAAATGTTGTTTCTCTTCCTTGGGCTGGTGGAAGTCAGGGAATGGGAATACCAGCAGGGAATCCCTCTGGATTGGGGTCTGGGTGGGGGTCTGGGTCCTGTGGCTCAAGCCAAAGGGGGCAGCAGGCAGGTTTCCTGGAGCTCTCCTCCTCATCCTTGGGGGTGCTCAGCCCAGTCTCCCGTTCCTGGGATCTGATCCTGTGCTGGCCTCGCTCTTCCCAGGGGTCGGGAGCAGCTCCGGGATCAGCCCCGGGACCTGCTGTGCTTCCATGTGGGACAGCTCAGTGTCCTGGTGCCGAACGTTCCCGAGGGATGTGGGAGAGGGGCTGCAGCCCTGCCAGGGCTCAGCAGTGCCAGCGGTGCCACCCTCTGCTCCCCGAGCCCCTTCCCAGCCGGGCAAAGCCAGAATTCCAGGGAGAAGCGCGGCCCGAGCAGGGCGGGATGGGGCCGGTCCGGGGAGGGGTGCAGGGGGCTGGGGTGCAGGGGGCTGGGGTGCAGGGGGCTGGGGTGCAGGGGTGCAGGGGCTGCCTGGCCGGGGGCTCAGCAGGGCTCCACGTAATTGCCAGGGAAGAATCCCTGCTCCTGCCCCAGCACACCCTCGCACCAGCCGTCAGAGTAGCGGCGCCTGACGAAGAGGAGGGCGCCGGGCTGGAGGGACAGCTCGTTGTCCTTCTGTCGAGTGTAGGGATACAGGGCCACCACTGCGGGGAGAGAGGGCACCTGGAGCCTGGCAAGGGCACCACGGGGACAGGGCACGGCTGGGAAGGGCAGGATTGGGAAGGGCAGGATGGGGGATATGAGGGACAGGGCACAGCTGGGAAGGGCAGGATGGGGGATGTGAGGGACAGGGCACGGGTGGGATGGGGGACGTGAGCAGCCAGGGCATCACGGGTGGGGCAGGGTTGTGCCCTCAGGGCTGTGCCTGTGGACAAGGAATCAGCCCCAATCGATCCAGGGGATCTGGGGGCCCACAGTACCTTTCTCCAGGTAGTTCTCTGGGACCCAGGAAGGCTCCTCTGAGGGGGGGGGTGGCGGTGGCGGGGCCAAGTCCTCCAAGTCGGGCAGAGCCGATGGGGGGGGCAGCGGCTCCAGGTCCTCGGGGGCTGCAAAACCCCCCAGAGGGTCGAGGGGTGAAGGGCTCGGGGGGGGCAGGGGTCACACGCAGCCCCCCTGAGCCCCCTGAGCCCCGAGCACTCACCTGGGGGCGGCAGGTCCGGGGGGAGCACGGCCGAGTCCTCGGGGGGGGGCGGCGGGAGCAGAGCCCCGGGGAGAGGGGGCGGCGGGGGGATGGCAGCGCCAGGGAGGGGGGGCGGCCCTGGTGGGGGTGGTCCCGGAGCGGGTGGTCCCGGCAGGGAGGGCAGTGGTGGCGGGGCCGGGATTCCTTCAGCAGGAGCTGCCGGGGTCCCACTGGAGCTGGGGACGGAGGAACAGCGGGGGGAGGGTGGGGAGCCGGCTCTGCCCCCCACTCTGGGCACAGACACTTCACCCCAGGCCAGGGCAAGGCGCCCCTGGCTGTGGGTGCAAACCCTTTCCCCACCCACCCCGTGCCTCAGTTTCCCCGGCAGGGACCCTCTCCAGGAGAGGGCATTTTCGCCCTAGAGACAAAGCCCTGCCAGGGGGAGCGAATCTCCCAAGCCCCCGATCTTCCACCTCGAGGCAGAGCCTCCCCCAGCAGCAGCAGCAGGACAAGGGGCTGCCCCGGGGCTCTCCCGAGCTCCCAGCTCTTCCCAGGCACTCCGAGAGCGCCGGTACCTGACGGAGGCCAGCGAGGAGGTGGAGGAGGCTGCCGAGAGCTTCCCCTCGGGCACCACGGGCGGCTGGACGGGCTCGGGCACGCGGGCGCTCCTCCTGCGGGCACAGCGTCCGGCTGGCAGCTCGGCACGGGGGTCCTGGCTGTGCCACACCGCTCGGGGGACACGGGCAGGCCGAGCCCACCCCCCAGTCCCACACCCATCCTCACCCCAGGGTGCCCACGGCCTGCGCCGAGGACTTGGTGCCCTTCCGAGCCAGGGTGCCGGTGCGGGAGAGCTGCGTGCTGAGGTCCTGTGGGCAGGGGACACGAGGAGATGTGACGGGGGATGGCAGCCCCCCCAGGTCCCTGCTGGCCCCCCCAGGTCCCTGCTGGCCCCCCGTGGGAGCGGCCCCGCTGAAGGAGCCGGCACTGCGGGGGCGGCCCCGCGGCACCAGCCACCGTGGGAACGGCGGGCCCGGTGTCACCACTTCCCTTCGTGCCTCAGAGGCCTCTGAACAGCCTCCCGTGGGCGCCTTCCGGGGCTGGGGAAGGCTCCGTGGGGGTTGGAGGGCTCCAAACCCCCTCCTGGGTTGGGAAAGGACTGTCCCCAGGTGGGCTTTGCTGAGCACTGTGTGCCCCAGTGTGTCCCTCTGTGTGCCCCAGTGTGTCCCTCTGTGTGCCCCAGTGTGTCCCTCTGTGTGCCCCAGGGTCCCTCTGTGTGCCCCAGTGTGTCCCTCTGTGTGCCCCAGGGTCCCTCTGTGTGCCCCAGGGTCCCTCTGTGTGCCCCAGTGTGTCCCTCTGTGTGCCCCAGTGTGTCCCTCTGTGTGCCCCAGTGTGTCCCTCGTGCATGGCCTGTGTCCCCTCCCCAGGCTGGGAGCACTGAGTCCCAGCAGGATGAGTCCCCAGGGGGGCTGCAGGGCATGGCCAGACCCCAGTTCTTCCCCAAGGAGGGCTCTGAGCCCACCCTTGCCCCCGTCAGTGCAGCGCTGGGGACATCAGGGCCCCCCACCCGAGTCCTCCCCCCAGCCCTGTGGGACCCCCCTGCCCCCCTCCTGCCCCAGCTGACCTTTATGCCGTGGCCGATGTCGTCCAGGACGCTGAAGTTGAGGGGTTTCCTGTAGTAGGGCTCCAGGCTGGGGGGGCTGGGGGGGGCCACGATCTTCTGGTAGGGCGGGAACCTCTTGGTGACGGTCAGCGAGCCGATCTCCCGGCGGGACACCTTCTCCTTGTGGATGTCCACCCTCTGCGGAGGTGACGCCGTGCCCACCGTCCACCCCGGCCTCTCCCACCCCCCGCTGCCCCCTCCGAGTCCCAGCACCCTTCCCAGCCCGTGTCCCTGCCTGGAAGGGAGGGGATGCCCCGGAGGACCAGGACTGAGCCCGAGCCCTGCAGGGCCAGCGGGGCTTCAACCCCCGGGAGCTGCCCGGACCCCCCTTCCCAGAGCCCACCCCAAAGCCCTCGCGGGGGGACGGTCCCACCTGGGCCACGCAGGTGACATCGGCCTCCACCTGGCGCAGCTGGGCCGCCTGCAGGTCCAGCAGCCTCAGGAAGGCGGTGGCCAGGCTGCTGACCTGGTAGGTGACACTGGCCAGGGACTGGGTGCTCAGGGCCATCGTCTCCTCCAGCGCCTTCCGCTTGTCGCTGGCCTGGAAGGGAGGAAACCAGCCTGGAGGGGGGAAACCAGCCTGGAGGGGGGGAAACCAGCCTGGAGGGGGGAAACCAGCCTGGAGGGGGGGGAAACCAGCCTGGAGGGGGGGAAACCAGCCTGGAGGGGGGAAACCAGCCTGGAGGGGGGGAAACCAGCCTGGAGCCCACCCCACATGGCACTGCCACCCTCCACGCTGGAGTCACACGTTGGCAGAGATGCCTCTTCTGCTTTCCAAATGCATCAAACTTCCTCCGGCTCCACCGGCCGGACACACGGACACGCGGCAGGGGGGTGGATCCCGGCACTGGGGATCCACTGGGAATCCTCCCCGGGATGTTTTTGGCAGGTGCTGGAGCCGAGTGCCCGGCTCAGCCTCCCGCCACCCCTGGGGACAGCTGGCCATGCCACCAGGAGGCCACACGTGGGACACCTGGCCGGGCCCCAGCTGTGCCGGGGACGGTCTCTCAGTTCTCTAAACAGTTCCTCACATTTCCCCTTCAGTTCTGCTCCGGTGGCTCCAGCCCCCTGGGAGCAGCCTCGGGGTCTGGCTCGAGCCAGCAAGGCCACAGCCAGGTTTGGCAAAGATCCCTCCAGCAGAGACACCCCTCCCTCCCGCAGCAAAGAGGACCAGAAGAAGCCTTTTTATCCCTATTTCATCCCAAAAGCTCCTGTCCCCCTTCCCTCAGGGAGGGCCGGGCAGGGAGGACGAGGAGGAGGAGGAGGAGGAGGAGGAGGATGGCAGCAGAGCTTCAGCTTCACTCTTTCTCTGCAGGCACCCAGCTCTGCCCTCCAGGAGACACCTCGGACACCCTGGGGACAGCCCGGTGTCCCTGGTCCTCTCCCAGAGGCACCAAACCCCTGGGGAACTCTCCCTTCATCCCAAACCCACCGCGAGAGCAGCTGTGGAGCAAGAGGGGAAACTGAGGCAGGGGGAAACGAGCCCGAGGCAGGAGATGCTCGGGTGGAAGCCTGAACTGGTGAGTGGAGGCTCCTGAGTGGAGGGTCCCGGCTCTGAGGGCACAGCTCTCACCACCACCCTCCACCCCCCCTCCGGGACCCCCATCCCACCGCCCCGGGGCTCCCGGTGGTCGCAGCATCCCCGCAGCCCCGGCCCGCGGCTCGTCCCGGGCCGGGCCCCCCGTGCCCCCACCTGCAGGTAGTTGCTCTCGCAATACTCGGCCACCCTGTGCAGGTTGCCGTGCTGCTCCCGCAGGCCCTGCCGGCCCGCGGGGATGTCCCGCTGCCGCAGCCGCTCCAGCTCCGACATCGCTGCCGGGCTGCGCTCGCACTTCCCCCGCGGCCGCCCCGCCGCCGCTTTTGGGAGCTGCCGGCGGTGCTGACGCAGGGCCCGCGGGCGCCGCCGTGTCCCCGTCCCCCCGAGGGACACCCGCCGGGGGGGGAAGGAAGCCGGCGTGGCTCCGGCCCCACGAGGGACGCGCCTGGGGGGCTGCCCTGCCCGGGGCAGGGGGTGGGAGTGGGGAAGGATGTGAGTCACGGGGGGAACCTGCAGGGTGGGGGGAGTGACCCAAAATGATCCCCAAAATGATCCCAACCCCCATCTCTGCAACCTGTGCCCGCCGTCCTCGAGCCACTGCTGCCCTCCTGGCTGGGGCTGAGCCAGGCACGAGCACATCCAGGGATCCAAGGCACATCGGGAACATTTCCTTCCCCTCGCCTTTATGGGCCAGGCGCGGGGGCCAGCCAAGGGCAGCGATTCCACTGCCAGGTCCCCCTCCCTGGAAAAGCCCCTGTGCATCCCACACAGGTCACCCGGGCCTGGCTGCACCCGGGGCACAGCGGGATGTGCCAAGTGACCCCACGAGGCGCCCGTCCTTTCCCTGCCCAGGACAGCGTGTCCTGCTCAGTGCTCTGCTGAGGACGTTTCACATCCCCATGGGGTGAGGCTGCAGGAAATTCCCACTTCCCCGTGCTTGGAAATCCCCCTCCACCCTCTCCTCCACCCCACAGGTCCTTTCTTGGGGCCTCTTGGGCTCCTCCTCCTCCACCCCACAGATCCTTCCTTGGGGCCTCTCGGGCTCCTCCTCCTCCTCCACCCGCAGGTGCTTCCTTGGGGCCGCCCGGGCCCATCCTCAGCCCCAGTGACTCTGCACCAGCCAGGCAGGAGAGACACCTCTCGTTAGGGCCTGGCCCTTCCTGAGCCTGCGGCTCCTCCGGCACAAGGACGAGGGAAATGATGGATTTCCTCCGGCACCGGCCCAGCTCCTCACACCCTGAAGGACCAAGAGCCTCCCAAGCTGGTCCCGGCCCCGACGAGGCCGTGGCAGCCCCCTTGCCCCAGTTCCCCTCCTAAACTGGGTGGAAGCTGCCCTGATCCCCCCAGGGGTCAGTCCTGCCACCCCAAATCAGGATCTGGACACTCCACAGGCTCAGACACCCATGGCAGGGACTCAAGGACTTCCCGGGTGTCCCAGTCACCCACCCACCCTTCCTGCCCATCCTCACCCTCCCCACAGCCCCGCTGCTTACCCTGGACTTTGAGGCTAATTCCCAACACCTGACCAGCTTATTCTCCTGAGTCCATTATCAGCTTAAGGGCCAAAGACATCTGCTTCCCACTGCCCTCCCAGAGAGCTGGAGGAGTCTTCCAGCTCCGAGCAGGAGAGCAGCATCTCCCCTCGGATGGGGCTCTGAGCGTCTCCACCGCGCCGCGGGGCAGCCCCCCTGCCCCCCCAGGTAAGTGCCTTTGCTGCTCCAGGTGGGTCCCACCCGCTTTGGGAGCCACTTTCCCCGGGGGCTGTGCCACTCTGGGCTCCTGGTGCAGCTCCCAGGGCTGGTTGTGTCCCGAGGGATGGGTGGGAAGAGGGACACGGGGGGCACTTGCCACGGGAGCGGCCGCACAGCAACGCTCGGGCTCGACACCTTCCGAGCAGGGCCAGGGCACAGCTCAGCTTCAGCTCCTCTGTGTTGATTGAAAAGGTTCTGCCCAGGCTTTAAAACCCAAGTTTGGACATGAAAATAGATCTCACAGTGCAGGTCAGCTCTGGGGGTGTCTCACATAACCCCTGGAGGGGCTTTTGTGGGAAAAGGGTTGGGCTTCTCCAACTCACACAACCCCCAAAAACTTGCAGTGGCAGCAAGTGCATAAAAACAGCCAAGTTCAGAGCAATGAAGGAGCCACAACCCAGGTTATAGATCCCTGGGGGAAAGGCACAGGGAGGAAACAAAAAGTGAAATCCATTTAGTTCCTTAGGAAACCCCCAAAGATGTTGTTGCCCGGGCACGGGACACCCATCCGGTGCAGCTGGCAGACCTGGGCATCCAGGTTCTCCCACAGCCCCAAGGCAGAGGTTCCTCTCCAGGACCATCCAGGCTCACTCTCTCCTCCACCCAGTTTCTTGGGGAAACAGTCTCTGTAGTGGCAAAGAACTCCTTAAAAACCAGGCTGGATCCTCCTCCCCTGCCCTCAGGCTGCATCTCTCGCTCCACGTGCCTGCTGGGAAGGAGCAAAGGAAAATCTGGGAACAGCAGATGTGGCAGGAAGGGGATTGAGAGGTGGCCCCTGCCTCGGTTTCCTTTTGCAGTGGGACACTGGGGGGTTTGCAATACTGTGGGGACAAAGCAATAATCCCAATAACGAGCCATTTCCCTGCAGTTCCAGGGCAAAATGGCTCAGGACATGACAGAGAAGGAGCTGCTGAAGATGGAGCTGGATCAGCTGAAGAAGGAGGTGAAGAACGAGAGGCAAATGGTGAGTTTCCCACCCAAAATGCTCTGACCTGCTGGTGACTTCCTTTCCTGCTGCAAAGGAAAAGGACCACAAGCCCTAAAATTAACCCCCAAACACAGCAGAAGCACCTGCACTCCACCTCTCCCCTCCAGGAGAACATTCCCTCTTAGCCCCACATCCCAGATCCTACCCCACACCTGGCAAGGTGTCCACAACACCCTGGGAGTGCTCCTGGGACACTCTCACATTGTGTGGGGTGTCCTTGGCCATAATTCCCTTCTCCCACTGCACCTGGCAAGTGCACCCTGGGGATGCTTTTGGGACACTCACATTTTGTGGGATGTTTGGCCATGGTCCCCTTCTCCCACCTCACAAGGTGTCCATACCACCCTGGGAATCCTTCTGGGGACACCCCGTGCCGGGTGGGACATTCCTGGCCACAGTCCCCTTTGGGTCCGTGGGTGGCTCTGCAGGGAGGATCCCATCCCATCCCATCCCAGACATGGAACATCTCCTTCCCTGGCAGGTCTCCAAGACCGGCAAAGAGCTCAAGGAGTACATCGAGTCCATGGCGGGCGAGGACCCGCTGCTGAAAGGGGTCCCCGAGGACAAGAACCCCTTCAAGGAGAAGGGAGGCTGTATAATAAGCTGACCCCCCCCGGCCCCGCTGGCACCGCCGGGCACGGGGATGTTCCCGTGTGCCACCCAGGACTGTCAGAAACCTGCTTTCCCCGTAGTCCGCCCTCGGCACCGAGGAGGAGCCCAGAACCACAGTGTAGTGCAGCTAAAGGACAGCAAGAGGAAAAAAAAGAAGATAAAAAAAGAGACAAAAAACCCCCAAAAACCCCTCCCCCCTCACCCCCCCGCTGCCGCCGGGGCTGAGGTTCAGCGCTGTCCGTGCTCCCACAGCTGAGCTCTGCTTTCCCACGAGCACAACTTCTGCATTTCCAGAGCAAGGGGAGAGGGAACCACCGAGCTGGGGCTGCTCTCACACGGTTCCAACCCCCCCCCGAGCCCCGCTGGCTCCAGAGGAGCCTCCCGGCTGCCTCAGCCCATCCCGCTGCACCGAGGCTTCCAGGGGTCTGCAGCTTTATCCTGTTTATCCCTAAGGATCCCCCAGCCGGTGCCCACCCCCCCTCAGCCCCCTTCCATCGAGAGCCGGGGGCTGGAGATCCCTGGGGGATCGGGCACGGGAAGGAGCGAGGTGCCACCTCCACCTCCCAGTCTCGCTTCCTCCTCTGGAAAACCCCCCTGGCAGTTTGTGACCCTGGGGGCTCCGAGCGCTGCCCCGGTGTCACCGTGTCACCTCCACCCCGCTCCCGGGGCTCATCCCACCGTGTCCCATCAGCAGCTGGGATTGGCTTGGAGCCGGCAGGACCGCCTGGAGCAAGGCAGGATTGATTCTCCAGCCCTAAGACAGCAATGCCAGGCCTGGATCCTCCTGCTCCCAAATTTTTACAGGACAAATTTCACCCCCTGCTTGACAGGAAAACGCTGGGGCACAGCTGAGTCCTTCAGCGGGGAAGGTTTGTGGGATTTGTTGTTCGGGATTGGTTTGGGTTTGTTTTTTTTTTGTTTTTTTTGTTTTTTTTTAAATCCATTACAGCTACATTTAATCTTTGGGGAAAACTCTCCAAATCTTCCCCAGACCCTCAACCCCAGAACAGAAGCAGCAGCTCTTTCAATGTCCGAGTCCCTCAGCTCCTGTCCCTGCCAGGGTCGTCCCCATCCCGCTCCTGCTTCGTGCCGACCGTTCCTGCCAGAGGAGCAAACCTCTCCCACTCCTCTTCCTTGGGAAGGGCTGACGGTGCAGGAGTCACTGCTGCCTGTTTGGGAGGGTGTGGGTCTGCTGGAACGTGGGAGCTGCTGCTGGGGCTCCAGGAGAGCGTGGAGATGGACCCGGGACTGGTTCTCTTGCGAGGAAATACCTCTGGATCCCACTGGGAGCAGCGTTTTCCTGCCTTCTGGGGCTGGGAATGAGGCACAGGGGGTCCCTCAGCACTTCAGCCACCCCAAAGGGGGGTCCCTGCAGAGAACAGACACAAGGAAGCGGATTTTCCTCAGGCAGGGGGTTCCCCCCTCTCCCCTGCAGCCAGAACAGCCCCACCCTGCCCCTCCCCAGCCAAAACCCCACCGAAACCAAGGTGGGGTTTTTCTCCTGCAGACGCTCAATAAACCCTCCAGCTCGAGCACAGCCTCTGCCTCTTCTTGCAGCACCGAGGAGCAGGAAATACTCTTTACAAAGAGAATTTATGGGCTTTCTTTTCACTTTAAATCGGGACCCAAATGTTGGGTTGTTACTGATGAGTCGTGTTTTTTTAATGCTCCATCTTCCATGGCTTTTTTTTTTTCCTTTAGAACCTGGATATTTCCTTCTTCCCTCAGCATTCCACCTCCATCCTCCCCACTTCCCTGATGCAGCGGGGTGGAATCCCGAGTTTTGATGGATTTGATGGTTCTCTTGGAGTTTTTTTGGGGGGTGGCAGAATCCTGTTTTTTGATGGTTTTACTGAGTTTGGGGGGGGCTGGCAGAATCCTGGGTTTTGACAATTTTTATTGAGTTTTTTTTGGGGATGTAGAATCCTGCTTTTAGATGGCGTTGATGGTTTTATTGGGGGGTGTGTGTGAAAGAATCCTGAATTTTGATACGTTTGTTGATTTTTATTTTTTTTTCTTTGTATTGGAGGGGTGGAAAAATCACATTTTTTGATTTTTTTTTTTTTTTCGTTTTTTTTTGAGGTGGCAAGATTCTATTTTTTTGATGGGTTTGTTGGGGTTTTTTTTTGGGGGCGGTAGAATTCTGTTTTTTGATGGAGTTCATGGGTTTATTGGGTATTTTTTTTTTGGAGAGGTGGAAGAATCCTGGTTTTTTGATGGAGTTGATGGGTTTATTTTTTTGGGGGGGGGTGGGTGGGAAGGGATGGCAGAATCCTGGTTTTTGATGGTTTCCTTGGGGTTTTCTCAGGGGTGGCAGAACCTGTTTGTTGATGGAGTTAATGTTTCTGTCGGGTTTTTTAGGGGCTGGCAGGACAGCAGTAACACGAGGGGGAAGATGAAGCTAAATTTGGGGTGCTGCATCATTAACTTGGGGAGCACCCTTGGGTGCTGCTTCCCCCAACCGCAGCTCCAAGACAATTTCAGTCTATTTAGGTACGAAAATGGCACTTTCCTGTCACGGCCCTGAGGTGGCCGGATCCACCGGGGCCTGAGCTGCCCCTAATCCAGGGCGATAATGGGGCCGCGGCCGGAGGGGATTGACCCGTTAATCGACGCTAAACGGCTGGAAACCTGCGTCAGAGCCGGCTAAGCCGCTGCTGAAGGGATTCGGGACGCTACTGGAGCAGCAGCGGCTTAAAGGACGAGCAGGAGGGGCCTCTCAGCGCCCACGAGCGATCGCGACGAGCCCTGAGGGCTCGAACCAGCCACGAGGGCTCGGGGGTGCTGAGGGGGAAAGGCGGGACGAAGCACGCTCCCTGCCAATAGAAACGCAGGATTGCCAGAGTGACAGCCCGCACAGCCAATCAGCGATAAAAAAAGTGCGACAGCCCCACCCCGTGAGGTCTCGAGCCGTCATGAGAGCTACGGGCGACTGAAGTGGGAGGCGGGGCGAAGCGCGCTCTCAGCCAATAGCAGCACGGGATTGCGAGAGTGACAGCTCGTTCAGCCAGAGATGAAAAAGGAAGAGTGCGACTCCCCCCGTGACGGCTCGAACCCACCACAAAAGCTCCGAGCTGCTGAGGGGAGGCGGGGTGAGGCGCGCTCTCAGCCAGTAAAAACACAGGATTACTAGAGTGACATCCGTATCAGCCAATCAGCGATAGGAAAACAAGAGCGCGCTGAAGGCTCGAACCCACCAAGAGGGCTGCTGGGGGGAGAGGCGGGGCGAGGCGCGCTCCCAAACGCATAATTACTAGAATGACATCTCTCTTAGCCAATCAGCGATAGGAAACGGAGGGCACGAACTCCCCAGAAGGCTCCTGGCTGCCGAGGTGGGAGGCGGGGCGAAGCGCTCATCAACCAATAGAAACGCGGGGTCTACCTGAATGACAGCCAACGCAGCCAATCAGAGGCGGGAAACTGCGGAGCTCCTGCGCAATGCAGTGCGCAAGGAAGCGCCGGGCGCTCAGGAGCAAAATGGAGCGCGGCGGGGCCCGTGCGGGAGCGGCGCTCCCGGTGCCGCCCCCGTCGCCCCTCAGGCACCGCTCCCGCCGCGCCACGGGGAAGGGAGAAAAGAGAAAAAAAGGATCCCCCCCAAAAAAGAAAAAAAAACCCCAAAACAAAACAAAGCGAGGTCCCACCGAGATTTGAACTCGGATCGCTGGATTCAAAGTCCAGAGTGCTAACCATTACACCATGGGACCGCTGGGTGTACCGGGAGGCTCCGCGCGCCCTCTCCATCGCTCCGCCCGGGCCTGGGGGGTCCCGAGCGCCCCAAACCCCGCGGGCCCGGCCCGGGACGCGCCGCAGCATCCCGGGGGTGTCCCGGGGGTGTCCCGGGGGTGTCCCGGGGGTGTCCCCGGGGGTGTCCCCGGAGGTGTCCCGGGGGTGTCCCGGGGGTGTCCCCGGGGGTGTCCCGGGGGTGTCCCCGGGGGTGTCCCCGGAGGTGTCCCGGGGGTGTCCCGGGGGTGTCCCCGGAGGTGTCCCGGGGGTGTCCCGGGGGTGTCCCCGAGCTGCCGCCCGCGCTCAGAGCCCATTTCTGTCTTTATTTCTTCCCACCTCATTTCCTGCTTCGCTCCTCTCTTTTTTTTCCTTATTTGCCCTCCTTGTGTCTCTGTTTTCCTCTGTTTCCCCCTTTATTTATTTTACACTCTATTTTTCCACATATTTATCCATTTTTCCTCAATTTCCCCCTTATTTCTCTTTTCCCCTCTATTTCTCCTCTATTTTCCCTTTCTCTATGTACCCGTTTATTTCTCCTTTTCCCTATTTTCCTCTTATTTCCTACCTTATTTTCCACTCTATTTTCCATTTATTTATCCTTTTTTCTCTACTCCCCCTTTATTTCTTTCCCCCTTCTATTTCTTCTCTATTTCCCCCTTTAGTTCACCTTTTCCTTTTATTTCCCCTTTATTTTTTTTCTGCTTATTTCCCCCTTGGTCTATTTTTCCTCTATTTCCTCTTTATTTCTCTATTTTCCCCTCTATTCGATTTAACTCCCCTACCTCCCCCTTTTTATTCATTTTCCCCTCTATTCCCCCTATTCTCCCCTTTACTTTTTCTCCTCTAGTTCCCCTTTATTTCTCCATTTGTCCTCTATTTCTCCCTTTTCCTGCTCAACCCCTTTATTTCTTTTCCCCCACTACTCCCCAGTTTTCTCTTCTATTTCGCCAATTTTTCCTCTCCCATTTGTCTTTTCCTCTTCCCCCCATTTTTTTTCTCTCCAATTTTCGCCCCTTATTTTCCTCTATTTCCCCTCTGTATTTCTTTCCCCCCTCTATTCCCTATTCCCCTTTTTAATCAACTTTCCCTCTATTATCTCCATTATTTCTTTTCCCCTTTATTTTTTCCCTCTATTTCCCCACTTTATTTCCCCCTCCAGTTCCCTTTATTTATTCCTTTTTCCTTTATTCCCCCATTTCCTTCCCCTCTATTCACCTTTCTCTTCCCCTCTTTCCCTATTTTTCCTTTATTCCCTTTATTTCTTTCCCCCTTGATTTATTTTCCCTCCATTTTCCCTTTATTTCCCTACTTCCCCATCAATTCACCCCTTTATTTCCCCCTCTATCATTTTTTTCTCTATTCCCCTTTCCCTTTTTTCCCCTCTATTACCCTTTTCCCCTTTATTTCTCTTTCCCCCTCAATTTTTCCTCAGTTCCCCCCTTTGTTTTCCCTTTAATTTCTCCATTTTCCTCTATTCCCTCCCTTTCTTTTTCTCCTTTTTCCTCCCCCCAGGCCCCATAAAACCACACAAACACTTCATTATTTTTTTGCTTGTTTCTCTGTCTGTTTTTTCTCTTTATTTGTAAAAACGAAACAGTGGAAATAAAGCGGTTTGTGGCAAAAAAAAAAAAAAAAAAAAAAAAAAAAAAAAAAAAAAAAAAAAAAAAAAAAAACCCAAACCCATCCTCGTTGGAAAAGAAACAGAGCCCAGATCTACCCACAGTCCCAACTCCACATCCCTCCTGCCCGGGGAACACGGAAGGAACATGGATTGGAAGAGGCAAGAGGAGAGGGAGGGGGGAAAGGCAAAAATCAGTGGAAAAGAGGAAAAACAATATCACAGAAAGTACAATTTTATTTTATTTTTTTTTTTACCTAAACAGCCTGAAATTGTCTTGGAGAAGCAGCACCCCTGGGTGCACCCACGTGGTGCTGGGTGTCCCCAAGCCGATGATGCAGCACCCCAAATTCAGCTCCATCGCCCCCCCACACCCTCCCATCACCCCAAAAAAAACCCCTCACCCCCCAAAAAAAAATAAAACCCCACTGGAAAAATAAAACCTCGACAAAATGATCAACCACAATTCCCCCCCCAGCCCAAAGCAGGGAGGTGGGAAAAGCGAGGAGGATGGAGGTGGATTGGAGAGGGAAGAAGGAAATCTCCAAGTTCTAAAGGACAACGACAAAAAAAAAAAAATATCATGGAAGATCGAGTATTAAAAAAAAAATAAAAATACAGATCATAAAATCAGTCACAACCCAAAAATTTGGGACTGGTGAGGTCTGGAGCTTTACCAACTAACGGCCACTTTAAAGTGAAAAGAAAGCCCATAAATTCTATTTTTAAAGAACATTTTTCTTTGGAAAAAGAGAGTAATTTTTCTTCTTTTTTTTTTTTTTTTTTTTTTTTTTTTTTTAATTTTCCCCTAAACTACAGCCTGTGGAGTTGCCACTACCTAGAGTTCCCCTATTGGCTAAGAGGTAGATAAACAAAACTGACTTGGTTATACAGAAGGTGGTGGCCCAGGACGGAGCCCGAGGGCATTCCGGGCCCTGGGAACATCCCGGGATTCCCGGCGGGTTTCCCTCCCCTGGAGCCACCCTGAAAGTTTGCCTGGTTCCAGCTCATCCACAGAGGCCGACGGAGGCACAGGGAGGGGTCGTGGTTTAAGGCCAGGTTTCCTCCTGGAGCCCAGGAATTCCATCCCGAGGTGGATCCGGAGGTGGTTCCACCGCCCCGCCGAGCCGGGAGCGGGCGCTCAGCCAGGGGTGGACATTTGAGATTCCTTCCTGCCCTGGTGCCCGTCAATCCCAACGATTTCCCGGGATGGTGCACGGAGTGATGGGAGCGCTGGGGCCGTGCTCCAGGTCAGCCCTTCCCTGCCCCAGAGCAGCGGGAATCTCCCTCCTGCCGGACCCGGTGTCGATTCGCAGAGACCGTTTCCCAAACTGCTCCAAAAAAATGCCTCAGCTGTCGCACATCCCGACTCCCAGGGCTCAGGCTAATTCTGTAATTAGTTAATTCTGTAATTCATTCCGGTTTTAAGGAAAATATCCCTTCGGGAGCTGGCTCGTGCTGATCCACAGCACCCAAATCCTGCCCGTGGTTCGTAACCGCAGGGGACGGGATGTGCCGGGGGCCAGCAGAGCATCCCAGTGCCATGGTCTGCCAGAACATCCCATGGACACGGGCCAGTGGAACATCCCAGTGCCATGGTCTGCCAGAACATCCCATGGACACGGGTCAGTGGAACATCCCAGTGCCATGGTCTGCCAGAACATCCCATGGACACGGGCCGGTGGAACATCCCAGTGCCATGGTCTGCCAGAACATCCCATGGACACGGGCCAGTGGAACATCCCAGTGCCATGGTCTGCCAGAACATCCCACCAGCGGAGAATCCCACTGCCACGGCCTGGACGAGCATTCCAGGATGGAATGGCAGAGCTTCCCACCACCACCAGCCCACAGAACAGCCCGCCAGTCTGGCAGAGGATGGCACAGCATGCCACCATCGTCATGATCCGATGGAATATCCCACCACCACGGTCCGATGGAATATCCCACCACCACGGTCTGATGGAATATCCCACCACCATGATCCGATGGAATATCCCACCACCACGGTCCACCAAAGCATCCCACTGCCATGACTTTGGCAGAACATCCTGCCATGCTCCAGCAGAGCATCCCAGCACTGTCTGGTGGAGGATCCCACTGCCACACCCTGCTCCTCCTCCGAGGAATTCCACCTTCCAATAACAAACTGCAGGGATTCCGTCACGCCCAGGAAGCTGGGATCAAACACGCTCCGGAGTCAGCCCCGGGCTGACTTTTCCAGGGGTCCAACTCGGGCACTGTCCCACCCCGCCGCCCTCCTGGCATCCTGCAGAGCCTTCCTCAGCTCTGCTCCTCCTCCTCTCCCAGCACCAGGCAGCCATTCCCAAAGCCGGGATGCCGGAATTCCTCCCCCCTGCCTGGGAAGGATCCCTGCGGATTGGGGGTGAGGAGGGACCCCCGGCCATCCCCAGCCCCCCGGCAGCTCTGAGGTAGTTTGTGCTTTGCACGGGTGTGTGTCCAGCTGGCAGCACCTGCGCGGTCTCCAGGAGAAAATTCCGGATTTAAGAGCCTCCGGCCGGTCTCGCTCTGCTCTGGAATCTCATCCACGGTCCCCGAGCAGTGAAACGGGATAAATTAAAACCAAAACGTGAGGAAAGGCTGACTGGACCGAAAGGGGGAGGATCCCTCCTCCCCACGGTGATGTGGAGCCACCGATGGTCATCCCGAGTTAATTCCAGCCTCGCCCAGTGATTCCCAAGCACTGCTCCGAGGCCAATTCCAGGCTCCGGCTCCCACCAACCAACACCCGCAGCCTCCCAGGCTCAAGCACCGCTCGCTCCTGCTGCCCCATCGCTGCTCCCAGAGCAAATCCACAGCCAAATCCCGGGAAAAATCCCGGCTGTGCTCAGGGCACAGCCCGAGGATGCTCAAATCCCTCCGTGCCCTCTCGGGAGGAAACGCGTTTCACAGGATCACACCCAGTCCAGCCAAACAAGAACCAAAAAAAGCTACGGCGGGAAAAAAAAAAGGAATTAAAAAAACCTGAAGAAAATAAATCAGAGACCCCCTCCCCAGAAAAAAAACCCCAAATCCACAACCTCCTCTGAAAATAAGAAAATTCCAAAAATATCCAAAAGCCTACGTTGTGAGGAGCAGCAGGGACAGGGAGGGAAGACCGAAAGGAATTAAATTAAGGAAATGTCTTCAACTGTCTTAGAGCAAGTCTGCGTTTCTGATGGATTCTCTCGGAGTCTAAAAACAAAAACACTCAAAGTTGGAGCTAGAAATTAAAAAAAAAAAAGAAAAAGGTTTTTTTTCTGGCACTGATTAACTACTTTTACTGCTTTTCTTTTTTGCCGGGGGTCTGTTGGTTTTGGTTGTTTTTTTAAGCGCTAAAAAAAAAAAAAAAAATAAACCCAAACCCGAATAATGCCCAGGAAACCCCAGCTGTGACTCGGAGCCAGTTTTCTTTGCAATATTTACAGGGGTTTTCCTCTAGTTTGATTCCAGGAAACCATTCCACGCTTCTCAGCCGGGATCCAGGGAGGGGAGGGAGCAGGATCCCACTGCTGAACCCAGGGATGTTCTCAGGGCCCGGGAAAGCGGCAGAGCTCGGAAGAGAAGAGATGGCAGCTGGGATTTGGGATCCTTTTCTTTCCTTTTCCTCCAGCTGGATGGCACGAGGAGACTCCGAGGTGAACCCCAAATCCAAGGCTCTCCCGGGATACGGCACCGAGCGCTTCCAAGGGGGGAATTTCTTCATCCTCGTCCCGGCCCTGGGAATTAGGAGAGCAGCGTCCTTCCCAAAAAAGGGGGAAACCGAGGCACGAAGTGCTTTGCTTTCCTTCCTGCCCCGTGGCAGAAGCGCCGGCTCTGCCTCCGGCTCCTCCCAGCATCCAGCAGGAATTCCGGGCGCTGTTCCCGCTCCTGCCCGGAGCCTCCTCACAACACCTGCCCCAAACTGAGAGCTCCACGTCCTTCCTCACCCCACGGACCCCCCGGGAGGGGGCAGGGCTGGGGCTGCTCCTGGTTCACGGGGGGGGAAATTCCAAGGAAAAAAATAAACCCGAATTATTCCTGCCGGGAGAAAAACAAGGAGCCGGCGGCGCCGCTCATCCCTAAATTCTGGGCTCCCCTAAATTACCTTCTATTGGCACAAAGAGAGGACAGAGGAGCTGCTGCAGGGCTGGGGATCCTTCCTGCTGCTTTTGGGGCTCCCCAGGGAATTTTTCCCCGCTCGTTCATTCCAGGCTGGATCCATCTCGCTCCCACCCGGGATCCCACTTCATCCCTCCTCTCGCTCTTCCCAGCTCACTGCGGCTCCAGAGAAAGACGGGAGATGCTCGGGGGCTTCTTCCTTACTGCAAAATCACTTTATAGATAAACAACTTCCCTCGGGAAAACAACGGGATTCCCCCCAAAAAAACCCAAACAGCCCCGGCCGCTCGCTCCCGAGTTCCGGCGGCAGGGACGGGCCGGGGCTGGGGGAAAAGCACCAAAGGTTTCCCTGAACCGCCAGATTTCGGGTCCCTGCAGCCACCAGATCCGACGGGATCGCTCGGGGAGCTGGTGGGACTTTTGTTTCGTTGTGTTTTGTCCCTCGGTTCCCAAAAAAAGCCGCTTTGCTGTGGGAAAAGCCCCAAATTCCCCGAATTCCCAACCCGCCGCTGTCCGAAGGCGCCGCCCCAGCGAGGCTGGGAACAGAATGGAGAGAGCCAGAGGGGTCAAGTGTTACACTTGTTTCTTTGTTTGTTTTTTCCCTAGGACAAATGCCAGTCTTCCTAAAAAAATAAAATCAAAAAAAATCCAAGGAAAACGAGGAAAAGCCATGGAAGCCCCTCTCCCACCGGCCCGAGGGGCGGGAGCTGCCAGGCCCCAATTCCCGCTCCTTTCACCCCAAACTGAGGGGAAGAAAGGGTCGGGGCTTCCCCTGGGGGGTTCCACGCTCCTCCCACCCCAAATATTCCGGAGGGGAGGAGCTGAGGGGCGGTGGGATGGGAACAGCAGCACCAAATTCCCTTTGTCACCACGGAATTTTGGATTCTTTTTCTTTCCCTCTCCCCCAGCATTGGAGCAATTGAATTTTCCTGCAGGTACAGCAAAAAAAACAAAAATAGCAAATGGGATTTTTTTACAAAAAAAAAAACCAAAAAACACCCTGTGAACATTTGGGAGCAGGGAGAGGCTCATCCCCCTCGATCCTCAGGGTGGGATTTGTCCTCTCTCTCTCTCTCTCTCCCTCCCCTCGATGTGCGTTTATAGAAAAAAAAAAATTGGCTCCCACTAATGCATTAATTTCTCTCTCTCTCTCCTTCTCACTTTTTTTCTTTTTTTTTTAAAGGTTTTTTTTCTTTTTCTTTTTTTTTTAAATTATTAAAATCGCCTTTTTTTGTTCTTTTTGGTGTTTTTTTTTTTTTCTTTTTGTGTTGTTTTTTTTTTTTTTTTTTTTTTTTTTGTGGTGTTTTTTTGTTTTTTCTTTCTTCCCTCGGTAAAACGGAGGCAAAATCTCTTTGTAAAATATTTTCACAGCATCATAGTGGAGAAGATGGTTCGACGCCGCCCCCGTGGCAACCACGGGAGGTCGGGTCGTTTGGGTTCTGGGATACATATAAATATAGAAATATATATATATATATAAATACATATATATATATATGGCTTCCGAGTAGCTTGAAAATAATTCGCCTGAGCTGGTGTGGTTTAAATACCAGCAAAACCCCTGTAACCCCACTTTGCATAGTCAATGCTGCCCTCACATCCCGGGAGTGGAAGATTTCTGGTTCCCAGAGCTCTGGGATCCGTGGATTTCTCGCTGGAGATGGATTTGAGAAAAGCCTTTCAGCCAGCGGCAGGATTTGCTTTGGTGGGTTTTGGTTTTTTTTTGTGTGGTTTTTTGTTTGTTTGTTTGTTTTTTTTCTCTTCCCCCCCCCCAACTCCAATTTAAATTACCCACAAAAAAAAAAAAAAAGAAAAAAAGGAAAAAAAAATGAGAAAAAAAAAAAAAGGAAAGAAATTAAGTTTTTCCAACTGGTGGGTTCTCCAATTTGCCCGAGGTCTCGAAGAGTCGCGACATCTGACAGCTCTTGTGGTGTGGTGGAATTCATCAGCTGGCTTGAAAAGGCCAAAACCAAAAAATATCCAAATATAGAAGCTGCTGCCATCTTTTCCACTATGTCTGGAATTCCTGTCGTTCTCCATAGAGAGCTCATAACACTTGGTTACCTGCACATAACTCCTGGCTCACAAGAAATTATGAAACTTAACTTCTCTTTTCATTAAAAAAATAAAATATTCAAGACTATCAGCTTTTATATAAAATATCAGCAAGCCCCCCGAAAAAAAACCAAAACGAAACAAAACAAAAGAAAAAAACAAAAACAAAACCAAACCAAAACAACAAAAAAAAATAATCAATTGCTGAGGTAACTTCATACCTTGAGGTAGCTTTTTTTTTTTCTTTTCTCCTCTTTTTTTTGTGTTTTTTTTTTTTCCTTTCTTTGTTTTTTATGGGTTTTTTCTCTCTCTCTCTCATCTCTCACAGCACAGCAATCCCTGGCTCTGCCCCCCTCCCGCAGGATCCCGGGACAGGAACTGCTGCCACCCCTCCTTCCCCACCCCTGCTTTCCTGATTTGGTGGTTTTTTAGGGATGCTCCCGGGGAACCTGCTGGGAAGGGCTGGTCTCCTCTGAACCAGCAGCAAAAGCAGCAGTGCCAGTTTTGTTCCAAATTCCCTCTTTTTAGCCTGGAGTTGCCCCCCCCCCGCCAAGGGGGGTTGATCCCACGGGTCCAGCGTCGCCCCCTCCCTCAAAATCAGCCCTAACATTTTTTTTTTGCTTTCCCACCCTCCTGCTCCGATCTGGGGGGAAAAAAAATCCCTGTTTTTGGCTGGATTTGCCGCAGAAAACCCGGAGCTGGAGCTGGAGACGAGACCTTCCCTGCCCGGGAGAGGCGGCAGCAGCTCCTGACCCTTCCCAAACTGCTCCACATCCAAACCAGACCCTTAAAAACCTCCCTCGGGTGGAAAATCCGCGGTAAGAGTGACGGGAATCAGCGACCATCTGACATTCCTTTTATGTTTGGGGTTCTCTCGTGGGAACAGTTTTTCCTGCAGAAGGGAGGGGGGTGTGGGGGGGGGATTCACCATCATTAAATAGTGAAAAAAAATATAGATCTTTATCAGCTCATAAAAAAATGTGCCCAATTTCAGGAAGAGGGTTTTCCACCCCACCTGGAGAGATTTGGAGGGGGGGGAGAAGACATAAGTGGCCCCAGGGACGTTCAGGTGAGTTGCTCATTGAACATTCCCTGGGGAATTCTGCACCCCTCGGCCCCCCCGACCATTCTGCATGGAGCTCCCACTGTCTGATTACGCAGGAGATGAGGATTAATCCCACGTTTCCTACCAAAAAGGGACTTTTTTTGCCTTTTTTTTTCTTTTTTTTTTTTTTTTTTTTTTTTTTTTTTTGGTGGTGGTTTCTTCCTGTTCCTGCAGGGAGGAGGGAAAAGCCAAAGCCATTCCCTCAGCCCTTCCCTGGCCTCCTCCCCAGGACAGGTTCTCACCTCCACAGGGAAAAAAAGGAGGAGAAGGAGGAAAACTGTCCCACGTCCCATTTCTGCCATTATCTCATAGGCTTCAAAAAAACTCCAAAAATTAAAAAAAAAAAAAAAAATCCTTTCAACTAACCTAAACTGAAAAGAAACATTCAGGGAAAACCCAAAATCCCGGGAAATGGAGGTGTTCTCGTGGCGTGGAAGGCTTTCCAAGGCACTGCACTCCGGGGGAGGGAGGAACAATCCCCTGATCCTGCCATCCCACCGGGAATGAGGCTGGAGTGGCGCAGAGCTCCCAGGGATCACAGTCCTTTGGGGGCTTTTGGGGGCTTCTGTGGATCTCGTTACCAGGGTGGGCTGGTAAAAGTCCAGTGGGATTTTTTCTCTTTGAGAAATAAAAAATTTAAACGGGAAGAAGATTAAAAAAAATAGGGAGAAAATAAAAAAATGGGGGGGAGCAAATAAAAAAATGGGGGGGAATAAAAATAGGAAGCCACTCCCAACCAACACGGGACTTACCCCGGGGGGCATAACCACCAAAGCAGTCGGGGAATTAGGAACTCGGGGCCACCTCCCCCCGTCGCCCACTCCCACCATAGGGCTCCCCCTTACCCTCCCCCTGCAGCCTGTCCCCCCTAGGGCCTCACCCGTCCCCCTCGCGACTCCCCCTCCCACCTCGCCTTCAACCTCCACCCTCCGGCCTCCCCGTCCCCCCTCAGCGCCTACCCCTCCCCCCTCGGGGCCTCAACCTTCCCCCCTTCACCCCTCGGGCCCTCCCCCCTCGCGCCGCACCCCTCCCCCCTCGGGCCCTCCCCCCCGGGCCTCCCCCTTTTTATTTTTTCCCCCCCTCGGGGGGGGGCCCCCCCCCCCTACCGCCCCACAGCACAACGATAGCCAAACAATACGCCAGGCACCCCCACCCTACTCCCACCGCACTATGCTCCAAAGGGTCTCTGCTGCTCTGGGAACATCCACCAGCCCCGGGGAAGGAGGGAGGGAGGGCTCGGCTGGGACGGGACCTCCAGAGGCTACTTAAATGAGGGGGCAAGTGCTGCTCCCACCACAGGGGACCTGCTGGCCCACAGGGGGACATGGTGGCCCACGGGGGGACATGGTGGTCCAGAGGGGACCCGGTGGCCCAGAGGGGGACCTGGTGGCCACGCTGGCCACCACTGTGTCCCCACTGTGTCCCCAGCACGGCCCCTCTGTGTCCCCTCAGCCCCTCGTGCCCATTTAAGTAGCTGTGGAGCTCGGAAGGGCTGCGACGGTTCCTTCCCTGCCCCTCTGCCTTGGAAGCCAATCAATCAATCAGTCAAACTGCCTTTAGTGCTGCCCGATTAGTGAAAAGGTCCCGGCTGTGCTCGGTAACTGATTCCAGCCACTCTTAGCCCGGCCCCGCTCCTGCCGCGTTCCCGCGCCGCCGGCGCCGCCGCTCCTATTTCCTGCGCGCCTGCGTCTGCCCGCTCTGGCCCTTCTGGTGCTGCTGCTTCACCTGGGCCAGGATGTCCCGGATCTTGCGCTGAGCCATCTGGGAACGACAACGTGGGGATCACAGGATCAGCTGCGTTGGAAGGGACCTCCGAGATCATCCAGTCCAACCCTTGATCCAACCCCGCTGTGGTTCCCAGCCCATGGCACTGATGCCACATCCAGTCTGTCCTTAAACACCTCCAGGGATGGAGCATCCACCCCTTCCCTGGGCAGCCCATTCCAATGGCTGAGCACCCTCTCTGCAAAGAAATTCTTCCTAATCTCCAACCTAAACCTCCCCTGGCACAGCTGCAGACCCAGGGATCGGTCACTCCCGCGGGCAGGGGCACCTTCGCCAGCCCAGGTTGCTCCAAGTTCCAGCCTGGAACACTCCCAGGGATGGGGCAGCCACAGCTTTTCTGGGAAATCTGTTCCAGCCCCTCCCCACCCTCACAGGGAAGAATTTCCTCCCAGTATCCCATCTATCCCTGCCCTCTGGCAATTTGAAGCCATTCCACTTTCTCCAGGTCTCTGTCAGCTCCTTCAGGTCCTGGAAGGTCACGATTAGGTCACTCTGAAACTTCTCTTTTCCAGACTGAACAATCCTAATTCTCCCAGATTTTCCTCACAGGAGAGGAAAGGGGGAAGTTGGAGGGAAAACCCCAGAGGCACCAAGACCTCAGGAATGAGGGAAACATTTACAGTGCTCAGCTGGGCTGGGTGACAGCTCCTGGAAATGGCTCCTGGAAATCCATTCCTGTCCTGTTTTTAGGGGTTTTTTTCCCCCCCAGAATTTGGGTTTGGGAGGTCACACTCTGTGTGTGCTCCCACTCCCACAGCTCTCCCTGCTCCCCCACCATCCCACGTGGCAGAAGGCACAGCTGCCACAAACCCCCCCACAAACACCCCCGGCCAGGCGTGGAGAGAACTCCCACGGGAGGATGCCCCGGGATGGACAGGCTGGAGAAGCCCCCAGGGCAGAGCAGGAGCTCTGGGGCCGTGGTCGGGTCTCTGGGGCCGTGGTCGGGGCTCTGGGGCTGTGGTCGGGGCTCTGGGGCCGTGGTCGGGTCTCTGGGGCCGTGGCCGGGGCTCTGGGGCCGTGGCCGGGGCTCTGGGGCCGTGGCCGGGGCTCTGGGGCCGTGGCCGGGGCTCTGGGGCCGTACCTGGCTGGCGTAGAAGTGCCCGATGATCTTCACGATGACCTGCTCGTTCTCGTCAGGGATCTGGTCCCGCGGCACCACCACCTCGGCTGCCGTCAGGTTCTGCAGCTCGTTGACCTGCGGGGAAGGGGTAAAAAAAAAGGGATGAGTCCTTCCGTGAAATCCCAGCCATCCCCCCAGGAATTCCGTCCCGGGCTGTCCCGTCCCCCAGCCCAGCTCACGGTCTTGCCGCCTTTGCCGATGACCCTTCCCGCGGCCGAGGCGGGCACGCGGATGTGCGTCTCCAGCTTCACCTCCTCCTTCGGCCCGAAGAAGTTCTCCTCCTTCAGCTTCCCGTAAATCCTGCCCTGTGCCTGGGGAAGGGGTGGAGCACGGCGTCAGGCACCACCCAAAAATGTCCCACCCCTGCCTGTCCCCCCCAGCTCAGTGAGCCCCATCCCCGGGACCCGGGCTGGGACAGCATCCCACAAAATCCCAGTTCCTTGGAGTTTCCAGCCAGCTCAGCCCCCGGGAGAGCTGATCCCGGGTTTACCCGGTTGCACACTGGGGGGCTCGACATCGGGGTCACCACCCTGCTCCTCCCTTCCCAGCTGCCCAGGGTGGCACAGAGGGACCCCCCAAACACCCCGGGGTGTTGGCAGCACGGGGAGAACCTTGAACTGGGCTTCTGGAGGGCCCGTGATGACGACCATGCGCACTTTGGAGTCCGGCGTCTCCGGAGGGGCGATCTGGAGAGGGACAGACACGGGGTGACATCGCAGCGTCGGCCCCCGGCCCCGCCGAGGTGTTTGGGTGGGTTTCCGGGGAGAAATGCTCCCTCTCTTGGGGAGGTGGTGGCGGAGGGCGGGTCCCCCCAGGGCAGCCCTACCTTGATGGAGGCACTTGCGAACCGGGAGAGCTGCTTGATGTGCTGGCCCTTCTTGCCGATGATGGCCCCGACCGCCTGGGCGGGGATGAACACGTGCACTGTCTCCTGCTCCGGGGGCTGCAGGGATGGCAGGGAGGGCTCAGTGTCACCACTCAGGGCTCAGTGTCACCACCCGGGGCTCACCGTCACCACCCGGGGCTCAGTGTCACCACCCGGGGCTCGGTGTCACCACCCGGGGTTCAGTGTCACCACCCGGGGCTCGGTGTCACCACCCAGGGCTCGGTGTCACCACCCAGGGCTCGGTGTCACCACCCAGGTCTCAGTGTCACCCTTCGAGCCCCGAGTGACACCCACAGCGCTCCCAAGGGCGCAGGGCTGGCTGAGCCCCCAGCAGACCCCGTGGGGGCCGAGCGCCTTCTCAAGGGATGAAGGGTCCAGCCCCCGCTCCCACGCTGGAGCTGCCGGCAGCAGGGAGTGCTGAAGGCTCGCTGGCCATCCCACAGCTCTTCTCCATGCGGGAGACAGCCCCGAGCTGGAAGCAGGAGCGGTCGGAGCTGCCCAGGGATCACCTACCATGAAGGAGCTGTACGGGGCAGCCCCCGAGACGCTGCTGGGTGGTGGAGGCACCGCGTTGGAGGAGGCAGGGAAGAGGCCGACAGCAGCCAGGTTAAGGCCAGGGATGAGGTGGGATTGTAACTGAGGAGAGAAGAGGGTGTTACTTTTGTCAGGGCATCAGCCCAGAGGGCTCCTGGCAGCCGGGGCAGGAGGGAGCCCACTCACACTCATGGCAGCCACGTCGTTCTCGTAGGCTTCCCTCACTTTCTTCATGATCTCCTGCTCTGCCTTGCAGCAGTTCTCGATGGAGCCCTTCACCGTGATGGTCCTTTCGGGGTTGTACAGGGTCAGGTCCTGCAAGCTGGTGGGAAGGAGTGTCAGCACCGAGACCCTGCTCCATCAGGACCTCCAGCCCTTCCAAGGGGTCCCACTGAGGTGCTGGGGACACAGGGTGCCACTGCCACGCTCAGAGCAGGGCCCAGCACCGCGGTTTGTGCTGGGAAGGCCACTCTGCCTTCCCCAAAAACGGGATTTAAGAGTAAAACTCCAGTCCTGGCCATCAAACCAGCCTGGGTTGAGCTCTACAGCCCTGAAGGGGTGGGAGGAGACACTGAAGGGATGGAGAGGGGACACCAGAGGGGACACCAGAGGGATGGGGAGGGGAATACAGAAAATATAACACCAAGGTTTTTCCAGAGAGCTCTGGGCACTAAAGCATCTCTGCCCACTCGTCCCCTGCCTCCTCCTTGTCCTCCCCATCCTGCCCCGGGCTGTGGAAGTTCTGTCCTGGTTCCCCCCTCAAAGGGAACAGGAGCCTTACGACGAGATGGTGATTTTGGTCTCCGTGTCCTGCTCCACCTTCTTCAGGTTCCGCCCCTCTTTGCCGATCAGGCGCCCCACGAAGTTGTTGTGGGCCAGGATTTTCAGAGGCACTTCGTCAGCCCTTGGGAGAGGAACGGGGGGAAAACCCAACGTGAAGGACCAGGGCAGCCAGAAGAGGAGGGGTTTGTTTGGTGCAGAGGGATGAGGGAAGCTGGAATCCCGCTGCCTGGAGTCCCCCAGGACAAAGCTCCTGCCCCTGTGGGAGCAGCACAGAGCCCAGGGAAGGGCCCCGGGTGGGACACACGTGGGAAATCCTTACGTCTTGGTGTCCTTCGCCTCCTTCTGCATGATCTCCAGGATCATCTTGCAGGCAGCAGAGCAGCCCTCGGGGGTGGAGTGGATGCTGATGGCTTTTTCTGCGGCCCCCGCGTTTTCTTTCCGGTGCACGTCGATCCTGGAAGGGCGGGATGGGAGCTGGGAAGCGGCTCCGTGGCTTCCCGAGGCCAAGAGCACCGGCTGCTCCGCTCCCCCTGTGAGCCTGGAGCTCACACCCCGCTCTGGGGTTACATTTGCACCCAGGGAAGGCAGGAGGGGCAAATCCTGGCTCGACATTCCCCGTGGATGCAGAGCTCAGGGGCTCCAATCCCCCCACTCCAAATAAGGCACCAGCATCTATTTATTTTAAGCCACAGGAGCGATTAAGGGGTGGAACAGGCACGTGCCTGGGGACGGGGTGGGCTGTCCATCACCCCACATCCCAGGTAAGGCCTTCCTTGGGGGACCAGAGCCGTGGCCAACACGAGCTCAGGGGCCAAACCCTCGAGCACAGGGGGGGAGTTCAACAAATCCCATTAAACGAGCCTGGCTGGGCCCCATCCCAGCCCTGGCAGAGGGAGATTCCGAGGGAAGAGCAGCCAGAGAGCCTGGCTGGGGCAGAGAGCAGGGGGGTGGCTCCTGGACACACAGCCCTGGGCCCCGAACAACCCATTTCCCAAAAAAAAACAACCCCAAGCCAGCACCTTAATCCCTGTGAGAGCAACAAGGGTGGGAGAGGGGACTCACTTGGACTGCGTCTGCTTGGTGATGTTCCTGATGGTGGCCCCTTCCTTGCCGATGATGGCCCCCACGTACTGGGTGGGCACCAGCAGCCGCAGGGGGATGTCCACGGGCTGCTGCTTGACCGGAGCCCCCGCGGAGACGGGGGAGCCCTGTCGGGGGGCCCCTCGGGCCCCAAACCCCCCCCGGCGCCCGTTCTCCGGCCCCGGCACCGACTGCTCGTCCGGGATGTAGGAGACCTTGAGTGCGTGGTTCTCCAGCTGGTGCCCGTTCAGCTTCATGATGGCTCTGGGAAGGGAGGAAGGGTTGGGCTGCAGGTCCCTCCCGGGCTGCAGGTCCCTCCCTGGGCTGCAGGTCCCCCCTGGGGTGCAGGTCCCTCCCGGGCTGCAGGTCCCTCCCCGGGCTGCAGATCCCCCCTGGGGTGCAGGTCCCCCCTGGGGTGCAGGTCCCTCCCGGGCTGCAGGTCCCCCCTGGGCTGCAGGTCCCCCCTGGGATGCAGGTCCCTCCCGGGATGAGCTCAACCCCAAACCAAACCTTCCCTGGTGCGGGAACACCCCCAGCGCTGGGAGGACCCGGCACCCAGAGGGACTTTGGATGAGCCCAAATATCCCGAGGGAAACCCCCCCCAGGTGAAGGAGGCAAGAACGGGACTGTGCAAGGGGCGATTCCCACGTCCCCTGCACGTTGTGGGTTTTGCCTGGTGCCTCGAATCCCTCTCCCGGCAGGAATTCGGGGGTGCAGGGGCCGAAAGCTGTCGGTAGATGGGGCTGGCAGCAAGAGCAAGGCCGGGGGTTGGTTTGGTCACGGCTCTCCCGCAGCTCCGGGAAACCTCCCCGGCTCCACAACGCGGTCGGGGACTCACAACTCTTGCAAAAAACACCCCAAATTAACCGAAAAAAAAAACAAAAAACAAACAAACAAACAAAAAAAAACCTAAAACTTGCTGAACTGAGATTTTTCCCTGCAGGGCATGAAGGAACCAGGGAGAGCCGCTGGATGAAGCCCGTGCATCCCTGGGGGCGGAAAAAGCAGGGAAGGGAGCTGCGAGCCTCCCTTTGACAGAGGGAACACGTGTGCTGCCAGGTCTCTGATCTGACGTTTGGTCTCATCATTGCCTTTTCTGGGGACACAACTCCTGAAATCACGGAAGCCCAAGGAAATCTCCGCTTTTGCTCGAGCAAAAAGTTACAGTTTTACACTCTGAACCTCCAAGAGAAGCCCAAAAACTTGGAAATCCATCTGAAGGTGAAGGAAAACAAACCAGAGCACAGGGGGGTCCGCAAAGATTTGCCTCATTTTTAGCCAGAATTTAGGAATCTGGGGGTAATCTGGTTGACAGCACGGGAAGTCCGGTTTTCTGCAGGCAGGGAAGGGGCCAGAGCTGTGGCAGGGAGGGCAGAATTCCCGAGGGACGGGGGCACTCACTGCCTGGTCTGCTCCCGGTTGGCGTAGGTGACGTTGACCACGGCGGTCTCACTGTCCGTGTTCACTGCGGGCGAGAGGGGCAGGAGCTGGAGAGGCAGCACAAAACCAGGGACCAGAGCCCTCCCAAAAAAGCTCAGAGACCCCTCAGACGAGCCCCTGCTTGGATAAATCCCCTCTGGGGGATTTGCCAACAGTTTTTTCCCTGGGGGGAGAGGAGGAGAGGAGCATCCCGAGGCTCAGCCCCACCCTGGGCACTGCAGACCCTCCTGGTTGTTCAGAGGATGCTGATCCCCCCTGGGCACTGCAGACCCTCCTGGTTGTTGTATCCAGAGGCTCAGCCCCACCCTGGGCACCACAGACCCTCCTGGTTGTTCAGAGGATGCTGATCCACCTCTGTGCTCTGTGGCAAAGCCACCAAACCAACTCCACCCCAGCCCTCTCTGGAGCCCGGGGACAATCCCAGGAGCTCCTCCGAGCCCTCCTTTCCGTTTCCAAGCAGGTTGTGGTAACTCTATTCCCATTAAACATCCCGGGGGCGACATTAAACCTCTTCCCTGGAGTGATCAGCGGCAGAGGCTGAGATAAAATCTGCTGAGCAGAGCCAGAGAGCCCCCGGTGCCTCGGGAGAGCATCCGGCACCTTCCCAGAGCGCCGGGAATGGTGCTGACCCAGCGCCCGGTGTGGGAACAGCCACTTGTGCTGCCCCCAAACCCACCCCACGGACTCATCTTTGGGAAAACAGGGAACACACACACACACACACAAAAAAATGCCTCAGCCACCAGGCTGAGACCTCTTGACATCCTCAGCCTGCTGACAAAGGGGAAACCACGTGTCCATCCTCCCCCTCCCCAAAAAAAAAAAATGAAAAAGATCCGGGGTAAAAAATTAAACCCCCAGACTCAGCTTTTCCTCCGGCAGCCTCACCTTGCTCGCAGTTCTCCACGGTGCCGTACTGGGCCAGCAAACCATCCAAAACCTGCAAGAGGCAGAGGGGGGAAAACAGACCCGCTTTACCCCGGGATTGTCAGGGCTGATCAGGGGGACGCAGCCCATCCCTACGAGGCAGCTGTCTGGTCATTAAGATTTCACAAGCAATTAGATGAGGGAAGCTCCTGCCTGCCCCAGGATGCTGGACCAAGGGGCCTCAGAGCCAGCGGGGGGGGAAAAGAGAGTCAGGGAAAAGTCCCAGCAGGCAGCGGGAAGAAAGGATCCATTTTGTTCCCTGTACAATAGATAAATCATAAAACCCGGGTATTAATGGGGATTTTTGGTGGTGTCGCTTACGTCGCTTCTATCCCTCGATTTTACTCCTGTAATGGGAGAGAAACAAGCAACGGGCTTGTATAATTAGACCCAATTAATGACAAAGGAAAGGAAACACTGACTTTAATCCCAAGTACAGAAACCTGGAGGGGGGGAATTAGGCCCTAAATGTGATCCGGTCCTGCCCGCTCGCCCCTCTTACCTCCCATCGCAGCTGGGGGGGGATGTTCCGGATTTGGATTTTCCGGCTCCTGAAATGAAGGAGAAGTGATTAAGGAGCGGATTTAGGGGCCCAAGTGTGTCCATCCTGGTGGATCTGACCGAGCTTTGTGTCTCCCTGCATTCCCAGGGATTCTGGTGGCTCTGGGCTGGTCACACCCAGCCCGGCCCGGGATGGGTTTGTGCTGGAGAAGAAGAAAATTCCCAACTATCCCCCCCAGACCTTTGGCACCGGGAAGAGCCCCAATGGTTGGAAAGGCAGAGGCTGTTCCCAGATTAAACAGAAAGATTCGAAGGCAAACAGGGAGCTGTGCCTTCCCTCAGCAGAGGGATGAGCCCTGGGACAACGGGAGCATCCCTCCCACATCCCAAAACCCAGCTGAGGGTCTGGGTGGGCTCCGAGGGGAACCAAGGCATGGACAACCTGGCTCCTTCCCCCGGGATGGGCTCAGGTTGCTTCTCCACTCACATTTTCGGCTCTTCCCAACCTCGCTTTTCCCAAAATAGAAACTCTTTTTATAATCCCGGTGCCAGGTTTGCCCCGGGGGTGTCGTTTCCCCCCTGACCCCCCTCGGAGCAGCTGCTGGAGACAGCTGAGAGCAGCCCTGGGATCATCCCGTGGGATCATCCCGTGGCACCCGCACCCGCCGTGCCGCTGGACACCCCAAATCCCCCCCAAAATCCCCCCTTTAGGTGCCCACAGATGCAGCTTTGTGCTGCCAACAGTGCCAGCCCCCCAGGGATGGCTGCTACCCCTCCCTGGCCTCTTTTTTTTTTGGGGGGGAATAGCCAAAACTCCTGGTTTTTCAGCTGCCTAAAGAAAAGGAAGATAAATGTCACAGCCACAGCAGGCAGCTCCATGTGGGGTGAACACCCTCAGACCCCAACACAGACCCAGCTTTGAATCCAAAGGGTGAATAAACACGGGAAATAATCCAAAGAAAAGGGATAAAATGAGGTTCTGGGTCATTATTTTCTGATCACACAACCTCAGCTCACTTGTCCATGAGGAGGAATCATCCAGCATGGAACGGCCCAAAGCCATCCCTGTGATTTAGGATAAGGATTCCTCCTCATCCCCCTCACCCTCTGAGGTGAAAGCAGCTGCCTCGAGCACCTCCTCACACATCAAAACCCCAAAAAAGGCCTGGCCAGTTGGTTTCCAACAGAACCAGAAGTGACATTTCCCCAAGACACCGAAGATTTCCCGAAGGTTCAGACCGGAGGGAGGGAAGGGCTGGATCTGGGGGGGTTCTCCCCCCTAAAATTCAAAACAAAGCTCAAAAAAAAAGAGATTTTCCAGCTCAGCCACAGGGGAGGCTCTGAAACACCAATTTTGTCGTTGCTACAGATGCAAACCAGGTGGATGAGGAAAAAGAAACCAACCCAACCCTCCAAATCCCAGCATGTCCGGGGGTGGGGGGAGGGAACTGCAGGAAGGAAAGGGGGAATACGAGGCTCTGAAACCAGATCCCTCCTTTCCAGGCTAATCCCCATCCCAAACCCCACCAGAGAGAGAGATTAAGAAATTCAGAATGCGAGGAATGTCGGAGCCCAGGGAGGGTCAAAGGGATTGGAAGTGACAGAGGAAGCCCTGGAGGTCTCCCCACCGCCCACCCCTGCCACGGAAACTTCTCCGGATTGCTGGGAGCATCTGCCTGGGCAGCGCACGTGCTCGGCACGGACGTGACCGGAATCCAGCGTGCCATGGAGAGAAAAGAGCCATTTATGGCCTCGCCAATCCCCCCCTCCCCGATTCTGCTGGTGGCAGCTCCCCCCCCGAAAAATCAAATGAATTAAGGGAAGCGGCGGAATTCCCTTTCCGAGAGGAATGGGTGTGGGAAGAGCATCACCTGGGTCCGGGGGCGCCTCGCCGGGGCCACGGCGCTGTCACTAATATGTTAATTAACCAGAATTCCTCCCATCAGGGCCGTTCCACCGGGATTATTTGCCTCCGTGGCTGATGGATGTTAAATCCCCGCGGAGGGAGAGCCGGGTCTGTCATCGGCACAGCGAGGTGAGCGGGGCAGGATCCCACGGAATCCCGGGATGAGACAACGCTCCCGACCCAGCTCCAGCGGCGCCCATCGTGCCACGGGGACGGCGGGATCGGGGCCACATCCAGGACCCTTTGGGGAGCTCTGGAGTTGCCCCACAGAGGGTGGGAAGCTCCCACTCCGCCGAGCCGGGATCCGGAGCTGGGATCCGGCTCCACCGGAGCGGCCGTGGTGGGAATGACAGAGGAAGTCATGAATAAATAAACTCCGCTCTCTGCTCTGCCAGGAGCGGGTCCTGCCGGCTTGGAACGCCGTCGGATCCGCCCGCTCCGAGCGGAGCCGCTCCCCGAGTAAATAACTCCGTGCCACGGCGATTCCCTGGGTTTTTATTCCCTGGGTTTCTATTCACGAGGTGCCAAAGGCGGGAGCTCCTCCCTCCCGCTGAACTCCGCTCGCCCGACCTCGGCTGCCAGCCAGGGCTGGCGCCCGTGCCCTTCCCACGGGCAGCGGCTCCGGAGCAGCCCCAGCTCGTGGGAGAAGGTGGGAGCTCTGCTGGGTGCTGCTCTGCTGGGTGCTGCTCTGCTGGGTGCTGCTCACCTCACACCAAAGGCGGGAGTCTCCCAGGTCCTCGGGATGAGCCGGAACGGACGGATCGACCCGGTACAAAAATTGCCTGTTTGCCAATTGCCAGTGTGGGCAGTTCCTGCACGTGCCGGCAACTCTTTGAGTAAAAACACCAAAGGGGGAGGAAAGGGGAGGGTGAAGAGCTGGAGGAACGTACGGGGAGAGGAATTGTGTGTCCCGGGGATGGATCCCGGTGTCACCATCCTCCTGCCCCGCACTGACGGTGCCGTTTGGGATAACAGCCCTTCAACAGCCCACTGCCTCCATCCCTCAGCCTGGAAAACCTGCCAGCACACCCAGCGGCCCCGAGCGGTTCTCCCACAGGACCGGGAGGCAAAGTGAGACCTTTGGAATCTCCTGGAACTCCATAACCCTCCCTGGCCCTGGGCTGGGCTTTCTGAGGGGGAAACCCCCCCATCCTGCTGCACCCGGAGAACAGGAGGCTGCAACAGGTTCCATGTCATGGAGCCGCACACGGACGAGCCTTCGGGTCAGTCCCTCATTATCCCCGAGCTCTGGGAGCAGCAGGATGTGCTCCATCCAAGGCTTTCCTCGGATTTCCCTCCAGCCAGCTCTTCAAAGAGCCCGACACACCCCCGGGTTAAACCTCCCTGTAGGGAAAGCCAAGAGAGACGGAGTGAAGTGACTTGGAGCAACAGGGAGAACCCAGGAGAGCAGCCAGGGATCCTGCAGATCCCGGGAACTGCGGAGATTCCCCTCCCTCCGGGCTGTGCCTGTTGGTGCCATGTGGATCAAACCCAGGGAGGATGAGGAAGAGCCCCCTTTCCAGACGGGAGACACCGAGGTGCAATGGGAAGAGACAGCAAAGGAGAGGTTTGTGGGTTCAGGGAATTCCCACTGCTGGTGTCTGACAGCCCTGGAGCAGCTGGAATGTCCCTGAGGCTCCCAGAGCCCTCCCAGCCCTCATCCCTGGAGCTGAGCACCCTCCTCACATCAGGACCAACAAACAGGAACCTCCACAGAAACCCCGATCACCAGGGAGGCAGAACCACCATGAACACCCCAAATCGGGTCTGGGGTTCGTTTTGGTTCAGATTTTGATTTTTCAGTCCCTCTGGGAGACATCCAAGCCTGGATTCAGCCCTCGGGATCCCCCCTTCCCTCAGCCCTGGACGCATCCGCCGGGATCGCCTTCCAGAGGGTGGCCGGAGCCTCCCACTTAATTAAGAATCCGCTGGTAATTCCCTGGAGTGGCCTGGCACGGCAGTGGTGGTGGCAGGGACCCAAGAAAGGGGCACCAGCCCGCCAGGAGCAGGGAGCCTGGCCGGGATCCAGCGGGAGGCCGGGATCGGCCGCCGGGAGCCGGAGCCGACGGAAAAGCGGCACCGGCACATCCCGAACCCACACAGGGTTCCCTTCCCTCTGCTCCAGCCCCACGGGGCCTTCTCAGGGTGACACTTTGTGGGGACAGAGCCCACCCTCATCCACCCTCATCCATCCCACATCCCTGGCTCCGGTGAGGAGCTCCAGGGGAATTCCCATCGTCTCTTCCCAACAAAGCTTTGGCCGCACATCCCAGACGAGGCAGGAGCTGCTCTGCCCAGCCTGGAAAGCTGGAGAGAGGAGCTGGATGCCACTGGCAGGGTCAGGATAAAACCTGTGCCTCTCCATCACACCCTGGGGATGTGCCTCAGGGAGCAGGCAGGGGATCCCTCAGGGATTGGGGTTGTTTTCCCTGTGGGATTTGACCCGGAGCATCACCAGCACCGGCATCGCAGAGGCAGCTGAAGGATCAGGGTGGAGGAGGATCAGGGTGGAGGAGGATCAGGGTGGAGGAGGATCAGGGTGGAGGGTTTGGGGTGCTCAGGTCACCCCAACTATTGCCTTTGGAGCTTTTAGCCCCAAACAAAATTCCCTGTGATCCACAGGGAATATCCACCCCCCCTGCACTCCCCACACACGGGGCTCCACAAGGCCCATATTTAGGGAGCAACAACAACCCCCAACTGACCCCAGAAGCCCAACCCCCTGTGGGTGGCTGTCCCAGCAGGTATCCCTGCAGGTTGCCTTCCTCTTCCCACATCAGCCCCAGTTTTACTGGGATAACTGGATTTTTCTTCAGCCAGGAGCTGATTTAGGGAATGTCCGACAGGGAAAGAACCACAGAGGGAGCTGCTGGTCCTCTGCCCCCCGTGGCTCTGCACTGGGGTGTCAGGAACAGCTCCAGAGCCTCACACCCCCAGCACAGCCCGTGGGATGTTGGCTCTGGCATTTCCCGTTTATCCAACACCTCCTGGACCTTCTCCACCCTCTCCACGTGTTCAGAGGTGACCAAAGGCACCGAGGTGCTGAGGGACCAAGCAGAGCCAAGCCCTGGGCTCTCCCCAGACTCATCCCCCAACCCCATGGCAGGGGGAGGACACCCAAAACCAGGGACAGGGGGAGGGGGGACCTTCCCCCACTGAACACCAAGGATGGCTCTGCAATCACATGCAAATGGGATGCAAATTGGGGGGCTGGAAACACAGAGCATCCCTGATTCAATTAACAGCATTTCATTTATCTAGTTAGGCTTTGATTCAGGAAAGGCACTTAATCCTGTGCTTAATGCCTTGTTGTTGTTGTGTTGTTGTTGTTTTTTAATGTTTCAAACATTTTTAAATGGGAAAAGGCGGTTGCTAAGACACAAACGTTGCCAGGGGGACCCGGAGGAAACTTGTAGCAGGAATTACTTGCTTTTCCCCTATAATTTCATAGGCTTTCCATTTGCTGGTGGGAATATTATCCCTGAACTCCCTTCACTGACAAGGAAACAACAGCACAAGGGAGGAGGTGCCTGCTGGGATGTCACCAGATCCCAGGACGGGATCCCCACTTGGACAGGATCTGCTCTGCCATTTCATCCACGACTTGCCACCTTTTCCTTGCCCTCCGAGCCAACACATCCCTTGGCTCATCCCCCTGCCATCAGTTTTGTGCTGTTAAACCCCCCAACACACGGAATTCCCAACAAGGTCCTCGCTGGAAACACTCACACAACATCAAGGCAGGAAAAAACCCCCCACATTCCAAATCCACCAGATGATGCTCGAGCAAGGATCCAAATTCCCTCCTCAAATTACTGAATTCCCTCCTGGTTACCAAAGTTTGAGTCACACTGAAGCAGAGAGAAATACTTGAATATCTGATTTTTTTCCCCCTGAATCCAGAGCTCCTGGCTCAGCTCCTCACGAGCTCCAGGCTGAACTTCCAGAACCTTCGTGGTCTGGAAGAAAAACCTCCATGAGGGAATGGGGAGAAATCGTGGAAGAGTCTTCCCCTGAGCTTGCAAAGAGCTCGAAAGCAGAGCTCTGAGATTTGGAGCTGTCTTGTCTCAAGCTTTAACACCTCAAGGACGAGCACCAGGAATATTCAGTTTAAACACACAAGTTAAAAAATGCAGACCTGGCCTTAAATTTTCTGCAGGTCAGGGGCTGAGCCCTAAATTAAGGGCATTTTAAGAGCACTGGATTTTCTGGCAGGTCACCGCTGCCTTCTCCTGGCCATGCTCCCCATCACCAGTCCGACCACCTCAGCTCCCACGTCCCTCTGGTACCCCTGTTTTCACCCCTGAAGCTGCTGATTGAGGTAATTTGGGCTAAAAACTGGGCTGTGACATGGGGGGCAGGTCCCAGGGAGCAAGAAAAAAATGAAAAAAAACCCACCAAAAAAGCCCCCAAATATGCTACAGTTGAGAAGGATCCGGGAGGGATGGAACGGGAAAAAAGAGAGGATCGTCCCTTTTTTCTAGTCCTGAAAATGGAGCCAGCTCAGGAAACACCAGTTAAACCACGAGTTTTCCTTATCTCCCGTAAAGGAAAAGCAAAGGTCTCCCAGAAAATCATCTCCCTGCCTCCAAAACACCTTTTGGCACCAGAGCTCAACGTCACCAGTGCCACAAGCTCTTAAACCCCTGGAAAAGCATCCTGGGTTATTCTGAGCTGCCAAACTCCTTCCTTCCATCCCCAGAGACCTGCTGGAAACATCCCGTGGTCCCATCCCTGGGATTGCCCAAGGACAAACAGGAGGAGCCTTGGAGCAACCCGGGCTGGTGGAAGGTGTGAGGTGGAACGAGATGAGCTTTGAGGTCCCTCCCGATCCAAACCATTCCGGGAATTCCACGGTATCCCAAAGCTTCCCAAAGAAACAGCTCCACGGCCACGGCACCGGTGGTTGGGGGTCACTGGGGGGGTCTGGAGGGTCCCAGTGCCCCCGTGACAGCAAAGGCAGAGCTGCAGGGTGGCTGATGGGAGAGAGGGAGAGAGGGTTGGGCGTGGAACCAAGGGAAGAGGAGGCTGAGAAAAGAATATGCAAATGTGTGTAATGATGAGATTAAAGCAGCAGCAGCAGAAAGGAGAGGGGGAAAGCGGGCTCATGTCTGGGGAGGAAGGAGCCAGGAGGCCCCTCCTGAGGGCAGCAAGCCAACAAAGACTTGGGATTCTTGCAGTTGGAGGGACACAGGGGCGAAGTGGCCACGGGATTTTGGAGAAGCCCCATCCCAGGGGGCTCAGACAGAGCAGCTCCCCCGGGCTGGGGCGTCCCTGGCAAAGCAGCAGGACGTGATTGATCCTTCCCATCCATCAGCTCGGCAACCAGAACCTGATCGGGGGCTAATCAATCTGGCTAATTGGTTTCTCCCCATTAGCTCGTTCTCAGAACTGCTCTGCACACTGAGCAGCACCTCTGAGCATCAGTTCTGAGCAGCACTTCTGAGAACTGAGGAGGGTTTTGTGCAGGACTCACAAGAAGGACTTGCCCATGAGCATCCCCTGGAAAGCCCTTGGGAACTCAGCCCTGCTTTCAGAGGAGCTGCTGCATCCCGGGGGCAGAGGGAAGGGTCAGGCTGATGCTCAAAGCCAGGAAAATGTTCTGCCTCACATTCCCTCCTTCCTTTAAACTGCTGTGCCCTTTCCATTCCCGATTTTCCCCACTGATCCTGAGGAGATGGAGCTGGCATGGAGCACACACAACATCCACCCAAAGTGCCAACCTGAGAGAAGCCAACACCTCGGTGCTTCAAATGATTATCACAGAAACCTCACAGAAACCTCACAGAAACCTCACAGAAACCTCCCAAACAACCTTTCTCCTCCCCTTGCCTAGAGGACGACTCCAGCCACGCCCCAGACCCCTGCTCCTTCCTCAGGGTGAGGGGGACGAGGTGCCACCCCTGAACCCCTCACCCCCTTCTCTCTGCCACCTCCACCCTCCCCCCAGTGCCCAGGGCACGTTTCTAACTGGTTTCCAGCAGCTCTGGTGGCTTTGAGACAAGTCCAGGCTTTGCCAGTGGAGCTTCAGGCAGCTCCCAGAGAGCTGGTGGAGCCCCAGCCCCCGCCAGCACACGCCTTTGGGTGGGTCCTACAGCACCCTGATTTCCCAATAATTAAACACCACTATCAGGGTGACTGGCAGGTGTCACTCAGAGATATTTCATGTGATTCTGCAGGCAGAAAGTGGGCAGAGACTCCTCTTTATTCTGTATTTACAGCCCCCTGGGCAGTGGGGTCCCTCACAAACCCCGTGGGTTTGGAGCACTCGGAGCAGGGAAATTAAGGGGGAATCGTTAAATCCAAGGGAAGCTGCCAGGATAAAGTCCCCAGACAGCTTCCCACGCACAAGGTGCCAGCACAAGGAACAGGAAACAAAACTGGTTGTGACTTTGGAGGGTTCTCCTGATGGAGGGCTGTGCTGGGAGGAGGAGGGGGAGGAGGGGGATGCACAAGGACCAGCAGCACCAAGTCTGTTTTAAGCCAGATCAGGTTGAACCAGTGCAGTGATTACAGGCAGACAAACCCTCCCGGATCAAAAGCAGACTCATAAAGGGAGAACCCAGAAGTTACAACACTGATTATGCTCCTTCTGAACTTAATTCCAGGGTGGAGACCCTTTTCCCAAAGCTCAAGTTAGAACCCGTGGTGCCGCTGCCAGTCCTCCCCGGGGGGCTGGGGAGGTGGCAGGGTGGGGATCAGACCCCCCAGCAGCTCAGGCTGGGAGCAGGATGCTTGTCCCCATCGCTTCAGGCACCAACCCCAGCCCAGATCCCAGCCAGGAGCTCCCAAATCCCTTTCCATCCCTGGAGTGGGCACAGGCTGGCAGTGGGTTTGGTGTCACAGGCAACACCAGCACAGATTTTAAACAGCAAAACCAAGTTCTTCACCAAATCTGGTGGAAGCCAAACTTGTTTTCTCCATTTCCCCTCCAGCAGGAGACGAGGGCAAAGCAAAACTCTTCCAAGGTGACACAACTGAGCATTTTCACGGAAAAACAAGAAATTCAAGTTTCTCCCGCTGAGCCCACAAAAATCACCCCTGGGGGGCAGGAGGGAAGATGCCAATGAACCCCCCTTGGACAGCCTGGCCAAGGACACCCACAGCTCCTCCTTCAGCATCTGCTCAGCTTTGGGAGGGGGTCAAACCCCCTTCATCCCACAGCAGCTGGACCAGCAGCAGAGGAGGTGCAAAGTCTCCCAAAAGCCCCGTTTGTTAGTTTGGGGTCGGGCTTTTCAGCAAAGGGGGCAGGAATGAGAGAAGAAAAAGGCTGAGGCTCGGGTAGGACAGGGAAGGAGCTGCAAAACAGCAAAAACGGGGCTTTTCTACTCCACTGCCAGTGACCAGTGGGGATGAAGCAAAGGCATTGAAAGCCACCACTGCTCTGACCCGGGGAACACGGAAAACCAACCCAAACACCCCCCAAAGAAACTCAACTCGGCATTAGGGAAATCCAGCCCAAAGCTGCCCAAATATCCCGATTTTTTTCCATCCTCAGGGAATTCCCCTCAGCCGTGCCCGTGCCCTCCCTCCCGTGTGCCTTCCCTGGACCCTCCCAGTGCCAAGTTTTCCTGGTGCAGACGGAGGGCAGAGAAAGGAGCTTCCGAAGCATCGGAGGAAACCAAACACAAAATTTCCACCAGGCAAACATTCCTGGCTGGGGGTGCACAGGAGTGACACGGGAGTGACACAGGGGAAGCCCTTCAGCCCAGGCAGAGCTTTTCAAGGGTCACAAACCTCCTCCCTCCCTCCACAAGTGTCACCCATAAAAGCCGGAGCCCCGAGCGGGAGAGGAGAGGAGGCTGCAGGATGTCAGGGGGACGTGGTGCATTATTGGCTCAGCTGTAACTGAGCACCAAACAAGGACTATATAAAGTCCACATAAAGTTGTATATTTAGGCTGCAGTTCAGCACATGCCTCACTTCAGCAGCCAGGCAGCCCCGCTCGCCCCAGACGGACGGTCCCGGTGCCGCCAGCACATCCTTGGGAATCCTCGGGAATCCTCGGGAATCCCAGCCCGAAAGCACAACATTTATGGGAGATTCTTGGCTCCTCCTGAAATTACACCCCAAACAACCCTGTAAAAACCTGCAGCAGCCACGGGCTCTTCCCCCTCGGAGGGATCAGGGCTCCCTTGCAGTGATTTAGTGCTCCTTTGATCCGTCTGGGAGACGATTTTATCTGCCCAAAGGAGATCCCAAAACACACCTGAATGTCTTCAGAGTAAACATACACACTCATATCTATCTATCTATCTATCTATCTATCTATATATATACACACACAAATGACCACCCACTCAGGTGACTGAGTCTGCTTGGCTGTGATCAGTAATGACCACGGAATAATTGGGATAAGATTGACAGTCCTGGAACCACAAAGTTCATCCCACCCCGGTCCCGTTCCCCAGCCCCTCACAGGTAAGTGCTGCCCCAGCCTGTGATACCTCAACACAGGTGTTGTTTAACTGCACCAACACAGCCAGAAGCTCTGATCCCACACCTTCGGATCGTGCGGGAGTTGAAGCAAAGCCAGAGCTTTGCAGGTGATAAACTCCAGAGAAAACGTGGAGCCTGAAGGGAGAACGGAGCATTTCGGGCTTCACTGAGTGCCCCCCTCACCCTCCTGCCCCTCATTCTGCCCCTCACCCACAGGTCCCAGCCCTGAGCACTCCAGAAATCCCCAAACAGTCGGACAAACCCATCACAAGCTCCAAACACGACTCCTGGTGCAGCAAAGGGGAAAAGTGGGGGACAAGTGACTGCCCTGGACCCCCCGGGCTGTGCCCCCCTGGCATCCCCCCCTCCCTGGGGCAGCAGGAGCAGGACCAGCTGAAACCTCCCCCCGTGAGCTGCCAGACCCAGATCTGCAGGACCCAGCAGGAATCCCGACAGCCGGAGTTTTCCAGGAGCACTCAGAGCAAAACGAGCTTTGACTTGGACGCTTCGATCCCAGTCGGGAAGAACCGGCTCCAACTGGGGGTGAAAATCTGGCCCTGGGAGCCTTTCTGGTTGGTTTTTTTCATGCTGCTCCCTTTGATTTGGCTCTGGCTCACCATTCCCCCGGCTCCTCCGCGCTCCGATCCGGGAAGCTGCTCCCCCAGGATCTCCCTCAGCCTTGGAAAAAATAAAGGAAACTGCGGCGGGACCTTCGTGGTCGGAGTCAAAACTTCCCCCTTTTTGTGCCAACCCGTTTCCCTGGAATCTCAAGTGCTGTTTACACACGGCCATGCCCCCGGACCGTGCGGGATGGGTCCCACTGTGCCCGTGGAGCTGTGCCAGCTCCCGGCGCCGCTCCCGCCCGGATGGCAGGTGGAGCGTGTCGGAGCATCCCAAACCCAACCCGGCGCCGCATCCCGAAAAACAACGCGTGGAGCGAGTTCTGCCGGGACACCCACGGGCCGGGGGGGTGTTTTCCCAAACTCCCAACGGCCCAGATCATTCCAGTAGCCGGGAAGGTGTGAAATTTCAGCCCTGCCCCTGTCAGGGCTCCGAGGGTCGGTTACAATAAAATAAATGACCCATTTCCTGACGGATCGAGGGCTCCTCTGAGACCCACAGAGTTTTTGGCTTTGTTTAGTTTCTCCTATTTTTTTTCCCTCCCCAGGAGGAAGGCTGGGCTCTCCTGCTCACTCCTATTCACTCCTGGGCTCTCCTGCTCTCTCCTGCTCGCTCCTGTGTCCTCCTGTGCCCTCCTGTGCCCTCCTGCTCGCTCCTGTGCCCTCCTGCTCTCTCACACCGGGAGCTGAGAATGCAGGAGGGATGCTCCTGCTCCGCTGTTGCTCCCATCCCATCCCATCCCCATGGACGTTCCCTGCTCCCTCCCCACTGAGCTCCCAGCTCCTGACCCCTCATCTCCCAACAAAGTGTCTCCCTGCCCCGCAGGTTTTATGGGTTTCCTTAGGGAAGCTCCCAAGCAGGGGCTGTAAAGGCAGCTGGAGCCAGACTGGACTCAGCCCAGGGATGAGGAAGGGTTGCCCAAAACCACTTCCCAACGCACACAAACCACCCAGGTACCCCAAAGCTGCCCCTTGGAACAGGAACCAGCACCCAAAACACAGCTTGGCTCACTCCAGAGGCTGCCAAAACAAAGCCAAACCCCAAAGGAAGGGGACACGAGGCAGGCACTGCTCCCTGTGGGATGGGGACACGGGACAGGCACTGCTCCCTGTGGGATGGGAGATGGGACAGGCACTGCTCCCTGTGGGATGGGAGATGGGATAGGCACTGCTCCCTGTGGGATGGGGACATGGGACAGGCACTGCTCCCTGTGGGATGGGAGATGGGACAGGCACTGCTCCCTGTGGGATGGGAGATGGGACAGGCACTGCTCCCTGTGGGATGGGGATATGGGACAGGCACTGCTCCCTGTGGGATGGGACATGGGACAGGCACTGCTCCCTATGGGATGGGGACACGGGACAGGCACTGCTCCCTGTGGGATGGGAGATGGGACAGGCACTGCTCCCTGTGGGATGGGGATATGAGGCAGGCACTGCTCCCTGTGGGATGGGAGATGGGACAGGCACTGCTCCCTGTGGGATGGGAGATGGGACAGGCACTGCTCCCTGTGGGATGGGAGATGGGACAGGCACTGCTCCCTGTGGGATGGGAGATGGGACAGGCACTGCTCCCTGTGGGATGGGACACGGGACAGGCACTGCTCCCTGTGGGATGGGGATATGAGGCAGGCACTGCTCCCTGTGGGATGGGAGATGGGACAGGCACTGCTCCCTGTGGGATGGGGATATGAGACAGGCACTGCTCCCTGTGGGATGGGAGATGGGACAGGCACTGCTCCCTGTGGGATGGGGATATGAGGCAGGCACTGCTCCCTGTGGGAAGGGCTGGCAGGATCCAGCAATGGGCTGCAGGACCCCAACCCTCCCAAGACCCTTCCCAGAAAGCCCCATCCACTGCCCAGAGGAGAAAACCAAGTGGGTTCCAGTGAAACCTCCATTTTCGTGTTAAACCTCCAGACAAACCCACGGGGATTTTCCAGCCCCTTCTGGAGCAGCTCCGACACGGGATGTGAACCAGTGTGGGACTGGTTCCCACCCCACTCCAGTGGGTTATTCCATCAAAACCAGGGAACACACACCGGGTTTAAGGAAACCAGTTTAAAACAACACCTCAAATTCCCTTTCCCAGAACTTCCCAGGGAACCCCAGCGGAGGAGCCGAGGGAAGAGAAACCTCCTGCTCTGCCCCCGACACCTGCCCTGGGCTGGGAAGGGACTTCCCGAGGTCACCTCGGCCAACCCCAGTGCTCCCCCAGCCCCTTCCCACCCCAGGGACACAGATCTGGGAGAACATCTCCTGCTTCACCGGGAAACACGCAGGGATGAGGAGACGGACGGAGCCACGGACGGAGCCACGGACGGAGCCACGGACACCCCCCAGAGCTGTCACAGAAACAAGGAAAACCTTCCAGCCAAGCCCCCTGCAGCCCCCCAGCTCCAAAACCTCCGGGATAAACTGGGGGCAAAGCCCAGCAAAGTTTCTGAGCTGAATTCCCTGAAGGATCCACCTGGAAACGAGCCGAGGGGCTGGGAGGGCGCTGGGATAACATTCCCAGGGGACTGGGCTTCTCCTGTCCTTAAACACAGCTTTTCCTCTGCAAAGAACCCTCCCTGGTGAGCAGATTATTCCCTGTGCTTGTCCCTGGAGCAGCCCGAAGCCACCCCGGGTGGCAGCAGGACGGGGCAGATCCCCCCTCCCCTCACTGGGGCTTTTCCTCCCGTGCCACCCGTTTTCCCAGATTTTTTGAACTTTGCTGGGAATTGGGTTTCCCCCTCCTGCAGCTCCTCAGTGCTGGACCCTCCCGGGTCCTCTCCACGTCTCCAAGTGGGCAGGATGAGAATTCCCAGGGGCACAAGGACTCAGGGAAGGGAGGACGGGCAGACCTTGGGAACTCCTTCTCCTCCCAGTCCCTTCCCAACCCCCCCCAGTTTTTTGGGATCTGTCTCCCAGCTGGGAACCCACAAACCCCCCCACGCCAGCGCTGCCCAGGAGTGGGGGGTTTAGGAGCACACGGCCTCATCTGAGCTTTTAAATCCCAGAGAATTTTCACCCAAAACTCTCCAAAAGCTCCCCTTGGGTGCAAAAAAAAAAAAAAATCAACAAAAAAACCCCCAAACCAGAAAAGTCTCTGTAAACATCTTTAAAAGGCTTTTTTTCCCCCAACAGAAACCTGCAATCTGCAGGTTCCAGCTCCTGGATTCTTTGTTTTCTCCGACTCCCCTGCTCAGTTTTTGGGAAGGGTTTCCCCCCACCTTGGGCTTTAAGGTAAAACCTGCCAAATTCTGCCATTTCTCCCCACAAAAACCCTTCTATAAAAGCAGTGGCATCGTTAAAAGAAACAGAAATAAACCCCCATTTTCTGCTGCATCAGGGGCACCTCCTGTCCCCAAATCCAGCAATTCCAGGGGGCAGCAGAAAGGTGGGAACTGGTGACCCCAGCAGGGAAGAAGAGCTGGAAAAGGAGCTGCAAACCCCTCGTCCAACCTTGGCCTGAACCCTCCCAAAAAAAAAATAAAAACCCTCCCAAAAACTCTGGAAAACATTAACAGAGTTGGGGGGTTGAGCTGGAGGGGGCAGAAATCTCCTTCTTATTTTATTTTTTTTTTTTTTATTTAAATTCTGGCAGGTCTCAATTTTCAAAGCGAGAACTTTAACCCCAACTCCCCCCAGGTCTCTGTTTGCTTATTTTTTAACCTAAAAAGGCAAATATCGGAACAAATTCAACTGGGGAAGTGGGTCCAGTCCTTGCAGCTGCCACTGAGGTTTGATAAATTAAATTATCTATCCTTTTCTGCATTTAAAAATCAAATTCCTCCTCCTGTGGCTTCAAAACTACAAAGTTTTTGGTGAAATTGGGCTTTTTTTCTACCTATTTGCCATCTTTCCCACACAAAAAAAGGGGAAATAAAGGCATTTTGCTCACTTCAGGCTGTACAGGGATAAATTTATTCTTTCTCCCAGAGATCCTAAAATCGATTTAATTATCTCAGGTTTAAAACCTGTGGATGAAATTTGCTGACAAATTCCCAATGACTAATTGAATGACTTTTTTTTTCCCCCCCCCCTCTACTTTTTTAACAGGAAATCATCAAACCCTACGGAATTCCAAAGGATTCCAGTTCCCAGAGGTGTAAAACCAGGAGCAGCTCGGAAGGGGGGGCTCAGGGAAATAAAGCAACGAAAAATTCTAAGTTTACAACCCTTTTTGTTCCTCAGAATCCTGAGTTTATGACCCTTTTCGCTCACCAAAAATTTCAATTTCCAAGCCCTGCCCTAAAAACAGGGGGGGTGTTAATTTTTTTAAACCATATTAAAACTCACAAACCAACTTTGTTTTAAGGGGAAAAGAGGGATTTTTTAGACCTGATTAAAAGCAAGTTTTATCTCAACACCCCAGACTTTTTCTCTCATGTGGAAAAGAACTCTCCCACTTCTTTTTTAAGTTCCTTTTCCAGCTAATCCGACCACCACGAGGGAAAAAGGCACATTTTTGGATTAATAGTGACAAATAAAGAAATCACCCTCCCCCAAAATTTGACCATATTTCGTTAAGAACAATTAATTGCAGGGTTTTGCCCGGGCAGAAAGGAGATTTTTCCGGTGGGAAAACACTGATTTGAAGCAAAAACCAGGGGGGAAAAAGCCACTTTTAAATTCCTCCACCACTTTTCTGCACCACACCAACTCCTCAACGACATTAATGACAATTAAAATAATTAATATTAACCCCCGAGCTGCTGGGGAAGGAGCCCTGCTCAACCCCCCCTGGAATTCCCACTCTCTGGGGCTTTCTCAGCCCAAATCCCTCTTTTTTTGGGTTTTTGGTTTTTTTTTTTCCCCTCCCCAAATCCCCGGGTTTCGTTCTGGTTTCATTCTCTCTGCTCGACTCACTTCCACATTCCTCATATTTGGAATGTCTGCTTGATGGATTCACTCCTTTCCCCCTCCTTCCTCCCCCTTCCCCTCCTTCATTCATTCCTTTGACCCCCTCGAATTCCCAGTTCCAACCCCCTCCCCCAAACCCAAAACTTCAAAAAACCCCAAAAAAACCCACAAATCATCTTTTTCCCTTCAAAAATATTTTTTGTTGGGTTTTTTTGTTTGTTTGTTTGTTGTTTTTTTTTTGTTGTGTTTTTTTTTTTTTAACCTTTCAAAGGACAAAACAAAACGATTTTGAGGCTTTTTGGTTTTTTCAACTCAAAAAAAAAAAAGTTCCTCCCGGTTTTTCTGACAACAAAACCGGAGCACAAACAGCTCCCCAGCAGCAGCAGCGTGTTTCAAACGGATACAAACTAACCCGAAAACTCGGGTTTGTTCCTCAAGTGACACATTTCTCAGCGTTTAGCAATATTTTTTTCTTTACTTCTACACTATTTTGTTAAAATGGTCCCCCCTTGTCATGAACATAATTTGTAGCTTTAAGTGTGATTTGAAGAATTACTGTAATTAAACACCACTAAATCAATTTATTCTTTTTGCAGCCACACAAACCAACGGTTTCTTTTTTTTTTTTTTTTTTTTTTTTGGTGCCATTTTAACCCATTCAGTATTTTTTTTAATTATTTTTCTACGCTGGGTTTAGGGACAGGAGAGATTTTTAAAGAGGGCAAAGGAAAGATTTCCTTACAAAACTCAATTCCTAAACACACTGATTAATTAAACCCACCCAAATTAGGTTTTCTCCACATCCCCCTTTACACCTTCAACCAGAAGGAAAAACAAACAAACAAAAACAAAAAACCCAACTTTTTTTTTTGTTTGCTTTTTTTAAAAAATAGAAATTAACTGGGAAGTGCAACATTTGCTCCTGACTTGTTTTCCCACATTTTTAAAGGGGGAAAAAAAAAAAATTAATGTCAGGTTTGAGGAGGGGAGGGAGGGGGAGGTTGTTTGCTTTAGATCCCACCAACCCCAACTGATTTTGTCCTCCCTTAATTAACCATTTCCTGTTCTCTGTGCCTTTAAACTGGAAAATCCAGTCTGGAAAACAAGCAGAAATGGGGAGGGGGAAAAAAAACAAAAAGAAAGATTTAAAAAAAAAAAAAAAAGGCGTTTTTAAGGCAACGTCTCAACCCTCCTCGGGAGGGGGCGAAAAGCCCCCGAATTACCCCCAAAAAACTCCTCGGGAGCCACCAACCTGCCGAGTTCACCCAGAGCTGCCAAAAAGTTGCGTTTTGGCCGCTGGGAAACACAAATCCCTTCCCGAGGGTGGGACCGAAGGGACGCGGGGACCCCCCTGGGCCCCCCCGGACCCCCCGAAACCCCCCGGGGCGAAGGGAGGCGAAAGCGGCTCCTGCGGCTTTAAGAGCAGCACCCGACGGGGGGGGGGTCATTTTAACCCCCCGACCCCCCCAAAAAAGGGGATTTTCCGGCTGGATTCAAGGCACGGCGTTTCTGAGGAAGCTCCAGGAGGGGAAAAAAAAAAAAAAGAATCCAAGATTCCACCGAAACCTCGCAAAGTTTCCCCGCCCCGGGACGTCTTCAAAGCGGAGACACCCGAGGAAATATTCCCCTTTTCGGCGAATTTCTCCCCACGTGCTCCTGGGAGGACAAAAATCCGCTCCCCCTCACCCACCGCCTCCCGGTTTTCCGGCGGCACCGAGGGATAAAAGCAAAATATGGGGTTTTCCTTGGGTTTTTTCGAGTGTTGTTGTGTCGCTCTCCAGGGCGGACTCGCCTCCCCAACACACCCCCCATTCATTGGGAGCGACGAGGAACCGACCCCGGCCACGAGGCGCCCCCAAAAATCAATAATAACCCTCAAATCCCAACAAATACCGGCCCGGGGATGATTCCATGGATTTGGGATCGCCTTTGGGATCAGCCCCTTGCCGGGGGGGGGGTTGCCAAGTTTGGAAGAGAGGCCGAGGGGGCCGAGCCCAGAAACGGGCTCCGGGTGTGGGGCTGGGGAGGGGGCGGCTCGGGGCTGGGGGGCTCGGGAGAAAGGCAGAATTTTGGGAAGGGAGGGTCGGCTTCGCCTCCTCCCCGCGCCCCGGAGCTGCCGCCTCGTCACGTGGCGCCGGGTTTGGGCTGATCCAACGTGGACTGGTCGGGGATGGGATGGAGGGGGGCTGGGACCGGGGGGGGGGAATCCCCGGGATAAACCCCCCATCCCGACCCACCGGAGCCGCCGGCGGCTCAGCCCGAGCCGGGGAGGGCCCCGCGTCCCGCCCGGCCCGGCAACAACAAAGGGCCAAAGGAGCCGGGGCTGCGCTGGCCAAGGCCGGCGGGAGGGGCCGCCCGGCAGGTAGACGGGAAGCCCCAAAAAGGGGCAGTTCTCGCCCCAAAATCCGAGTGGCGGGAGCCAGGCCAGCTCCCCGCGCCGCCGAGGCTTTAAATCCCTCCCCAGCACGGCGCGGCGAGCCCAGCCCCATGTTGTTTTCATTCTTCTCTTTTAAGTCCTCCCCAACCAACCTCAGCAAAATTCACTTTGTTTTAAATTAAAAAAAAAAAATTTTTTTTTTTTTTTTAAATTTCACACAGTCTCTTCTTCAAAAAAAAACCAAAAAAGGTTTCACCCCTTTCACAGCACAGGAGCCAAGAGAGGCTGGGAAATTCTTCCAGTGCCACAAGTTTGAAAATCCCAACCCAAACCGCCCCAGCCATCCATCCATCACCTTGGGCGAGCGAGGGGAGGGGGGGGAATAATCATTTAATCATTTTTTTTTTTTTAATAAAAAAACTTAACAGAGGAAGTTTTCTTCTAAATTAATTAATTAATTAAACATCGAGCCCTAAAACTGCCTCTCGCCTCGCTGGGGACGTCTCTGAACCCAAACCACCACCACCATCTCTTCATTTTACATGCACATATTTAGGTATAATTTTTTTTTTTTTGCCTCCATTATATCGTGTGAATTTTTTTTTTTTTTCGCCCTCCCCGACAGAAATCCCAAAACGATAAGAATAATAAAAACAAATGAAAACGCTGCATTACCTTTGCTTTTTAGGGACTGAGTGCTCGATCTCTAGCTGTTTTCCATGAAGCTCCACTTTTCCTAAAAACAAAATGTGCCTGTTTTTGAAAATCTGGGTGGAGTGGGCAGAAAGCTTTGGATAACACGCAGTCACGTGAAACCTCCCAATTTAATCCAAATTACGACCAACTACGCACAAACACGTTTCCCGATTCCTTTACAAGTGTGTTTTATTAAATGTAAGCCTGGCTTCAAGTGGGAAGCGGTGGGAGGGAGTGGTGAGCCTGGACAATGTTCCTTAGGAATATTTAATTCCTTAGTTCACCCTGCTCGGAGCGAAAGAAAACGAGGAATAACATTCTGAGCCCAATTTTTCTCTTTCATTTAAATCCCCCTTCTTTAAACCCGACGAGAAAGTCCTCGGAGCAGATTTCCTTCCCCACGCCCCCCCCCCCCCGTTAAAAGGCTCAAAAATCGTAACTCCATGGCAGGAATGGATTTCTCTTGGAAAATGGAGTGGGTTTCCTCGCTGCCGGGTTATTCTAACGATTTTTAATCTTTTTTTCGGAGGGGGGGAAGAAGATGGGAAGAGCCCGGCGGGAGGCGGGAGGAGCCTGGGCGGGGGGGGGCGAAGGAGCGGAGGGGGGGGTGGAAATATCCAAAATTCAAATATTTTTCAAAATTCTCCGCTTCCCGGGGAGCTTTCTCTCTCCCTGCTCGCAGCATGGCGACCTTCGCGCTCCTCCACACATCACATGCCCCAGGAAACCCAGTTCGAAATCAAAATGGCCAAAGTCCCGACCCCCCCTCCCGAGCCGCGACGGGACCCCCGCGACCCGCGGGGAGGGCGGGGGGACCCACGGGGGGGGCGCGCGTGGGTTCGGAGGCCGCTCTTTCTCTTCCCCCTCCCCTTTTCCCCACGCTGCTCGCAGGTTTGGGTTTGGGGGGGTTTTCCCTCTTTTTTTGGAGGGGGCCAAAAGCGGGGCCCGACGGGACCGGGGAGCGCCCGATTTTTGGGGGGAACCACGGCGGGGGGGGGGGAGAGGCGAGCTCTGCGGGAAGGGGGAGAGGAGGAAGAGGGCGGGGGGGGGGGGGAGGAAGGCGAGATAAGGCGGCTCACCCGAAAAAGTTTCGATGGCTTTCATGGCCCACTGCTCGTCGGGGCAGTCCACAAAGGCATAGCCCGACTTGACGAGGAACTGCCCGCTGAAGGAGATCTTGTGGTCGTTAAAGACTTTCTCCAAGTCGGCCGGAGTCACGTTCTCGTTGAGGTTGCCGATGTAGAGCTTGTTCATGGTGGCGGCGAGGGGGCGGCGGCCGGGCCGGGGGTGGGGGGCGGCGGTGCCGGGGCTCGGGGGGGCTCCGCCGTGTCGCCCGCGCCGTCGGGCTCCGGCCGCGCTCTGCCGCCCCGAGCCGGGCCGGGGGCTTGGCTGGGCGGCTCCGCTTCACCCCCCGCCACCACCACCAGCACCAGCAGCACCACCGCGCTCCCTCCTCTTCGCCTTTCTCTCTCTCGCGCTTTTTTTTTTTTCCCCCCCTTTTTTTTTTTTTTTTTTCCTCGGAGTGGATTTTTGTGCCGTTGGGGAGGGGGCGGCGGCCGCTGGAGGAGGAGGAGGAGGAGGAGGAGGAGGAGGAGGAGGAGAAGGAGGAGGGGGTTCCGAGGGGAGGGGGCGGCTCCGGCGGGTGGCGGCGGCGGGCAGGGCGGTGGCGCCGGCTGCGGGGCCCCCAAGTCGGCGGAGTGGCACTGGAGTGTCACCGGACGCCTCTCGGCAGCCGGGGCACCGCCTCTAAATAAAACCGACCTGGAAAATGAGTGAAAATGTTTGCTGGAGGAAGCCACGTGGTGATGCGGGAGGGCCCGGCCCCCGGGGGGAGGGGCCGGGGGGGAGGGGGCGGCCGCCACTTATTTATTTATTTTAATTTAAATACTACGTTATTTACCTCCTCGCACGCCCCCCCCGCGTCCCTGCCCTTTCCCCGAGCGGGGGGCGCGTCCCCCCCCGTCCCGCTCGGGGCTTCCCCCCCCGCCCGGCCCCGTCCCGTCGGAGGCACTTTCCCATCTGCTGCAGCCCCCCGCCCCCACCGCGCCCCTCCCCCCACCGCGCCCCTCCCCCACCCCCTTTCCCCCGGTGCCTCAATGGGATTTTTCTGGGTGTAAAAAACTTCGGCATCAAAGGGGCCGGGAGGTCCCCTGGCGCCAGGGGATCGGGGATGGGGGAGCCTGGGGGGGGCCGGGGTGGGGAAGGGCCCCCTCCCTTCCCCGGGGGTCGGCCCGGCCCGGCGGGGCGGCTGCGGGACCCCCCCGGCCCGGGGAGCGGGGGGCTCGTCCCCGGCATTGTTTTAAGCCCTTCGTGTGCAGCCCCCGGGCCGGGGCCGGAGGGGGCGGGGGGCTCCTCCCGGCACAAAAGGGCCCCGCGCTGGAGGAGGGTCGGCTCCTTCCCCGACGGGCTCGAAGCGGCGCTGCCCCCCACCCCCTCCATCCCACCCCACCCCCTTTTTTCTTCCCTCCCCGCCTGCCTTTTCTGGAGACTTTTATTTTTAGGCTCGCGATGGGTCGAAAATAGCAGCGATCCCCCCCTGCCACCATCGCCCGCCCCCCCCGCCTTCCCCCCTCCCCGACGGGGCGGCCGGAGAGTCCCCGGGGGTCCGGAGGGTCCGGAGGGTCCCCGCTGTCCCCGGGGGTCCGGGCCGGGATGCTGCGGGGCGGGGAAGGGCCGGGGAAGGGCCGGGGGCGGCCGCGGCTCCCCCCGCACCCTCCTCCCCTCCCTCCGCGCTGCAAGTAGAGGCAGGAGCGGCCCCTCCGCGCCGCAATTAACTCTTAACGAGGAAAACTCGCTGCCGCCCGCGGGCTCCGCTCGCCCCCTCCCCCGGCCCGCCACCAAAAAAATTGTCGAACGTTTTTTAAAATTCCCAAGGAGCCGATTATTTTAATTTTTATTTTTTTTTATTATTTTTTTTTTTGCCCGCGGAGGGACCGGTCGGGTCCGCGCCCCCCTCCCGCATCCGGGCGGCTCTCGGGGGGAAGAGGGGGCGGCCGCGACCCCCCGCACGCCCCGCAGGTCCGGTCGTTCCCTCGGTGCGGCGCAGATGGGATGTGCCGGGTTCCTGGGGCAGTTCCTTGTTTTTATTCTCGGCTAAATATTTCTTTATTTGCATGGGTTTTGGGGGTTTTTTATTTATTTATTTTTTATTTTCGAGGAAGAGCCACGTGGGGAATTTGTTAGTAAATAAATTTGATGGGACTCGCGGATCCGAAGTTTTGGAAAACCTGGAGGAAAAAAAAAAACCCCAAGCTGTGTGTGTGTGTGTGCTCTGTGCTCCAGCCCCCTCCTCGGAAACTCATCAAAAGGAATGATAAAAATCCTGGGAAATGGTTATTTAAAGCAAAAAAAAGCCTTCAGCTTTCCCTCCTGTAGCCGGCTCGTTCTCTGATCCCGGGATTTTTGCCTTCAAACCCCGTGGCTGCTGCTCACCAGGGAAAGTTTGGTTCCCATCCTTTCCATCCTTTCCAGCTGCACCGCTCGGCTGCCCTGGAGGTACCAAACCGACCCAGCCTTTGGAGGGGCTCTGCTGCTTCCACGCGCGTGTTCCTGAGCTTTCCAGGGTGTAATCCAAGCTCCAAACTCGCAGGTGAAAAGAGGAGAGCGACGAAAGTGGGGAAATGAATTTCCTGCAGCTCAGAAAAGTGCGTTTTTCAAGCCCTCCCTGAGTGAAAACCTGAGCAGGGACCTTCCTGCTGTGCCCCCCCCCCCCCCAAAAAAAAACCACCAGAGCTGAAATAAATGATCCCCTCTCTGCTTCGGATCCATCCCTAACCCTGAGCAGGAATCTTTTGTCGTTGCTGTCATTGGTTTGCTCGGTACCTTCCCCATGTGACACAACCCCGGGCGAGGGTGAAACGAAGGAAAAAAAAAAAAAAAAAAAAAAAGGGGGGGGGGGAAGTGCAAACAAAGAGGGAAGTCTTCAATTTAGCTGAGAGCCGAGCAGGGCGATCAGTCCCCCCTGCCCCTGGCTGGAGCGTTCCAGACTGCAGATGGGAGGCATTCAGGGAATGCGAACAGCGGGGCCAAATCATTGATCTGCGGGGGGGGCAGCGCTGGGGCTCGGGGGCTGCCCCCAACCCCCCCGGAGTGCCCCTGCCCCGCTGCCCCCTCCCCACCCCAAAGGAAACGCTTCCCTCCTGGCCGATCCCAACCTTTCCAGCCACTGCAGCAGAATTCCAGTGGGATTTCTGGAGCCTGAGCAACAAGTTTGCCCCCGGGCACTGGCTCCGGGAGAGCCCTCCGGGGCCTCTTCCTCCCCCTGCAGCTTCTCCGGGCGGGCTTCGAGGGTTTAGGGGTTAAAACCCCCCGGAAAAGTTGATTTCTGCGAGGGTTCAGAAACGTGCTGAGGTTTGAGTGCCCCGTTCTCCCACCAGCACAAAGCTGCTGACGGTTCAACACATCAGAACCGATTGGGGGGAAAGTGGGATTTTTTTTTTTTAAAAGAGGTTGAAATCTCTGAGTCAGCCAGAAATGGTCCTGATGGGTTCTCACAATTTATCTGCGGGTTCAGAGAGGGGTTTGTTGCCACTTGGGAGTTGGGGGGAATTTCTTGAGGGGGAAGGTTGAAACTGGGTGGTGAAAAGTGAAGCTGAGATTTCCCCAAAATGGGGATTTGATACAAAAATGTGTAATCCCTGCAGGCTGCTGAAGTGTGGTTGAGGCAGAATTTATCTAAAAATATATCTAAGACAGAAACATTTTTTATGACAGATTAGCTGCAAACAAGAACAGATTATATTCTCTTATTTTTCTCCCAGTCATCACTTAAATCTTTCTTTAATTTGATTTTTTTTTTTTTTGGGGGGGGAGGTGATTATTTTTTAATCTCTGGTCATACCCCCAGGTTTTAATTTGGACAATATTAAAGATGCACTCAGAAACCTCAGAAACTTTGGGGAAAAAAAATCTTCATTTCCAGAAGTTTGAAAATATTTATTAATTGTTTCCCAATAAATAAGGGCTGAAAGTTCTCAGTAAAATACCCAGGTCACAAGGGAAAACAAAAATAAGGATTTTCTTCGCACAGAACCTGTTTCAATCAAATCTCAACAAGCAGAAATAATCTGAATATGCAGCAAAGCTGTCCTTAAAAACACAGGTGAGAACTCAACAGGGTAAAAAGAGTCAGGGTCACAGTTGGGAAATATTTCCCTTTCCTTAAGTGGAATCCCAGTTTAAACCACCTTTTGTTCAGTTTTTACGACGTGGAAAATATTCCTGCCTGGAAAAAGCAGCTCAGATCTGAGATCCAGTTTGTCAAACCCCGCGTTGATAAATTTGTCAAGGGGCAAAGCTCGCCTGGGTTTGCTTTAAAACAAAATTAGGGCTGGAGGTGGATCCTTGGGAATCTCCTGGTTCTCCCTGGCTCTGGAACATCCCCGTGGCGCTGGAATGCTGCTCTGCTGGAGCTCTGGAGCATCCCCAGCCCCAGGGAAGGGGCTGAGCCCCGGGAAGAGCCCTTTGGCTCCCGAGGGCTGGGAAGTTGAGCAGGAGGAGGGAAGGTGGAAATGGTTAAACCTGGACCTCGCTCAGGAGCTGCCCCTTCCCCAAACATGTCAGTGCTCCGCTGGAAAACAAAGCAAACACTGCCCTCAGCTCTGCCTCCACAGCCAACTCCCACCCCCAGAAACCCTCCACTGCTGCCCCCCAAAACCTGGAATCCCTCTCAGGCAAACCCAGCAGAAAACCACAACCAAGCAACCCTTGGCTTCTCCTCTCCAGCCGCTGCTTTTCCTCTCTGGGCTCCCACCAGGGCAGGGCAGGGAGCTGAGCCCCCCCAGCTCCGGGGCTGGGGCTGCTTCCCAGCCCTGCTTCCCAGCCCTGCCTCCCAGCCCTGCCTCCCAGCCCTGCCTCCCAGACCTCCTGGAGCACCAATTCCCCGTTGGGGGGGTTGTGAACACGCACAGAAATGTTCAAACTGCAACCAAACAAAGCTGCTTGGAGCACATTTATTTCCCCCCCCCCCCTCCACACACAATGGAAATGGTTCATTTTGGGGAGGGTGGGGGTTGTTTTCCAGTGATTTTCTTTGTGTAAGTGGCAAAGTCTGAACGTGAGGAAAGGAAATTCCTTATCAGGAGGAGCCCTGAAAAGTTGTTGTTGAGATAATCCCTCCCATTCTGAGTTTCTCCCTCGGATGAAGATGCCACTGCTGCTCAGGACAGACCTTTCCAAACCTGTCAATTCGGTTTTTCCTCCTCAAACCCCCCCCAGGAGCAGCTGGAGCTGCCATTTCTCCTACAGATGGCTGGGGCAGAGGGGGGAAAGGTTTGGTCTTGGTAGGACGATAAACTGAGCCAGCAGAGTTGGGGAAGCCTCGTGGGGGATGGATCCTGCCGTTGCTGAACTCCCCCTGACCTTGTTTCCAGTCGGAGCCGCTCCTTTGAACCCCCCTGCAAACATTTGCAGCACTTCCAAAGCCCAGATTAAACGTTTTCCTTCCAGCTGATGGGGGTGTTTTTACCAGAGTCCCTCCAGATTGGAATAAATGGGTTTATCTCAGGTCTGTGCTCACCGAGGAGGAATCTGGGGGCCCTACAATTCCGAGCTGCCGTTTAAATCCCCCCGAGAGCGGCGGGTTCTGCTTTCATCCCTCCACTTCTCCAGCTCCCCGGAGCAGGAGGTGAGGGAAAGCTCAGCCACTCCTTCCACAGCCTTTCTCCCTAATTCTCCCTACCCAAAACAAGTGTGTCCCGGGGGGGTGGGAAACTCCACAGCAACACTTTCTGTTGTGGGTCACTTTAAAAAACACTTAGGTCACTTCACAATCCCAACCTTGACCCAAACCCCTGGTGCTGCCAGAAAAGGGACGTTGGAGAGCAGAAAGGGCACGAGATGGAAATAATTCCACGTTACTGACCCAGCCACTTGGGCGGGCGCCCGGCCATGGACCGGGATGGGGAATCCTCGTCCTGCTGCTGCAGGCTCGGGGCTGAGCAGCAACTGGTTATTCCCTGCAGCTCCTGCCCCTCCAGCTGCTCGCCTCTGCCTCTGCCTCTGCTCCCAGGCAGAATAAAGGATATTTTCCCCCACTAAAACAGCTGCCACGAGGTGAAGCCTGTAGAGCACAGGTAGTTTTAGTGCTGGAGCAAACCTGGATCATCTCTCCAGCCTCTGGAAGCAGCAACAGCAGAGCTGGAAGTTGTGGTTGTGGGACCTTTGGACGCAGCCCGATGGTCCAAATAAACCTTCCCCGTGTGGATGTTTCAAACAAAAAGCCCCAGAGGGGTAGAATTCAGCTCCAAAGGCAGGTGGGCACTGGGTGTGTGCTCTCTGTTCCTGCAGGTCCCTGATCCCGGGGGAACGACGAGGATTTGGGGAAAAACAAACAAGCAGAGCGTGCAGCGAGGAGAATTTCATATTCCCAATGTTTTCTGGTTCCCATTTTTAGTTGTTGTGGGGTTTTTTTTTCCTCCCCAAAGGACTGGAAACCAGGAAGGCTCCGAGACATCCACCCCAGTGAGCTGAATTCCTGGAGAACAACCACTGGAGCTTTAAAAGGCCCTCGGGATTGTTTGGAGTTAAAAAGGATGGATTGGCATTTAAAAACATGTCTGGGGTGTTGCCATTGGGAAAAAACCTGTTCCATTCCCACCAGCACCGGAGGGGGAAGCAGGTCTGAACCCAGAAGGGAGGATGAAGTGGTGGAAGTGCTGTCTGGAGCTCCAAAGATCCCTGGAAATCCCTCCAGGCATCACTTGTGTCCCCAGCGCAGCTCAGTGGGAATACTGGGCTGGGATGAGCACGGGGAATGGGATGAGCACAGGGAATGGGATGAGGAGCTGGGCAAACCCTCCCTGCCTTCAGCTGGAGCCAGAGCTGCTCTCCCTGTGTTGCTTTTCCCTCGCAGAGTCCTGGCACTGGGGATCATTCCCTTCCCTTTGCCGTGTGAGAGCCACAAGATTCCACACGGGAGCCCGGACGGAGCCCTGGGAAGGGAGGGGAGAGCTGGACACGGGCTGTGGGATCAGGGTCTGAGGGAAACAAGCTCATGTTTGGGATTTCTGCTCTGGAAAGGTGTAACAGGGAAAGTGAGAGCAAAACATGACGAGTTTCCTCCTCTGTGAGACGTTCCTGGGATTTCAGGGAGAGGGATGAGCTCCCAGGGAAAGCTTGGAGCCCCTGAGCCTCCGACAGCAGCAAAGTTCAGAACGGAATCAGTGCTGGATCAGGAGCTGGAATGATACTCCAACCTCTGTGATTCCAGGGAGAAAAGCTTAAAATTCCCTCCTTCCTCTCTCCCTGGGACTGGAGGAGCAAATGCTCGAGTGCAGCTGGATACGACGGGAATGTCGGATCAGCCCAAAGCTCCCGGGCAGAGCTGAGGTGCCCCCAGCAGTGCCAGGGAAAGCAGCAGCTGAAGAGCCCTCTCTGCTCCAGAGGGAAGGGGAAAATCCTGCCCAGCACATCCACTGGGAATAGGAGAGAGGTGCCACTGGAGGAGGGATGTGAGAGCTGAACTCTGAAATCTCTCGGGAAGGTCACGGCATTCCCATTCCAGAAAACTCTGGGGAGTGGGTCAGCTCGGTCCCGTCAGAGCGGGGAAGGGAATGGATGATCCCCTCAGGTCACTCCAGCCCTATTTTCCACGATTACAGAGGTTTCCAATACTTGGAATTCTCTGCAATCAAAGCTGCCCTTGAGATGTTTTGTTTCGGTGTCTCAGAGCGGAGCAGAAGGACCCTTCCAGGGACACAGCTGAGCTCTTCCCAACACATTCCCAGATTCCTGAAGCACCAGCTCCCCCAGCCAGGTGTGGTGTGGAGGAGAGCAGGGCTGGCTCAGAGGGGGGATGGAGCAGCCCCAGCTCTCCTGGGTAACTGGCAGGGAGACAAATCCCAGAGCTGGGGGACACCAAAGTGTCCCTGTCCCACCTGGATCCAGCTGAAGCTCGGGAATGACGTGGGAAGGCAGCAGAGCACAGACAGTGCCAGGAGGGTTGTGCTGCTGTGGCTGGGATGGGCTGAGGCTGGAGGAGAGCAGGGGTTGGATCTGGGAGAACCCCTGGTTATCCCGGGGGAGGCAGCGGGGACACGGACACGTGGCCCTTTCTGAGGGCAGCACTTGTCAGCCCTGCACGTCCCAGGGCTGGAGGGGCACAGGGAGGTTCAGCACTGAGACATCCAGCCCTGGAAATCACACACACACCTGCCTTCGGAACCAAATTCCGCCTGTCTGGGGTTTTTTTGTCTGAAGTCAAAACCTCTGGAGCTCCTGCTCGGGGTGGAGCTGCTGCCCCAGCACCAGCAGCTGCCCTGGCACAGCCACAGCTGCAGAGCCCAGGTCAGCATTTAGTGCTGCTGGATATTTCTTTCACCCTGTTGACTTTATACCCGGCAGAGGCACTTCATGAGAGGCAAACAAACAGGCTGCACTTCGGAGAAACCAGATACGGGGGTTGGCTGGGAGGGAAGGACCCAGAATACATATAATAAAGATATCAGGATAATCCATTTCATTGATTAGCAATTGTGCCAGGAGTGCAAATTGGTCACTTGTAGCTGTTCCAGGGCACCATTTATTGCAGGCACGACGTTCCTGCCTGGATGAAAAGCTTTTGCAGCCCCTGGCTCGTGTCTGGTGGCTGAAGGACTAAGCCACGGGTTAAGTAGTTGCTGTGAAAGTAGTAATTACTCCCTAATAGCTCTGGACTCTTAATCTACACTAATAACATCCTTCTGAGCCTTTATCTGGGTGCAATATTGGTGCAGGAGTTCTGCTGGAGAGGCTGGGAGCTGTGTAACTGTGGAGCAGGGGGAGCCGGGCTCTGCCAGCGCCGGGAGAGCCGCGTGGGGACCATTCCCAGCTCTCCCGGGGCAGGAATACAGTGCTTGAAACCAGTCTCTGTCTGATATTCTGTCCCAAAAGAGATAAACCCTGACTTTTTAGAAGGAAAGTGGAAAGTGGGTAGAGTTTCTGTGGAGACACGAACCTCATCCCATTGGATTTCGGGACAAGATCCACCGGGGTTGTGTCTCCACAAAACCCTCTCCCACACCAAAGCCACCAACGCTTGTTTTGCCACCATTAGTGCAGTTCCACTGAGGAATTGCTTCTTGCTCAGCCCTGTCAAGCAGAAATCCTTCTTTCCCACCCAAATCCCTGATGCAGCTGAGCCAGCACAAACCTGGGAGGATCCACACATCCCTCATCCCTCCTCCTCCTCCGGGCGCGCGGGGTGAACGCTCCGAGCAGCTCCGGGAAAACAAGGCTGGCAGACCCGAGGGGAAGGTTGTAACTTGGATAACCTCCTCCAAAAGTTTAGGCTGCTCCAGGAGCAGGGCTGGGGCTGGGGATGTGCTCTGGGAGCCAGCACAGGCAGCCACGGGCACCGCTCGCTGCGGGAGCGACGGGAGCAGAGCCGGGATTGGGGGTCAGGCTGGAGCAAACCCGAGGAATCCTGCCCTGCTCCTTCAGCAGCAGGATGGGATGGGATGGGATCCCACAGCAGCAGGGACACACCTGGTGGCAATCCCAAGCCAGGACTCACGTGCTAAAATGGGTCCAGCCCTCCCAGAGAGCTCCAGGGGGAGCGAGGCAGGTCTGACCCCAGGCTGTCTCCCCAGCTCTGACCCCGGGATAACGTTTTCCCGAGCAGGGAATCCCAGCAGAGCTGCTGGAAGTGGATTTCCCCCCGTGCTCCGCTGGCACAACCCACATCTGCAGAGCAGCTGCTGCCCTGGATCCAGCTGGGCAGGGGCAGGGGGAGGTGGTGGCCCTGCTGCCCCGTGTCCCCCCCAGCTGCGGATCCCCCGGGAAGCTCCATCGCTCACTCCGGGCAGGAAAACCCCCCCGGGGGCTCAGGTCCAGCTGCTCCCCCTCACCCACCACCCTCCACCCCGTCACCCAGGGCTGCCTCACCAGTTCCTACTGCTTTCCTCCCTGCCGCTCTCCATCCCAAGTGTTCCCCTCTTGGAGCTCACATTTTGGGGAGCAGATGTTGGATTTGGGGAGTTTCAGACCCCTGGGCTTGACGGTGACAAAAATAACAATGGTGGGACCCAATGATTTTAGCAAAGTCTTCCCTCCTGTAAGAAAAAGAAGCAGCAGGTTGGATTTCTCTGTGGCAAAAGATGGAAATTAAGGGAGGTTTTACCATGGAAGGAGTTGCTACGTGGAATTAAAAGCAGTGCATTATGCTCCCAGTGCTGATTTTGTGATATAACTGGGTTGTGATACATGATGGTTTAATTGCCATTAATGTAAACATATTTAAAAAGGTTATTTCCCTGCTCTGGGGGTCAATGGACCCAATGAAGCAGCTCTAAGTGGGTCGGAATTGCTCTGATTAGGGGCTGGATTTCCTGTTTGCCCCCTGAAGTGGGTTTGGTCCTGCACAGCTGAGGGGATATAAACACCCCAAAGGCTCTCCTCGGCACCTGGAATCCTCTGGGAGCTCCACGGAGGGAGGAAGGTAAGGAATTCCGTGTCTGCCTCTCTTTGGGTGCGTCGGGCTGCAAAGGGAAACGGTTCTTTCGGGGGAGAAAATGGCAAATAACAGGTTGGGGGTTGTGCCTGCGCAGGGAAACCGGGAGAAAGAATCGCTTTGGAGTCGCTCTGGGGACCCCCCAGCTCTGGCTAAATCAGGGATGACGCTTTTCCCACAGCAGGTGGTTTCACACAGGGGACTGGGAGACCTGGGGGTTGTAAAGATCCCCCTCTTTTTGGGGAGGAACGAAATCCTGGGGTCAAAGCAGGGCAGGGATCCCGGGGAACTGGCAGCAGGCAGGGCAGGCAGAGCTCGGCTGCTCCAGGGGGGTGTCCACAGATTAACCCCAAACGGTTTTCCAACAGTCTATGGAAATGTTTGGGTGAATCCTGCAGGGGAGGAGTTCTGCCCTTCCCTAAAATCAGGGCTACCACACGTTCCCTCTCCTGGTTCCATAAACAACTGCCCTGTTCTGGCACAACTTCGATATTTTCAGGTCCATCGTTACACCCTCAGTTGTATCACCGAGATGTGAAATGAAAAGAAAAATTAGAGGGGAAACGTCAGTTATTTAATCATGAATTTTTTTCCCCCTGCTCTTATAAAAATACCCCTCAGCTTTTTGTGTAACCAAATTTACCTCTGCTCTGGGTCAGTGTTTGTTACTCAATAACTACTTGTCTTCTGTTTCTTTAGCTCTAAGAAATCAGGGGGTTTGCCGGTGTTTAGAGTGTTACACCTTGCTTTTGAGAGGAACTCGATGTATCTAAGATAATGTAACTCCTTTAGTGTTTTTCTCACTTAATAGGAAGGGCTGAAAACATTTGTAAAAATGTCCCGATTTTTCCAGAGATAAAAAAAAAAAAAAACAAAAACACGAACGCCGAAATTACAACAACAACATCCAAACTTGCAAATTCTTGTTCTCTCCAAAACCGTAATTGGGCTGTTGGAAGAGAACAAACAACTACCCAGAGGAATAAAGTTCTGCCGTGTGTGAATGAATGGCTGAGGGGTGGGAGACGGGAGTTCTGCTCCGGACCTTTCCCGGTGTCGTTATCCCCGTTAACAGCAGCTCCTCTTCTCCATAAATAAATATAACAAAGGTGAGGTGAGGGACAACCAAAACATCCCCAAGCCAGGACCAAACCCGTTTTTGTGTGGAACTGGCAGGGCTGGAATAGCAATTAAACGAGCTCAGATGTCCAAGGGCTGTGGGACTGTGGACACGAGGACAAGGAACAGCTTGAAACCAATAAATCTTGGAATCTCCTCCTGTCACTGCCCGTGGGGTGTTTTTCAGGACTGATGCTCAGTCCCTACACGAGGCATTATCCATCCTAACAGAACCCCCCCCCGGGGATTAGATCAGGCTCCCTGGAAGGGCGGGCTGGGACGAGCAGGGTGTCCTTGCTGCCGAATTCCCTGATCCAGGGACGTTCCCATTCCCGGGCTCGAGGCTGAGCCGCCCCCGAGAGCACAGTGAGGTACCCACGGGGTCAGCTTGGAAACATGGGGCAGGACAAAGCCCTTCCCCCGGGAATGTGCGACCCACCGGGAATTTGATGGGCACAATAAAATTTAGGGGAGCGACGCTCAAAGGCACCGCGGTGGGAAGGAGAGGCGGCAGGGAGAGAGGGATTGGGCTGGGAAGGGCAGGAGAGGGGTTGGGAGGCTGGAGGAGGCTGGAGGAGGCTGGAGGAGGCTGGAGGAGGCTGGAGGAGGCTGCTGGAAGCTCGAGGGCTGAGGGGACACGTTTACAAGCACAGGCACGTGCCCAGCCACCCCTCATCCCTGTCCCCCGTGTGTGTTCCAGGGGCTGGACACCGGGATCTCCCTCTGCTCTGGGACAGAGAAACCCGCCAGGAAAATGTCCTTCAAGTCCTTCAAGGTTCTCTCTCTGCTCGTCGCCTCCCTGGGCTTTGTTTTGATGGAAGAGAACGTCTCGGGGTGAGTAACACTCTCCAAGGGTTTTGGAAAGCTCCTGGTGTGTTTTGAGCCTTTTCCAGCTCCTCTGGAGGCAAATGGACTCTTTCCATTGGCATCTTGGTGAGTAGGTGAGAACACGAGTCCTGGATCTGGGATCAGAGACATCCCGGGTACAGAGATGAGCAAGAGATAAGGGGGAGATCAAACTAAAGCCCTGAGCCTTTGAGCCAGAGCCAGGAACTCCCATGTTTTCCCTACAAACTTCATGGCTGTGGGTTGGGAGGAACAAGCTGGAAGTCAACCAGGGAGAGAAAGGTTGTCTGAGAACAAGAACAAGATGTAATCACCTCCCATGAGTGGGGCCAGAGGGCACCCAGTTCTTGGAAGCCTCTGAAGTCGTGACCAGGTACATAAAGCAGGTAGACAACAAAGACTTTCCCTCCCTTTCCCTGACTCCTGATAGAAAATTTCCAACTATCACCCAAAAAGATCTAAAAAACCTCCTTGTTAGACCTAAAAATCTCCTTTTTAGAGCAGCAGGAATTGCTGCAATCCCAGAGAACGGCTCTAAAACGGCTCAGCCCTGAAATCCTTTGCTAACTCGCTGGCCAGCAGCTCTGTCCGTGCTGGTCTCGAGGTCATCCCTGTCTCCTGCCATTCCCTCGGAGCCCCTCGAGGGCACGGGGGAACTTTCCCGCTGGAGGAGGGATCCCGAGCCCAGCCGGTGCCTCAGCTCAGAGGGGAGCGAATCGGGAAATCCACCCTGATTCCAGAGCAGCAGCAAACGCCCAGAGCTCGTGTTCTCCTGAGCTGTCAAATCCCAGCTGGAATTGGATGAAAAATGGATGAGGGGCGTCCCAGCCCCTCCCCGGGGTGGGAACGGCCACCTGGACCAGGGGAGAGGGTAAAAGTGCCCCCCAAACCCTCGGGGATTGTGGGGAGTGTGTGACCCAACCCCGAGCCTGCCCCGGGAGCACCTTTGCTCAGAGCAGGACTCCCCGTGTGCCCAGAGCAGGACTCCCTGTGTGCCCAGAGCAGGACTGTGCCCCCAGAGCAGGACCCTGTGTGCCCAGAGCAGGACTCACTGTGCCCAGAGCAGGACTCGGACTCCCTGTGTGCCCAGCGCCGGACTCCCGGTGCCCCAGAGCAGGACTCACTGTGTGCCCAGAGCAGGACTCACTGTGCCCCCAGAGCAGGACTCACTCCCTGTGTGCCCAGAGCAGGACTCACTCCCTGTGTGCCCAGAGCAGGACTCCCTGTGTGCCCAGAGCAGGACTCACTGTGCCCCCAGAGCAGGACTCCCTGTGCCCCCAGAGCAGAACTCACTCACTGTGTGCCCAGAGCAGGACTCACTCCCTGTGTGCCCAGAGCAGGACTCCCTGTGTGCCCAGAGCAGGACTCACTCCCTGTGCCCAGAGCAGGACTCACTCCCTGTGCCCAGAGCAGGACTCAGAGTGTCTGCCCCCGGGCTCTCCTCCCAGTGCTAGCCTGAGGGTTCCCGCTGCCCGCCCGCTGCAGAGACGCTACTCCGAGGCCACCCTGGCGAGCGACTACAGCCGCACCATGGACAACATGCTCAAGAAGAACTTCGTGGAGTGGCTGCTGGCCAGGAGGGAGAAGAAAAGCGAGTAAGTGTTCAGACTTCCAGTGCTCCCGCATCCCAAATTCCGGCTGGAGAGCGCAGGGCCGAGGATGCTTTCCTTGGATTCTCCGGGCGGTTGGTTTTCTTTTTGTCCCTCCGAAGCGGCAGGAACGTTTCTGATCTGTCGGTGTCTCCCTCCCTGTCCCAACCCGCCTGGCAGATGGGGTGGGAGGGAGCTGGGATTTGTGGAAAAGCGACATTTTGGCACCCTCTTGTGGCATTTCGGGCTGATTTGTTCCCGTTCGGACTCCGCAGCAACATCGTGGAGCAGTACAAGAGGGAAGCCGAGCCCCAGGTACCAGCTGCGGGCGGGCAAAGGATGGACCTGGGCACCCACGAAGCCAAAGATTTCCTCACCTGGATTCTGAAAGCCAAGGGAAACCAGAGGTGAGGGCGGGGAGCAGAGAGGAAAAGTCGGGATGCAGGGAGGGATGAGGTCTCCGGGTGTTCAGAGGTTTGGGAATGACGGTGACACGCGGGGAAATGGGAGGATTTTGGTCTGGAAAGGAAATTCCATATTTTGCTGCTCCATCTCCTGAGGAAAAGAGCAGAGCAAAAAAGGAAAAAAAAAAAAAAGCCTGATTTTGAAATTTCTCACAAAATACAAAAGGAAAAACGTTATGTGGAGGATTGGGGTTGTCTTGTTCTGCAAATGTCAGCACAGGCTCGTCAGAGGTCAGAGCAGGGATTTTTGGCAGGGCTGGGGCAAAAATCCACCCCTCGAACATCCCAACTCCGAGGGGGTGGAGAAGCAAAAACAAAGGGCTTTGACCTGCTCAAAACAAAGCCCTCTGGAAAGCAAATTTCTCGATTAAAATGGGGTGAAACTGGTACATTTCTCCCAAATGTTTTGATTTGATCCAATCGCCCCAAAGGAGAAAAAAACCCAAACAAACAAAACCAACCCCACTCGTTCACACTCTCAGAGTGTTGATCAAGTTCGTTTAAAAAGAGAAAACAAATTATTTTTGTCCTTCTATTGCTGCATTTAGAGGGAAAAAAAATCTACCAGCTAAACATGAAACCAGGCAGGAGATATTCCAGGAGGAATTTCCCAGCTTATTCCTGATCCGAGCGAACCCATAAAGGGCACGGATTTTATTTGGGTTTTTTTAAGCTGTAATCATCTTAAAATACTTCCAAGATGTAATCACCTTAATGGTTACACGCACACCATCACTATTACGTTATTAACAATGTTTTTAATCCTCCTCCAACGTTCTCAAAGATTTAATCTCAAATCTTCCAGTGGTGACGATCCCGGTGCAGGATTGGGGATGAGCTGCCTGCAAACAGGTACCTCTGGGCGAGGTGAGGGAGCCCAGGTGGAGCTCTGGGTGCTCTGCAGCTCATCCCGTGTTTTCCCAAGCCTCTGGCTCGGGGCTGGTGGGTCTCAGCAGCTCTGGGCTGTGTCAGCAGATCCACAGCCTGGCACTGGGCTGGCTCACACCCCTCCGAGCCCGGCTCGTGCCACAAATGTTCAAAAAGCAAATTAGACCTGAGCCTGGGGGGGAAAAAATCTGCTCTTGGGCAGTTTCTGTGTTTTAAAAATCCACCAATAAATGGCTGAGGGGACACGGAATTTCTTCAGCGTGGAGGGGTTTTATAAAAGCCAACAGGCTGAGGCTGCTGAGTCCTGAAATGGTGGCAAGGAAGGGGGGGGGGAAGCACTTAAAACACACAGCCCACTTTTTCAGGCACAATCCTGGTGTTTTCTGGGGAAAAAAATGGGATTTTTAACTACAGGGAGCCATGGGACAGTCGCCCAGAACAAGAATCTGGGGGTGTTTGTTGTTTTTTTTGCAGCCTTTGCATGAAAACGGTGTCAGAAAAGAGGGTTTGGGGGCGGCGGGGTGGGGGAAAGGAGCAGAGCTGCGGTTCACGGGGGTGTCTGGGGCCAAGCACTTGGAAAATCCGACACCCGGAGCTGCCAGCCGTCCTGAAAATCCCAAATCAAAGGAAGGAGGGCTTTGAGGGATCTGGGGAGGTCGCTCGGTCTGACCCCTGCTCCCAAGCAGGATCAAACTGGTCCTGACAGATGTTTGTCCAACCTGTTCCGGGGCAGGGGGGCAGGAGGGGGAAGGGAAAGCTTTGGTGCTCGAGATTAATCAGCTTGATTAGTTTCATTAAAAAAAAAAGTAATTTTTGGCGCGTTCCTTAATGTGCTGCGTTGTAAACAGAAATGCGAGTGGCGGGGGAAAGTCCCTCTGGAAACAAAGATGTTTTGTTGGGAGCCGGGAGCGCCGCTGCCGCTTTTGGGGGAGGATTTGGGATGCGGGGAGGGGTCACCAGGTGGTTCCTGCCCCGAGCCCGAGCCCGAGAGGCTCTGCTGAGCAGCCAAAACCCTCCAAGACCAAGGGATGTCCCCGTGTCAAGGCGGGGTTAAAGCTTTTTTTGGGGGGGGTTATCCCGGTGGGAGAGATAAGACGATAAAATCCCCTGTGAACTTGCGGGGATTGGGAGAAAGGGATGCCCAGCACAGGATTTGTTCTTTGGTTTTGCCCCTCATCTGTGGTTTTCGTGGATGTTTTTGCAGCTTCACTTCTCTGGAGGACTCGGAAGGGCTGAGGGACGTTTTGAACCGCGAGTTCCTGACGTGGCTGATGGCGACTGAGCCCTGCAGGGCCACGTGAGTGGCTCTTCCACACGTTCCCAACGGATCCCCTGTCCCCAGAAATACCCTAACCCTAACCCAATCCATGAATTCAGGGTTTCTTTGGATAGCCAGAGTGCTCACATGGCACAGTTTGGCTGCCCCAGCCCTGGAAGTGCCCAAGGCCAGGCTGGACGGGGTTTGGAGCAACCTGGGATGGTGGGAGGTGGAGGAGCTTTAAGATCCCTCCCAGCCCAAACCATCCTGGGATTCTGTGATTTGATGGAGGTTTTACAGCTCTGGCCAGAATTTTGTTCTGCAAAAGCATCTTCAGGCAACTCCCACCACAAAACTGGGGGAAGGCAAATTTCCAGCCGTTCCTGCCCAGGGAAAGAGGGATAGAAAAGCCTCTTCCCTGCTTTTTAATGGAAAAAGGGGAGGTGTTCGTCAGGCAACTCATGGGAAATATTTTTCCCGTGCATTTCACGTCCCTGGGAAGGGAATTCTGAGAGAAACACAAGGAATTGGGGTGCAGAAGGTGCAGGGACAAGGAGGCTCGAGGGACTGGGGAGGGATAAGATGGGAGAGAAAAAGGCACCATCCCCGAAAACAGGGTGAGGGAAGAGCTGTTTGTGCCGATGGTGAAAGGTGGCACAGGGACAAAAAGGGCTGAACTGGCCCTGGATAAGGTAGGTTGGGAATAAGGGGCAGCTCTGGGCTATGGACAATCCCAGCCAGCGGGAGCTGAGGGGCAGCAGCTCCCAGGGCAAACAAGGCACTGCTGAGTCCTGCAGGAAAACAAACACTTATTTACATCTCTCTCCCCTGCCCAGTCCCCGATTTCCCCCCAAATTTACTGTTAGGTACTAATCTGGACACCCATCTTGCTGTCAGAATGGATCTGCAGAGGGGGCTGCCTGGTTCAGGAGGGAGTCAGTGATGCCTCGTTTCCTGCAGGAAGCAAAAGAAATCAGGTGCAGTTCCACAGGAATTGACGCTTTTCTTTCCCATTTCTGCTTTGTTAGAGCTGCATAACTCCAGGGCTCTCCCCAGGAATTCCCTTTTCATCCCGTCAGACACACGAGGAGGAGGAGGAGGAGGAGGAGGAGGAGGAGGAGGAAGAGGAGGAGGATTTCTTGCACCCACCCTGCTCTGTGAACGTGGTTTTATTTTTATTCATGCAACAAAGAGTTTTTAATTTGGAGCTGAAATGAGATTTGGAGACACTTGATGTGGGGACGGGCTATAAAATATCACTGAATTGCTCAATAAATGTCACAGAATCACAGATCAGTTTGGTTGGAAGGGACCTTAAAGCTCATCCATGGGCAGGGACACCTTCCACCAGCCCAGGCTGCCCCGAGCCCCGTCCAGCCCTGTCCAACCCATCCCAGGGATGGGGCAGCCACAGCTTCTCTGGGCAACCTGTGCCAGGGGCTCACCACACACGGCTGAGCCCCTCAGAGCCCCCCTTGAGCCCCTCAGAGCCCCCCCTGAGCCCCTCAGAGCCCCCCTGAGCCCCTCAGAGCCCCCCCTGAGCCCCTCAGAGCCCCCCCTGAGCCCCTCAGAGCCCCTCCTTGAGCCCCTCAGAGCCCCCCCTGAGCCCCTCAGACCCCCCCATCAGATTCTGGCTGAGCCCCTCAGACCTCACCCAGACCCCTTGGGCCCCTCAGAATCCCCCCAAGTCCTTCAGACCCCTCCTGATCCCCTCAGAGTGCCCTCCCTTGAGCCCTTCAGACCCTCCCTGAGTCCCTCAGACCCAGCTCAGACCCCCTCAGCCCCCCGAGCCCCTCATCGTCCCCCTCACGCCCGCCCCGCGCAGCCCCCGCAGCCCCCCAGCCCCGCCGGTCCCCGGGGGTGTGTCCGGGGTGTGTCCGGGGGGTGTGTCCGGGGGTGTGTCCGGGGGTGTGTCCGGGGGTGTGTCCGGGGCGTGCCCCGCCCTGTCCCTCCCCGCGGTGCCGTCACTGTCGCGCTGCGGTGACGTCACTGTCGCGGGGCGATGCCGTCACGGGCGCGGGGCCGCCATGCACCGGCGGGGGGTGGGCGCGGGGGCGATCGCCAAGAGGAAACTCGCCGAGGTCAGGGCGGGACACGGGACGGGGGCACAGCGGTGGCGAGGGGGTGTCGGGCCCGGGGGCGGCGGGACAGGCGCGGAGCGGGGCGGGGGCACCGAGACACACCGGGGCCGTGGGAGGGGGGTCAGGGACCCCGGTATCGGGGGAGCTGTCAGAGCCCCTGGGCCGGGGGAAGGGGAACTGCCGGGGTCCACTGGGGCCGTGGGAGGGGGGTCAGGGGTCACAGTCCGGGCTGGGGGAGCAGCCAGAGCCCCTCATTTGGGGTTGGGGTAAGGAACTGCCAGAGTCCCTTATTTGGGATGGGGGGAGCAGCCAGAGCTCCTAATTTGGGGTAGGGGGAGCTGCCAGGATCCACTGGTGCCCCGTGAGGGGGGTCAGGAGCTGCCAGGCTCTTCTGGTACCGTGGGAGGAGGTTCAGGACCCCCGGTCTCGGGTGGGGGCTCTGCCAGGCTCCACTGGGGCCATGTGAGGGGGTCCAGCCCCCCCCAGCCCTGTGTGGGGCCACCCCCATCCTCACAGGGCACCCCATCCCTGCTCTGACAGGGTGCCCTGAGCCTCCCCTGGGCCCTGTATCCTCCTGGTTCCTCCATCCCTCAGGACCAGCTCCCTCCCCACCCTCAGCACCGTGTCCCTCCCCCTGTTCTCCCTCTGCAGGCCAAGTACAAGGAGCGAGGGACGGTCCTGGCCGAAGACCAGCTGGCCCAGGTGGGAGATCCCCCCTGCCCTGGGCTTGTCCCCCCCGTCCCCTTCTCCATCCGTGCCCAGGGCATTTTCCGTGCCCAGTGCCCAGTGCCTCGTCTTATCCCCAGTGCTCTCTGCTCCTGGTTTGTTCTCAGTGCTCTCCTCGCCTCCCTTGCAGATGTCCAAGCAGCTGGACATGTTTAAGACCAACCTGGAGGAGTTTGCCAGCAAACACAAGCAGGAGATCCGGAAGAACCCCGAGTTCCGGGTGCAGTTCCAGGACATGTGTGCCACCATCGGGGTGGATCCCTTGGCATGTGAGCAGCAGGCCCTGGGCTGAAGGGCAGGATTCATCTCACTCTTCCCAAACAGCTCGTGGTGCAGCTGGGGGAAAGTTTGTCCTTGAGGAAAACTGCCAGTGCTTTGATTCCTGGGGCTTGGGAATTGCTGGGAAAAGGGGTGGAGATAACAAAAATCCCAGTCCTCCCAGTGGGGTTTGTGAGCTGCCTGCTTCACAATGAGAAGGATGTTTTTCCCAGTGTTCCAGCCCCTTTTCCCTCTCTCCCTTCCCAGCTGGTAAAGGATTCTGGTCGGAGATGTTGGGAGTTGGAGACTTTTACTACGAGCTGGGAGTGCAGATCATTGAAGTTTGTTTGGCTCTGAAACACAGGAATGGAGGTGAGGATCCCACTCTGCTTCCTGGGAGATACCACTAACCAGGAGCACTTTTCCCTGTGGAAAATGGGTTGTGTCTCTCAGATTTCACTAATCACTGGGGTGGGTGATCATTTTGTCCTTGTTCTGCTTCTACAACCTGTTGTGGCTCCACCACTCTACTGATCCAGAAATCACCAGCTCTGCTCCTGTCTAGGGAACTAAAATATAACTCAGGAGCATGGAAAGGAGCAGGGCTCAGTGGCAATCCTGAAGGAGTATGAGCCTGCCTGGAGCCTGAGATTGGCTCTGAAGGATCCCAGCAGTGTCCAGGAGGTTGGAATACCAGATAGAAGTGCTTAATTAAAAGACAGTAGGTATTCTTCACTCCAAAAGGGCAATCTGAGACCAGGGATGGGCTGAAGCAGAGCCAGTGGAACTCCCACATTTTGTGGGAGGAGGAAGCAGCTGCCTGGGAACAAGGCTGGGTCATTGTCCCCCCCAGGGCTTCCCAGTGGGAACAATGAACAGACACTGGGGGGCTCTGGCAAAGCACAAGGAGCCCTGGCTGCTCTCTCTGCAGTAGTTTTGTTGCCATGAGTGATGTTTTCCTGTCCCCTCCTGTTGTCTCCCAGGGCTGATAACACTGGAAGAACTTCACCAGCAAGTGCTGAAGGGGAGAGGGAAGTTTGCTCAGGATGTCAGCCAGTGAGTGTCTGCATGTCACAGGGAAGGGGGATCAAGCAGGGTTTGGGGAAGAAAAGGGGGTGACTGGTTTGGGGACTCCAAATTTGACTTCCATGTGATTCACAGTTAATGACTTTTAGCACCCTGCTGCTGCCTGAAATGGTTTTCTCTGGGAGCCCTGAGGCTTCAAGGACTGTTGCCTTGAGCTGACAGCTCCTGGCTTCTGCTGGAGTCTCCCTCATTTCCAGGTCTGTGGGGGCAGGTCCAGGGGCTCTAACTGACCTCTGCTCCTCAGGGACGATCTCCTCCGGGCCATCAAGAAGCTGAAGGTCTTGGGGAATGGCTTTGGGATTATCCCTGTTGGTGGAACGTTTCTGATCCAGTCTGTGCCAGCGGAGCTGAACATGGATCACACGGTTGTCCTGCAGCTGGCAGAGGTACCAGGCCAGCTTTACACACCCCTTGGGGCTTCCCTGGCAGGGAACTGGGGTTAGACCTGCAGGCAAAACTGTCCCCACTCTGCTAAACTAAGGATTTAAGTCTTGGCTCGAAGCTGACAGTGTTTTAACTCTTTTTTTTTCCCAGAAAAAGGGCTTTGTGACAGTCAGTGAGATCAAGTCCAGCCTGAAGTGGGAGACGGAACGTGCAAAGCAAGTGCTGGTACGTGGGGAGGCCTCGTGTGCCAGGGGAGCTCAGGGCCAGAGGGGCTGTTCCTGCAGCCCTGGGGCACACACTGGGTGGGAATGCAGCACCAGGGATGCCCAGGGATCCTGAGCTGCTGGAATTCCAAAGGCAGAGCACACCCCGTGTAAACACAGACTGGGGAAAGCAGAATCCCAGAAGCTGCAGATATTCCTGTGGCTTCATTGATTTCATGGCATGGGTTGGGTTGGGAGGGACCTCAAAGCCCATCCAGTGCCACCCCCTGCCATGGGCAGGGACACCTTCCACTACCCCAAGTTCTCCAGGTTCCATCCAACCTGGCCTTGGACACTCCCAGGGATGGGGCAGCCACAGCTTCTCTGGGCAACCTGTGCCAGGGCCTCCCCACCCTCCTTCCCAGTATCCCACCTAACCCTGCCCTCTTGGAATCTTTGAAGTCAGTAGAATTTTGTGAGCTCATGAACACAGGAAGATGTCTGGACTATATTTCTCCCGGTCGAGTAAAAATTATCCCAAGTTCTACCCCCTCCCTTCCCTGAGATAAATGTGGGGTTGGGCTCTCCTGGCAATGCCCCCTGAGCCACTGAAGTGTCACTCACAGTTTCTGCTCTGTTTGCACAGGAACACTTGCTGAAGGAAGGAATGGCCTGGCTGGATGAGCAGGCACCAGAAGAGCCTCAGTACTGGCTCCCTGCTCTCTTTACAGAGCTGTACTCTCAGGAAATCACTCCAGAGGAAGCCAAGGAGGCAATTCCTTGACTGCTCCCTGTTCTGTGCCTGTCTAGAATCCTCGGGAGGTTCTTTGCATATCACCTGAAACACAGGGACAGTGGACTTGAAATAAAAGGGGTTTGTAAAAAGTGTCTACCTTGAAAATCTTCTAGGATTCGCTCCTGCTGGCTTACCTCTGGATTTGCTCCCTGGCTGGGGGTGGAAATGCCACTTGCTACTGGAGACTAAATGTCACAGCAAGAGGAAAATTATCTGGAGTCTTAAAGGATGCAAATGGGATTCTGGCTAAAGAAGTGGGGAAGCTCTTGTGTAGCTCTGCTCTGGGAAGGAGTTGTTGGTTGGTTGGTTGTTGTTCCTCTAAGGAATCACCACAGGCTCCATTCTGCCAAAACAAACTTTATTGCACAAAAAAAAAAAAAAAAAAAAAAAAAAAAGAAAAAAAAAGAAAAGAATCTTATGTACAATAGTATATAAACAAGGTATCTTAGAGTGACTCTTGTGCATATATTTTCAACTCAGTTAGGTCTAAAAATCTGTTGCTAAAACATCTCTGCCTAGAGCAGTCATTGAGGATTGTCACTTGGAAATGGAGACATTCAGAAATGGCAGGACAGAACATCAGAGCTAGAAAACTAATACTTCTCTTAGAGCCACATGCGAGGTGGGTGAGCAGTGTCCACAGTAAGGCATTTTCTCGTTCCTTGGAGGGGTGATGGTCACACCACATGCACCACACAGGGGCAGAGCCAGCCCTGCCCCGGGCAGGCAGCAGAGCCACAGCTCCCCCCACCACGGACTGAGGGGACAAACAACGTCACATTTACAGTGGGAGGTGCTGCCAGACCTCTCAGGAGACCCAAAACTCACCCCAGGGTGAACCCCACTCCTTCACCCCCCGCTCAGCGAGTCCTATGTCAGCTCAGCTTTCCCTCCAGGGAACATTTTCAGTCTAAATCACGCCCCAGGGGGGTTTGCTAAAGGGGGAAACCCAAATTTCTCCGGTTGTTAAACAACACCTTAATTCAGAAACGTTTCCACCCTTCAGCTCTGCAGAGTGCAGGGCTCTGAGGGCCGTGAGAGTTGGGATCAGTCACAAAGGCTGGGAATGATCCCGTGGCACACGGGGCATCGCCTCGCTGTGCTGGTGCTGAAGTTCTCCCACCACCACCAGGAATCTGCAACGGGGCCAAACTGGTGGGAAGGTGTTTAAGGAAACTGGGAGAGGGCCCAGGACAATGTGCAACTTCGTGCTTAGCTTTCTATCAAAGCTCCCATACAAATAATTAAAAAAAAAATATCATAAGCTCCTTATCAACAAAACTCTGCTCCAATCAATCCTCCCCAGGCTCCACTACCTGGAGAAAGTGGGTTTCTCACCTGCACCCACTGAACACGTTGGAGGGAATGGCACAGCCAGCAGACACCTCTCCAAGAGGGTGGCCTTCACTCACAGGAAAAACCTGCTCTCTGAAACACTCACATACACTCGAGCGTCAAAGGTTTCCAACACTCAGCCAAGTTTGGCAAAGGAATTTGTCCGTAACAAGGCATCCACCTCCACAAAACTCCAGCCAGGAGTCGCCCCTTATTCCACTTCCAGCAGTTCCACCTGATGGACCAAGGGAGCAGCAGGGAGGGAGGTGGCAGGAGGAAGATGGGAGGAAAATAAAATGTGACACCCACTGGAGAGGTGGAAAGCAGAGAACTTCAGGTGAGGAAACACGAATGAAATACTTCCAGAATGCTAAATTCAAATCAACACCTTAAAAAAATAATACACAAACTAGACTGGTTTGTAAGTGCTTCCCCCCCATCTCTGACCAACAAGTTTCTCATCCTCCCTTCCCCAAAAATGCCAGGATGGCCAATCCTGCACTCCACTCACAGATCCCTGCAGCTTCCACTTCCCACCTGCCCCTTTGCACCCGGAGTTTCAAAAGCCACCCAGGGCTTGAGTAAAGCTTTCAGAAAGGAGCCCAAACTCCACCACTGCTCTTTATCTTTGGTCTGCCTAGGAGAGAGACATCAAGGTAGCTGGGCTCCACGGAGCAGAGAGGCTCCACCTGCCCCAGGTTTCCCCTGGCCACACCCTGGACTCGTGGAAGCGCCTCCACAGCCACAGCTCCACGTTCAGCCCCGGGGGAAGGGCTCACTGTCTAGGAACAGAGAAGCTGCCAAGGGTTTGCAGTCTAGATCTCATTCTTTAATCAAATGGAGGGGAAAAAAAAAAACAAAAAACAAAACAAAACAAAAAAAAAAAACCTCAAACAACCAGTGTAGGTGTTTCCAAACCAAAATAACCTGGCGCCACGTGCTGCGGCTTTGCTAGCACAGGGAGTACCTTCGGGAGCAGCCTGGCACCAGCGGGGCTTGGCGAGCCTGGAGCCTCCTCAGTCAGCGTTTCCCAGAGCAGTGAGGGGGGCAGGGGGGCCCCCGTGTTCCTGCTCTGGCAGTGGGTGGGTGGTGGAGTCTGTCGGGGCTGTGGGCAGAGCAGCCCCCTCTAAGCTTTGGAGCAGCCCTGCGGGTCCGTCTCTGTCTCGGAGGAGCTGCTCTCTGAGTCCATCTCCGGGGGCTCCTGCTGGTGCTTCTCCTGCACCCTCTGCCGGATCCCCTGCAAACGCACCAGCAGCGACTGGTAGTCAAAGTGGCCTCGCTTCTCACCGAAGGGATCCTGAAAGAAAAGCGGGGGTGAGCCAGTGAACACAGCCCATCGTCCCTCTGGCAAGGGCTATTCCAGCTGTGTAATAACTGTGCACAAAAACTGTCCTTTTCACCAAAAGGATCCTGAAAGAAAAGCAGGGATGAACCTGTTAACACAGCCCATCAGCCCTCTGGCAAGGGATATTCCAGCTGTGTAATAACTGTGCATAAAAATTGTCCTTTTCACCGAAAGGATCCTGAAAGAAAAGCAGGGATGAGCCAAGTCAGGGGCACAAAGTCTTTGAAGGTTATTTAATATTTGCTGCTTTTATGCCCATCCCAGGTCAAAGACACGTTGCCAGGGTTAGATGAGGTGCTGGTGGGGTTTGTGCTGTCCTATCTGATGGGAATCTTTGGTACAAGCCAACATGTGGCCCCAGAATTAACAAAACAGCACATCTGGCAAGGACTCAACTGATACTGAGCCTGGGGTGACTTCATTTGAAATACTCATGAAAACAATGATATCATCTCTCCAGCACCTTGTTTTCAGGCTTCCTGTGCTACTGTTTACAAGTGAGCAGAAAACCAGGCATGGCACCATCCCCTCTGGGAACTGAGCACGACTCAGTGATCCTCCCAGAGCCTGGGGAGAGCACTGAGCTCCTGCAAGGAGAAACCAGAGGGGGCCACACCAGACAACCCTCATGTCACCAAACTGCACCACAGCCTCAGTTCACTACTCCCTGCAGCTCTAAGTCGAGCACAGGCACTCATCAGGGGAATTTCTCACTCCAAACATAACTCTCCTGCTTCAGGAGTGCTTCCAGTTTATGAATTACACAGCACTGAGAGGGAAAAAAAGGGCTCGGAGACACGAGATCATTAAATCAACCACCTCCATCTTTCCCTAGCAGTGGGATTTCTCAATGAGTCAGAGGAGAGGTGGTGGATGAGGGAGGAAGACACATCTGTTCATATGCAAACAGCTTGGCAATGTGGTCTGTAAAGTCTCCTTCCCTGCAGAAAGGAGCTCCTGGATTCCACCTGTCTGGATGTGTCTGTTGTACCGTCCCTGTTCCTCCCTCAGCCACTCTGCACCTCCTCTGACAGAACAAGGAGTGGCAGAGAGAAGGTCTCATCTGCTGTCTGAGCAAAGGAGCCTCAGAAAAAGAGAAACTCTACCAGTGACCCAGCAGGAAAAGGCTGCACTGGAGTTCAGCTGCCACCAGCACTGGATCACCTGGATGTGAAAGCAAACTGCACCAGGGGAGAGCAAACTGTGCCACTGCCAGGGCTGAAAGCAGCACCTGCTTGCCTGGAGAGCACCTCAGGCCCAGCCCTCAGAAATCTGACAGCCTGGGAGATATTTTGTGTGTGCCCTCTGCATTTGGGGATGGCAGTGCTGCACCCACAGGAGCCCCTCAGGTCTCAGTTCCGTGGCTGGTTCAAAGCTGGAGTACAGATCTCCCAGATCCACCTCTGGTGCTGCACACTGTGGTCTGTCACCAACCCCAGCCCCTTGTCACCAGGGGAACTGGCTGGCACTCACCTGCATGGTTTGTCCTTGGAGATACAGCCTCTCTTTACACACCCCTTCGTAGAAGTCGTAGTATTCCATGAAGGACTTCTCCATGACACCCCTGAACGCAAGCAGAGGGCAAACAATCAACACAACAACAGTCACATCACCCAGGGTCACCCCATCCCACTGGTTCCAGTTCCTGGAGCTGTCTGGGACACCCTGTGTGTGTCCCTCAGAGGGCACAGACAGGCAGGACAGAGCCAAGGAACTGCAGAGCCCTGCAGCTGAAGGGATGCTGCACGTGTTTCCACAACAGCTGTGCCCTCCTCCCTCCAGGATTTTTTTTCCCCAGAGGACAAGGCCCATTTATTCCCAAACCCAAGCCAGAGGATGCAGCCATTGTGCTCAGTAACAGGCCTTTGTCCTGGCACAGCTCCTGGGCACCACCCGGACCAGCCACCCACTGCAGGGGGGCAAAACCTTGGCTGGGCCAGGCAGAGCAGCTCCCAGGATCTCAGGAACAGTTTATCCTGCTTCCCCCACCCCCTTCTGCTCTTTTCCATACCTTAAAGGCTCGGGACAGGGACACTTCCCTTCCAGCATGTCACACACTGCCACCCGGATGGTCTCGTGCCGAATGCACTCGTTGTAGTTCTTGCTGTCCCCAGGGTGCCTCTCCTGCCAACACAGTTCGGGCCAGTGAGTCCAAACCTCTGCAGTGGCTCTTCATCTCTCCCTCCTGGGCCTGCCAAGCTGCACTGGTGCATGGACCCCCAACAGCTCTGTGCTGCTGAGCTGATTCACACAGCACAGGAAGAGCCGGCAGGGTCTGATGTGCCCCCAGAGCCCTGGACTCGCACGGGGTGGAGACAAATGCAGTGAAAAAGTTGGCACAGAAAGCTGCCCCCCTCCAGGAGACCAGGAAAACCTGAGCAGTTTGGTTCCTGCAGGACAATAAGGCCCAGGGAAGCCATTCCAGGAGTGGTGTAGCAGGGAAAGGAAGAGCCATCCCATGTCCCCAGCAACTCATGTTCTTCCCTCACACTCAGGTGAGCTCAGCAGCCTCTGCTACAGAGCTGGCTTGTACTCCCCCTCCAGCTCGAGCTGGGAAAGAGCCAAGCCACCTCACCTCCTTCTGATCCCAGTTCCAGCATGGGATTTGCCACCAGGAGCGAGGTGTGGAGGGAAGCTCCAGCTCCAAGTCTCACCTGCTCGAAGCCGGGCTCGTTGTGATAAGGGTTCTCAGTCATCAGGGACTGGATGGAGATGAGGACTGAGGAGATACTCTGAGCTGGGCTCCAGGCAGGCCCGGTCCAGGTGCTGGGACAGCAAAACAGAAAAGCAGCAATTAATGAACCAGGCAGGATTGGATCAGGGAGCACCATCCCTGCACCAGCAACGCTCACAAACCACACCTGGACCCCAGAGAAAGGCACAGGAGGAGAAAGAGCTGCCACAGGTAGAACAGCACTGGGCATTGAGAAAGTTTTCAGGGTCAAAGTAGCTTGTTCTCTCAGCTAAATGAGCACCACAAGGCTGACAAACCTCACTCCACTAACAGACACAGGAATCACAGGGAAGTAACAGGGAATTCTGAAGCTCTGGCTGTCACCCCACCCAGCAGCCTGGAGCAACCCAAGCTACCAGCACTGTCTGAGGTCAGGAATAACTCCTAAGAACTGAAATCTGATCTTCCAGACTCGAACAGGCCCATCACTCCTGCAGCCCTGCAGCCCCCCAGCACAAGCACTGCCCCAAAAGCATGAGCTCACGGGAGTGAGGTGCTCGTCTCACACACGGGGCAGCAAAACCCTTTGCACTGAACAGCATCAGCAGAAAAAGCTGTTCTGCTGCTTGCCCTCAATATCCCAGCTCCAGCTCCAGCCCTGCCTCCCTGTGAGCTCAGGGAGGATGTGCTGACCCACATATCCTCTTCCCAAATCCTTTTATTCGTGGCTCCCTCTGCGCTTCCCATCCCTGCTCAGGCCCAGGCTCTTTGTTCACTCTTCAATAATTCACCTTCCCTGCTGCAGCTCCGATTGCAGGAGCCACAGGGCAGCTGCTGGGGGAGCTGCTGGGGGAGCTGCTGGGCATCCAGGCCCCTCAAACAGGGGCATGCCCTGCATGTCCTGGCCACTGGCAGGTGTTGGCATCCAGCTCGTGGATCAAGAAGGTGTTTCCCAGCAGGATCCATCTCCCTGCCAGGACCCATCAGCTGCTGGGACCAGCTCTGGGGCACAGCCACAGCACTGCTGGAACCATCCCAGGAAAGGCAGTTTTACAGCCACACCAGGACTCAGCTTCCTGGGGGGTGATCACATCCAGCTGTTGCTGCCCCTTCTCTTGGAATGGCTTGGGTGGGAAGAGACCTTCAAGCTCCGTCTCATCCCACCCCCTGCCATGGGCAGGGACACCTCCCACCAGCCCAGGTTGCTCCAAGTTCCACCCAACCCAGCCTTGGACACTTCCAGGGATGGGGCAGCCACAGTTTCTCTGGGAAACTCTTCATTCAACCAGGACTTTCCCGTGTTTAAAACTCCAGCAGGGGAGGAACAAGGATTTGCAGCAGTGGAGCCTGTTGGAACAGGCAGCACAGGAGCTGTGCTTTTAACTCATCCCACCCACAGCTCAGCCCCACAGCCTCAGTGGAGGTGGAAGCCCAGAGCAGTCAAATGGCTCTCAAGGAAGTTCTTAGCAGCTTTTATTTTTCCAATTTGTTTTATTTATTTATTTTTAAGCCCATATGGAGAGAGGAAATTAAACCCACAAAAACCTACATTTAAACAACATTAAGGACCAGGCTGGAAAGTGCAAAAGCAGAGGAAGTGCAGTGCTTGGTCAGAGGGTTTGCAAGGGGAAGCAGGAGAAAAAGCAGCAAAATCCCCTGAATTTTGTGCTTGGCTCTCTCCATTCTCAGGTGCTTTTAAAGGCAAGTGAAACCCTTATTTCAGGAGAGGGATTTGTGCTGCTTTATGGCTCTGACTCTGCACACGACTCCACAGAAGCATAAAGATGCACCCAAGCACAAGTGTGGGGGCAGGACCGGGGCCCGACGGGCAGAGAGGGAGCACGAGGCAGAAGAGGGCCCGCAGCCACCTCCTGATTGCCAGGAAAAGAGCCAAAGTCTCCTCTTACCCCAGAATACTCAGGCAGACTTTCCCATTGCGGTAGAAGTTGGGGTTAAACCTCACTGTGTTATTTCCCGTTGTCATCAGTTTGACCCGGGGTGGGTGGATGGGATAATCTGGAGGACAGCGAAACAGGAACAAGAAGAAACCCCCTTCATAAGGCGTGTCAAATGGGCCTGTGATCAATGCATGAATCTGCAAAACAAAAGCCCGGCTTGCGCTCCACGTCCGCTGCCACCGCGGCCCGACCACTTCCATGTGTCCCGACCACTTCCACGCGTCCCGACCACTTCCACGTGTCCCGACCACTTCCATGTGTCCCGACCACTTCCACGCGTCCCGACCACTTCCATGTGTCCCGACCACTTCCATGTGTCCCGACCACTTCCACGTGTCCCGACCACTTCCACGCGTCCCGACCACTTCCACGCGTCCCGACCACTTCCACGTGTCCCGACCACTTCCACGCGTCCCGACCACTTCCACGTGTCCCGACCACTTCCACGTGTCCCGACCACTTCCACGTGTCCCGACCACTTCCACACTGTCCCAACCATTTCCACGTGTCCCGACCACTTCCACGTGTCCCGACCACTTCCATGGTGTCCCGACCACTTCCACGTGTCCCGACCACTTCCACACTGTCCCGACCACTTCCACACTGTCCCGACCACTTCCACACTGTCCCAACCACTTCCACACTGTCCCAACCACTTCCACACTATCCCAACCACTTCCACACTGTCCCAACCACTTCCACACTGTCCCAACCACTTCCACACTGTCCCACACCACATTGTCCCACCCCCCCTTCCCTCAGACTCATCCACACCTTCCACCAGCCCAGGTTGCTCCAAGCCCCATCCAACCCAGCCTTGGACACTTCCAGGGATCCAGGGGCAGCCACAGCTTCTCTGGGAAACCTGTTCCAGCCCCTCCCCACCCTCCCAGAGGAGAATTCCTTCCCAATATCCCATCTAAACCAACTCTCTCTCGGTTTAAACCCATTCCCCCTTGTCCTGTCCCTCTATCCCCAGTCCCTCTCCAGCTCTCCTGGAGCTGCTTTAGGCCCTGGAAGGGGCTCTCAGGTCTCCCCAGAGCCTTCTCTTCTCCAGACTGAACACCCTCAGCTCTCTCAGCCCTGCTCCAGAGCAGGGGGGCTCCAGCCCAGGGATCCTCTGGACTTGCTCCAACAGGTCCAAGTTCTTTCTTGTGTTGGGAGCCCAGAGCTGGGTGCAGAACTCCAGGTGGGGCCTCACCAGAGCAGAGCAGAAAGGTGGAATCCCCCCCTCCCCCTGCTGCCCAGAGTGGGAGGATGAGCCCAGGCCTCTCCATCCCAAACCACACAGAACCACAGCTCAGGTGCTGAGCTGGGCTTAAAAAAAACCCCACCAGAAATATTTCAAATATGAAAAAAAAAAATCTAATTTTAGAAAGAAAAAAAATAAATTCAGAATTTCTGCCAAAACTGGAACATTCCTCAGCTTTCTGTTCTCCTGCTGATTTGGTCTTGTTAAAACCAATCACTTCCTCTGCCAGGATCTGAAATCAAGACCCTATTCTGCCTCTGCTAATTACCCTCGAGATCCCAGATTGCATACCAGGAAATCTATTCCCCTTGGGCTATTAAGGAAGCTTTACTCCCCCAGTGATCCAAGTTAATGATCCTCTTCCCTCCCCAGGATTTTGGTTCAAGGCCCCGAGGCTGGAATTCTACCAACCCACCTTTCTGTGCTGGGGTATTTTGGCACTCCCTGCAGGGAAGTGCCCCAGGGGGGAGCTGCCTGTACCCAGACACTCCCTCTCTGCTCCCTCCAAAATCCCAGGGGCTCTAATTCTCCAGGGGGGGAATTTGGGGATGCCACGTTTGCTGGGGGTGGGAGAAGTGCAGGACAGGGTAAACCAAAGGAGCCTCTCCCAGCCCCCAGAGCCCAGCCCAGGGAACACTGGCTGGAGAAAGGGCAGCACCACCAAAACCACACTGGATCAAGAGGTTGGAGCAACTCCTGCCTCCCAGCTGACTGGGAATTCCAGGAATTCCAGGAATTCCCAGTTCTGGAAAACCCTGAGAGCCTGGAGGGGAAGAAGGAGGGCAGGAGAGGGAGGCTGTGGCCAGGCCTGTCCCCAGAGGAGCCTGTGGGACCCTGGCAGGCAGCTCCAGAGTCTATCCCAGCAATCCACATTTCCCTGCCAGCTCCCAGCAATTCCCATTTCCAGGCTCCAGAGGCAGATCACAGCCACTCCAGCCCTTTCTGCCACCAATGGACACTCTGATTTCCAGCTGCTCTGAGAAGCCCCCCCAGAGCCACCGGTTTTCCACAGAGCTCTCCCTTCTTTGGGATGTTCCACTCATTGTTTTCAAGCATCAGTGGGATGAAACAAGCTGGATCAGCACCCCCAGTGTCCACCAAACCAGAGCTGGGTTATCCATGGAATCTCCTCAGCCCACCAGGATGGTACCTCTGCACAGAGCCAGCCTCCTTGGGAGCCTCCTCCCATTTGAATGCATCCCATCCCAGTGGCACCAGGAAAACTGGAGCCCTGTGCTCTTGCAAGGCTCACCCCCACTCCTCTCAGAACACCAAGGGAATATTCCACTGGGGAAACCCTCCCAGCAGCCATGGACACAACACACAGAGCAGCAGGGAGCTGAACCAGCTCCAAAGCTCTCACCTTGGTCATGTCGTGGGGATCAGGCACAACAAACATTCCTGGGGGTGGTTCCTTGTAAATGGACATGATATCCCTGAGGAAAGGAAAGAGGAATTAGTCAAGGTGTCCCTCGGTGGGTCTGGGTGACAAACCCCTGCACGGGTGCCAAGGGACAGACTTTGAAGGTGGAAACTTGTCATTTGTAAGGAGACAGACGGTTTTCCCTTGGCTCTGACAGTTTTCTGGATGAGTTCCTTCGATTTATCCCCCAAAATCACTGAGGCATTTCAGGAGCAGCAGTCAATGAACCAGCACACCTTGATTAACTTGTGTTTTACCACAGATCACCTCCAGCACGTCAAACTCCAGCCAGAAATCCCCCCCAGGGAGCTGTTTTCAAGTCCTGTGAGGTGAGGTTTGTTATTTAAGGGATAACCTCTCCCTCCTGAGGTTTTCCCTCTTCACACCCAGACCATTTACAGGATCCCTTTCTGTGCTCACTCATTTGTTTTCCCAAACCATGACTCAACCACTTCTGGGAATGTTTTGCTCTGAGCCATTTGGGGTTAATGGATCAGACAGAAGGTCCCAGAGCAGTGAGGGTGCAACACCCCCCCAAGCTGATCCCAACAGCCTCCCTTCTCCAAGAACTCAGCCCAAAATGAACCAAACCCCAACAAATCCCCTACAACCCCGTGCAGCTGACAGACAAACTGCTGAATTCCATCACCCAAACCCTCTCTCCTGTAATCAGAGCTGTGCTGAGCTTCAGGACAAGCTCCCACTCGACCTTCCTTCCCATTTGGGAAGGGACCAGAGCTCGGGGAGGTTTCAAGGTGAGGAGGGTGAGAGCAGCAGGAGAAGCCTCTCCCCTCCCTGCCTGCTCTGGGTTGGAAACTGCCCAAAAATCTGGAGCCATCTTTGGGAGACATTCTCCAAGCTCCAGAACAAGGATGAGCAAGAGCCTGGCAGGCAGCAATTCCTGCTCTGAGGGAAGAGGAAGGACTTGTTGAATCAGCGCCAGCGTTTCCAACAACACCAGACCTTCCTGCTCCTTCTGGCAAAGGGGATCCACAGGTTGATCCAGGGGATCCCTGGGAGGGTCAGGGCAGCCCCACGGGTGGGCACTGGCAGGAAGGAGGAGGGTGAAGGGCAGGTTTGCTGTGAATATTTTAACTTGGCTGCCAGGGAACCAAAAAATCTGTTCCCCTCCCAAATGTAACGGCACCTCCCAGGAGCCGCCAGGGATCCCGAGGGCAGGATTAGGAGCTCTGCTGCCAAACCCCCCAGGGCACCTGACAGAGACCCCAAGGGGTGGCACAGAGGGACCCCCGGGCTGGCAGGGGTGAGACCCACACAATCCCAAACACCCGGGAGAGGAGATTCCAGGCCAGGAATCCCGGGAGGTCCAAGGCCAAGTTGGACAGGGCTTGGAGCAACCTGGGAGAGTGGAAGGTGTCCCTGCCCATGGCAGGGGGTGGCACTGGATGGGTTTTAAGGTCCCTTCCAGCCCAAACCCGTGTGGGATTCTGTGATTCCAGGGCATGGTGGGGACTGGAGTGTGTGCCCTGGAGAGCCCTGGGACACAGGGATGGACCGCGGTCTGTTCCCAGGGAAACCTTGGGACACAAGGAGGGACCGGGACTTGTCCTCAGGATAACCCTGGGACAGAGGGAAAGAACCAGGGCTTGTCTCCAGGAGAGCCCCGGGACACAGGGAGGGACCGGGGTCTGTTCCTAGGGAGGCCCGGGGACACCGGGAGCCGATCCCGGCTCTCCAGGCCGGCCGGTGACGGTCCGGTGCGGCCCAAGGGGACCGTTACCCCCCCGAGGGGACGAGCCGAACGTCTCCTCCACACGCGAGCCTCGCTCCGTGCCCGGCGGGTCCGATCCCCGGAGCCCCCCGGTGCCGGGCCCCGCTCACCGTTTGATCCGCAGCAGGCAGGCCGGGCTGGGCCTCTCGCTGTCCCAGTCCCCGCTGACCGTGGGGTCCCAGAAGGCCGAGTGCGTGAGGAGCGCGGCCCCCGCCGCCGCCGCCGCCGCCATCGGGGCCCCGCCGCTCGCGGGGGCCACGCCGGTGCCGGGCGCGGCGGCGGCGGCGGCGCCGAAACCCGCGGCCGCCCAGAGCTCGGCGGGGATGAAGACGCCGGGGGTGCCCGCGGAGCCGGCGGCGCTCGGCGAGGCGCTGCCGCCGCCGCCCGCCCCCAGCACCGCGGCCGGGGCCGGGGCCGCGTCCTCGGCCGCCGGGCTCTCCGCCATTGCGGCCTCGGCCCGCGCCGCTTCCGGGACTCCGCACCACCGAGGCGCGCGGCCAGAGCGGCCCCGCACCGCCCACGCCCCACGCCCCCGGCGGACCATAGAGAGCGAGACAGAGCGGCTCTCCCGCAGCGCCGCCTCGTTGCGAGCCTTGGTATTTCCTTGACATGGCGCCCCCTGGTGTAGTGGAGGTCTCAAGGGGTGGAGGGAGAAAGGAGGGTTTGGGGTGTTTTTTGGGGTGGGAAGGGGGGTTTATGGAATCCTGGAGTCATGGAAACAGTCAGGTTGGAAAAGACCTCTAAGGTCTCTGCTCCTCAGGGCAGTAGTCACGGCCACAAGGCTGCCAGAGCTCAAGGAGTGCTTGGACAACACTCTCAGGCACAGGGTGGGATTTTGGGGGGTCCTGGGCAGGGCCAGGAGCTGGACGGGATGATCCCTGGGGGTCCCTCCCAGCACAGGATATTCCGTGATTCTAAGATCACTGTGTCCAGCCATTCCCCCAGCACTGCCGAGTCCATTAACCCACGTCCCCAAGTGCCACATCCACAGGTTTTTTAAATCCCTCCGGCGATGGTGACTCCATCACTTGGTTCCAGTGCCTGGACACCCTTTCCATGAAGAATTTTTTTCCAATATCCAATCCAAACCTCCCCTGGATGTTTCCTCTCATCCTGTTACTCGGGAGAAGAGATTGAGACCCTTTAGGGAAGCGGCTGCTGTGACAGACGGGCTGGGAAAACACCTCAGGGAAGGGTCTGAGCTCCGGGCAAGGAGCAGCCCTGGGATCAGGCAGCTCCCAAGGGTTCAGATCCCCAACCCAGCAGCCTCAGGGCTGGAAAACAGCTGGATCAAAGGGCTAGGAGAGCGGGGAAAGCTGTTTTTCCAGCTCATAGGAACCCAGCAGCTGTGCCCGTGGTCCCTGCAGGACCATCCCACTCCTCCAACCCCCCCCAGAGCTGCCCAGAACCACCCTGGGATGAACAGCAACGATGTGCTGGGGGAGCAATTCCAGCTCCAAGGTCACTTTTTGCTTTACAGGGATCCAAGGAGTTGTTTATCCAGTTCCATACGTGCAAGGGAGTTTAAATGTAACTAAGGCAGCCCCAGCAACAGTGTTGTTTTCCCAGGGCAGCAAGTTTTGGGTGCCAGCTACAACCTATGGACACCCTGGGAAGATTCCCAAGGCACGGGATCCCTGCTTTAGGGTTACACATTTATTCCCAGGATCCAGAGAACTTTTCCTCTCTAATTCAGCCGAGTTTCCCTCGAGTTCTTTCTGCTTTCAGAGCCACGTTTCTCCAAGTCTCGGAGGTTTTTTGACTCGAATTCTCCTCACCCCCTTCCCCTCACAGGGAATTCCTCCCAGCAGCAATTCCAAACAGAATTTCATATTCCTGCACCCCATTCCCGTGCCCAGGGAGGTCACCACCCCTCCGCAGAGGCTTTAAGGACAAGGAGTAGCTGCATTAATTCAATTACTTAAAGCAGATAAGGAGACAAGCTCCCTCCAGGCTCCCCTTCCTTAAAGGCACAGCTGCCTCCCCCCCAGGCCCAGATTTTGGGGTGGATTTGGGCATTTCTCCTCCCTGATATACTCCAGTCTCTAAAACAGATGGAGCACGGAGCTGTGGGGAGGGGGGGGCAAAAAAAAAAAACAACAAAGCCCCCTCAGCTCTTTATTTTATCAATTTACTTTCATTTTAACAGAATAATGGCTTATTCTACCAGTTTAGTGCATTGTTTTAATGGAGCAATGGATTTTTTTTAATAGATTAGTGGATTATCACAATCAGCTGTGATTCCTTGGGTAAACTTTGCTTTGAAGAGGCACGTGAACAGTGAACAGCGTGACCTTGAAACCGGCTCTTCCTGGAAAAGGAAGGAAATTCCCACGATGTGGGGGCACTTCCTGGGAATTCAGCCCTGCAAACACCATTAACACACCTGTGAGCACCCTCACCTCACACCCAGCACCTTTTCCAGGTGCTCTCAGCTGAAAGAAAGGGAGCATTTCCAACAACAGACTGGTGAAAATATGGAATCATGGAATGGTTTGGGTTGGAAGGACCTTAAAGCTCACCCAGTTTCACCCAGGGACACCTCCCACTATCCCAGGGTGCTCCCAGCCCCGTCCAGCCTGGCCTTGGACACTTCCAGGGATGGGGCAGCCACAGCTTCTCTGGGAATCCACTCCAGCCCCTCACAGAATTTCTCCCTGTTATCCAATCCCAACCTACTCTCACCAAGATTTGCTTTAAAAGGGCAACACTTTCGGGGACTTTTAATAGATTTGTTTTAGTTGACTTCCCCTCAGTTTTTGTCCCCTCCCACGCCATTCCACACTCCCTGTTTGCTTCATCCCACCCCTGGGATATCACACCCTTCGACCAAGCCCCGAAAACTCCCCCGCCACCGGACCGGAATGCTAAAAAACAAAGGAAAGAAACCAACCCAAAAACCAAGCCACCAGTTTATTTAGAGAAATCCTTTCTTCAATGGTCAGTCTGGAACGCTGCGATGGGAGGAGGCTCCAGTGGCCAGGCCGGAGCGCCGGGAGCCGCGGCCGGAGCCGTCACATGGCGAAGAGGATCAGGAATGCCACCATCAGACAGAAGAGCCCCATGGCCTCGGACAGGGCAAAGCCCAGGATGGCATAGGAGAAGAGCTGCTGCTTGAGGGAGGGATTCCTGCGGGGCGGGAGGAAAAGCAGGAAGGAAGCACAGTGAGGAAGAGCCGCGGCGAGAAGGGAACGGGCAAAGCGGAGCCCGGAATTCCCGGGATTGTGTCCCACAGGCAGAGCACAGAGCAGTGGCGGGGCAGGCAGCCAGCAGCTGGAATGGCACAGCCAGCAGCTGGAATGGCACAGCCAGCAGCTGGAATGGCACAGCCAGCAGCTGGAACGGCACAGCCAGCAGCTGGAACGGCACAGCCAGCAGCTAGGATGGCACAGCCAGCAGCTGGAATGGCACAGCCAGCAGCTGGAACGGCACAGCCAGCAGCTGGAACGGCACAGCCAGCAGCTGGAACGGCACAGCCAGCAGCTGGAATGGCACAGCCAGCAGCTGGAATGGCACATCCCTGCTTTCAGGGGTGCTGAACCCTGAGGGAGACTCTCAGCTGGTGGCACTGAGCTACAATTCCCGCTCACAATCAGGGCTCCCTTTCTTCCAGAGGCAGCGGGATCCTTTGGAATTAATTACAGGGTGGATTCAAACAACTGAGGAACTTTGTTATTTAAGAGAACAACGGGTAATTTTAAGAGAATAATGGATTCCTTTTTTAATAAATTAACACTATTTTAATAAAATGACGAGGGGTTTTAATGAATTAGTGGATCTTATTTAATAGATTCATGGGATTATTTAAATAGATTCATGGAAATTTCTTATTAGATTTATGGGCTTTTTCAATAGATTGGTGGAAATTTCTTAATAGATTCATGGATTTTTTAATAGATTCATGGATTTTTTAATAGATTCATGGATTTTTTAACAAATTCATGGATTTCATAGACTCATGGATTTTTTAATAGACTCATGGATTTCTTTAATAGACTCATGGATTTCTTTAACAGACTCATGGATTTCTTTAACAGACTCATGGATTTTTTAACAGACTCATGGATTTCTTTAACAGACTCATGGATTTCTTTAACAGACTCATGGATTTCTTTAACAGATCATGGAATTCTTTTATAGATCCATGGGTTATAACAACCATTTTCCATCCCAGGGGCCGTTTCAGTCCCACACGACTCCCCCCCCAGCCCAACCCCCGTCCCTGGGCTGGTGCCGGGAAGGGCCGCGCTGCTCACCTGGCGTAGCCGATGATGAGGCTGCCGAAGACGGTCCCGATGCCCGCTCCCGACCCCGCCACCCCCACCGTGGCAGCCCCGGCCCCGATGAACTTGGCGGCCGTGTCGATGTCCCGGGACACGGCGCTGCTCCGGAACTGCCGCCGCAGCAGCTGTGGGGAGGAGGCGGCGGCTCCCTGCGGGACAGGCAAGGGGGCGGGAGTGAGAGAGCGCGGGGCTCTGCAGGGGAGGGCTGGGAGCGAAGCCACGGCCCCGCATTTGCCGCCCCCGAAATCTTCAGGGAGAGCAAAGACATCCCGAGGCGGTTCCCACTCGAGTCTCACCTGTGCAGTCTGAGCCTCAGGCCTGCTGAAAACAGCCACTGAAACGGGCCTGGCCAGAGCCCTGGAGCAGCATCGGAACTGCAGCAAACACAGAAGGAGCACAGTCAGAATTCTGGGATCTCCTGAGCTGGCAGGGACACACCAGGACCATCCAGCCCAACTCCTGGCCCTGCACAGACACCCCAACAATCCCACCCTGTCCCTCAGAGTTGTCCAAATGCTCCCTGAGCTCTGGCAGCCTTGGGGCCGTGCCCACTGCCCTGGGGGGCCTGGTCAGTGCCCAACCAGCCTCTGGGGGAAGAACTTTCCCAAAATCCAGCCCAACCCTCCCTGACACAGCTCCAGCCGTTCCCTGGCTCCTGTCACTGGTCACACAGAGCAGAGATCACTGCTCCCATAACTTGATGTATCTGCACTAACCCTCAGAAGAATGCTTTATGAAGAAAAGTATGAAGATTTTCTGAAAACATCAACTGTGACACAAGACTCAAATATAAAGGCATATGATATTCCCATTTCAGCCAGTTGGATTAAGCAATTCCACACACCACAGGCTGCAGCACAGTGTCACATCTGCCACAGCAATTTAATTACTGTCACATTTCCACACCTTTCCTTTCTAATACATCCCTTTAAGGAGAGGGGTGATCGAGTATCTCTGTGGAAATCAGTTTAGTTTATCTTGGGAGAAGGCCCTGGCAGCTCACTCCCATCTATTTACATGGTGTCACCAGAGGTCACCTTGTTTCCCTTCCTCCTTAAATCCAGAACAGACCCACATGATCCCACCTCAGCTGAGGGTGTCCAGGGTAGCACTTTGGAGAAATCCCTGCCCATCCTGTATCCCCACTGAGAATTATCATCCCCCTGCAAGGAAAGGCGACTCACCAGTGCCGGGGAGCTGAGAAGTGCCACGGGAGCCTGCATTTTGTTAATCTAAGGTAAATAAACAAAATAAACACAAGGAGTTGGGACTCCTGGCACTGTTGTCACGTGCCAACCCCCTGCGGGCTCAGACCCACATCTGACCTCGGGTTCATCTGCTGCCCTGTCCCCGAGGCTCTGCCCCCACTTCCACGTCCCCAAGGTTGTGTCCCCACCACAGCTCTGTGTCCCCAAGGTTGTGTCCCCACCACAGCTCTGTGTCCCCAAGGTTGTGTCCCCACCACAGCTCTGTGTCCCCAAGGTTGTGTCCCCACCACAGCTCTGTGTCCCCAAGGTTGTGTCCCCACCACAGCTCCATGTCCCCAAAGGTTGTGTCCCCACCACAGCTCCGTGTCCCCAAGGCTGTGTCCCCAAGGCTGTGTCCCCACCACAGCTCCATGTCCCCAAAGGTTGTGTCCCCACCACAGCTCCGTGTCCCCAAGGCTGTGTCCCCACCACAGCTCCGTGTCCCCAAAGGTTGTGTCCCCAAGGCTGTGTCCCCACCACAGCTCCATGTCCCCAAAGATTGTGTCCCCACCACGGCTCTGTGTCCCCAAAGGTTGTGACCCCACTACAGCTCCGTGTGCCCTCGCTGTCCCCCAGGCTCTGCCCCACCGACCCCTGTGTCCCCTGGCTGTCACCAAAGCTTTGTCCCCACCGCCGATACGTGTCCCCGAGGCTTTGTCCCCTCGGCCCTTGTGTGTCCCCCGGCTGTCCCCGAGGATCTGTCCCCCCCTTTGTCCCCTCGGCCCTGCCCCCCCCAGCTCCCCGTTCCCCTCCCTCCCCGTTAATCCCCGCTCGGTGCCCTCCCCGGGCCGGCTCAGAGCTGCTCATCGCGCCCTCCTCTCCACACCCGAACCCCCCGAACCCCTCATGAGGGCAAGGGCGAAGGCGCCACCGCGCCCTCCGCGCAGCGAAGGGCACGACCCCAGCGAGCACCGGCCGCGCCCCGAGCTGCCCCAGAACCCTCCGAGGCTGCCCCGGTGGCGGCGGGGCCGGGGTCGGGCCCGGGAGCGGGTCCCACCTGCGCGGGGTCCGCTCGGGGCGGCGGCGGCGGCGGCTCTGAGGGGGGAGCGTCACCTTGGCCGTGTCCCCCCGGGCGTCCTCCGCGCCCATTGGCTGCCGCCGCGCGCGCGCGCCCGCGCCCGCGCCTCTCATTGGCCGGGCCCCAGGCGGGCCCCGCCCTCCCCTCCCCTCTTCCCTCCGTGCCCGGATGCGGGAGGGCGGGGGGGCCGCGCGGGACGCGATTGGTTGGCTCAGGCGGTGGCGCGCTCGCTGATTGGGCGGCGCGGGTGTCAATCACGCTGGGGGTCGGGAGGGGCAGGGGTGGGGAGCGATCCCGGGAAAAGGAGCCGAGCCTTCCAAATATCGGGGAGTTTGACACCCCCCCCCTCCGAACACCTTTACATCACAGAACCCGAAGAAACAGTCCCGTTTGCAGATAGTTTCTCCCCGCGAGAGCAAATTTGCCCGTCTTCGACCCATTGGTTATCCATCAACACTAAGGGGAAAAAAAAATAGAGGTTTTTCCTTATTTTTTAATGTTATTCAGTTACTCTTCGCGGTGTAATTGCGTTTCCAACAAACCCCTCCATACATTGATACTGAAGACACAGCTGGTCGCTGTATAACAAGTAAGCGAAACCCCAGCCATGAGGCGCCAAAAAAAAAAATAATCATCAGAATCATAAAATATTGTCTGAGGACAATATTGGCTGGAGAACAAGGTGGGGATCGGGCACAGGGTGGCCTCGATGATCTCAGAGGGCTTTTCCAACCTGAGTGATTCTGTGATTCCATGACCCAGCTCACAGCCCGGAGACCAACTGAATCCTGGGCTGCATCCAAAGGAGCGTGGCCAGCTGGTCCAAGGAGGGGATTCTCCCCCTCTACTCTGCTCTGGTGGGACGAGATTGTCTTCAAGGTCCTTCCAACGCCTTAACATTCTATGATTCTGCCCCCGGGGTGTCCTGATCACCAGGATGTCCCAGTCCCAGGGGTGTCCCTGGGCACCAGAGTGTCCCGATCCCAGGGGTGTCCCGTTACCGGGATGTCTTGGTCTCTGGGGTGTCCCGCTTCCAGGGATGTCCTGATCACCAGAGCATCCCGGCCCCCGGGTTTCTCCATCCTGGGGGTGTCCCGGTCCCCAGGATGTCCCGGTCCCAGGGATGTCCTGGTCACCGGAGCATCCCTTCCCCGAGGTGTGCCGGTTCCCGGGATGTCCCGGTCCCTCGCTCCGAACTACGAGTCCCAGCAGCGCGGCGGGACCGCCCAGGGGTGGTACCGGCCCGGGTATCCCGGGCGGGGTATCCCGGGGGCTCCACCTATTCCCGATCTTCCGCCTGCTCCTCGAGCCCCGCTCGGTTCCCGTTTTCCAGCCGCGCCGCCGGTGAGTGGGGCGGGGGGAGGAGGCGGCGGGGTCCCGTGTCCCCATCGCGGGATGTCCCTCGGGATGTCCCTCGGGATGTCGGGGCTGGCCGGGGCTGCCCCGCGGCGAGGGGACAGCGACACTTTCGCTTTCGTTTCCCGGGGGGGGTCCGGGCCGGGGGCGGGGGGAAGATCCCCGGTTCGCTCCCCCCCATCCAGCGGGACCCCCCGGCGATGTCAGCGGGGACCGGAGCCGCTGTCCCGGTGCCCAAGCGCGGCTGGAAGTCGGTCCCGTTGAGAAGGGGAAATCCCCCGGTTTTCCACGTCCTGGGGACGCTGCAGGATAATAAAACCAGCCCGGGGAGCCCCCGGGGGGAGGCTGGACCGGGGAAGGCGGCGTTTCTCCTCTCCGGTGAGATGCGGCGGTGCCTCGTCCCCGGGGTGGGACCGGCGCTGCCCCCGAGCTGTGTCCCGGTCCCCCGGGGCGTCTCCTGCCCCCCCGATAACCCCCGAGCTGTTCCGTAACAACAGTGGGAACGACGATTAAAAGCCCTCCCTGCTCCGTTTCCTGCCGGCTTTTCCTGGGAATGAGCTGCCAGCAGCACATTCCGCGCGGCCTCTGCCTTTGTTTCCTTCAGGATCACAACTGTTTGCACCAAAACCAACTTTTTTTTTTTTCGCATTAGAATCGTTTTGCTGCATCCAAACAGCGAGTCTCCTGTTTTCTTTGCGAGTTGCTTTTGGCAGGGAGGGCTCCCGTGCCGTCCCAGAGCGATGCAATAACACCATTAAGGTGCCGTTCTGACATTTATTTTCGGTTTTATTTTTGTTTTTTTTCTCTCTGGCGGCTCTCAGGAAGTTCAAGGTGTTCAGGAACTGCGGGTCACAAGGCACAGCAGGGCAGGGAAGGTTGACATCAGCCGGATAAAGCTGAGACTTGGACGAATCACAAGCCCTGTCCTACCCTTTCCTGAGGTAACTCAAAGTGAAAGTGCAGCCCCGGATGGCCCAGGGGATCCTGCCACATCCCTGGCCAGGATCTGCCCTGCCCTCTGCTCCCAGCAGGAGGAATTCCCATCCTTGGGGCAGCCTGTGTCAGTGCAGTGTTTGCTGCTCCTCCCAGCTGTGGGTACATTTTCATTTCCGAGCACATCCCTGCAATCCCAACCTAAACTTCGGCCTGTTTTTCAGGGTATTTGGCACAGAATAGAGACAATCTCCTGGGTGATGCCATAAGAAACCCAGCAGGGTTCCAGGGAGTTCATTTCCATGGGAAATTTCTGGATTGGAGGTGACCTGAAACCCAGCTGGAGCTGTGCCAGGGCAGGGTCAGGTTGGATCTCAGGGAAAGGTTCTTCCCCCAGAGGGTGGTTGGCACTGCCCAGGCTCCCCAGGGCACTGGGCACGGCCCCAAGGCTGCCAGAGCTCCAGGAGGGTTTGGACAATGCTCTGAGGGACAGGGAGGGATTGTTGGGGTGTCCTGGGCAGGGCCAGGGGTTGGGCTGATGGTCCTGGTGAGTCCCTCCCAGCTCAGGATATTTTGTTCTGTGTGCTGCAGTGGGCTGACCGTCCCTGACCGGTGGGATGGTTGCTCACAATGAACTTTCCCTCTGTTCTGAGGTCATTCCTTATCCCTGAGATCAGCTCAGGAGCTCCTGCTTTGGATTCCTGGGATGGCATTTTCCGGGATTGGCGGCAGGGTTTTCCCAGCCCCTTGACGGGCTGCCAGGGCAGAAGGAGGGTGATTTAGAGCCTGTTCCCAGCCCTGGCAGCTCGGATCCCCCTTGGATCGATGCCCCCACGTCACATTTGCATCGGGGGGTTCGTCAGGTCAGGACAGGCCGGGAAATTTTCCACGTGGGGAACTCCAGGAGCTCTCCTGCTGTTTGCTGACCCTGCTGTCACACAGCGGGTCCCTCTCAGTGCTGGAGTCATCTTGCAGCTCCAGCTCTGCTGTCACGTGCAGGGAGGCTATAACAGCCCTGGGACACAGAGCCCTGGGACACAGAGCCCTGGGACACACAGCCCTGGGACACGGGCTGGGGACACACAGCCCTGAGGACACACAGCCCCCAGGGCCTGCCCAGCCAGCACCTCCTCCCATGGGAGCAGAGCTCAGCCAGGTACCTCTTTCCCCTCGGAGCCAGGATGCTGAAGGTGGAAGGTGGGGCGTTGGGAGGTCGAGTCGTCCCGTTGGAGAGCATCCAAAGGGTGGGGAAGGGTCTGGAGGGGGAGCTGAGGCTGAGGGCACTTGGTTTGTGCAGCTGGAGAAGAGACTGAGGGGAGGCTCCTCAGGGTCTGCAGCTTCCTCAGGGAGGGCAGCTCCGACCTCTGCTCTGTGTGAGCAGGGACAGCACCCAGGGAATGGCTGGAGCTGTGCCAGGGGAGAGTTGGGATGGATATTGGGAAAGGTTCTTCCCCCAGAGGGTGGTTGGCACTGCCCAGGCTCCCCAGGGCAGTGGGCACGGCCCCAAGGCTGCCAGAGCTCCAGGAGGGTTTGGACAATGCTCTGAGGGACAGGGAGGGATTTTGGGTGTCCTGGGCAGGGCCAGGGGTTGGGCTGGATGATCCTGGTGAGTCCCTTCCCACTCAGGATATTTTATTCTATGATTCTATGGATTTGAGTGCAGAAGATGGGGAGGTTGCTGAGTGGAGGTGAAGGTGGAGTGTGGTGGGGCTGGGACTGCAGGAGGATGAAATATTGTAATCTGTAGGAAGCTCAGGGGGTCTGTGGGACACTCAGGGGGTCTGTGGGACACTCAGGGGTTCTGTAGGACACTGTGGGTCTGTAGGACAGTCCATGGGTCTGTAAGATGGTCAGAGGTCTGTAGGACACTCTTTGGGTCTGTAGGACACTCAGTGGTTCTTTAGGGTGATTGGGGGGTCTGTAGGACACTCAGTGTGTCTGTAGGACAGTCAAGGGGTCTGTAGGACAGTCAGGAGGTCTGTGGGACACTCAGAGGATCTGTGGGACACTCAGTGTGTCTGTAGAACACTCAGGGGGTCTGTAGGACACTCAGGGGGTCTGTAGGGCAGTCAGGGGGTCTGTAGGACACTCAGGAGTTCTGTGAAACACTCAGGGGGTCTGTAGGACACTCAGGGGGTCTGTAGGGCAGTCAGGGGGTCTGTAGGACACTCAGGAGTTCTGTGAAACACTCAGGGGGTCTGTAGGACACTCAGGGGGTCTGTAGGACACTCAGGGGGTCTGTGGGACACTCAGGGGGTCTGTGAGACACTCAGGGGGTCTGTGGGACACTCAGGGGGTCTGTGGGACACTCAGGGGGTCTGTGGGACACTCAGGGGGTCTGTGGGACACTCAGGGGGTCTGTAGGACAGTCAGAAGGTCTGTGGGACACTCCTGGGCTCTGCTCCCTGGGCTCCCACGCAGCAGAGGGGCTGCTGTGCCACTCTGGCAGCCTGGGAGCAGTGAGCAGGAGAAAGAGTCCTCCCCATGTCTGCTGAGGGACCTGCCAGCTGCCCCGGGTGTCCCAGGGTGGCAGGGACACCACCCAGCTCGTGTGCCTTGCTGAGCAACCCCTGTGTGTGCTGAGGGGGTTTGGAGCTCAGCTGGGTCATTCCCATCCCACACCTCCTCGCTCCCTCCATGGGCACAGCCAGAGGGGTGAAATAACCCCCCATCCTTCCCTCTCCCAGCCTCCCACCATGGAGGATTCCTGTGACGACCCTCCCACCTCTGCCGTGCTCCTGGACAGCTGCCACTTCTCCCACGTGCTTTTCAACGACGTGCAGAAGTTTTATGTCCCTGGAGGAGACGTGACCTGTCACTACACCCTCACCCAGAACATCACTGCCCGTGGCAAGGACTGGGTGGGCATCTTCAGGGTGAGTGGGTGCTGGGAGAAGGGATGTGCTGGGCATGGGGTGTGCTGGGAGAAGGGGTGTGCTGGGAGAAGGGGTGTGCTGGGCATGGGGTGTGCTGGGAGAAGGGGTGTGCTGGGAGAAGGGGTGTGCTGGGCATGGGGAAGGAGCAGGAGGCAGGAACAAAGAGCTTGGACTTTGTCACGACGAGGGTGGGGAATTTTTTTCATTAATAACTTTGTGTAATGGGGACTTTGTCACAACAAGGGTGGGGGATTTTTTTCAGTAATAACTCTGTGTGATGTCCCCCCGTGCCAAGGGACAAAGTGTGACCTGAACAGGTTCAGGGCTAATCAGCCACTCAGATCAAGTGTCCAAGGCCAGGTTGGACGGGGCTTGGAGCAACGTGGGGCAGTGGAAGGTGTCCCTGCCCATGGAATTCATTCCTGTTTGGAACAAGATGATCTTTAAGGTCCTCCCAACCCAAACTGTTCTGTGATTCCATAATTATCCTTTCATGCACAGACCACGACCCTTAAAAATCAGGATATCCAGGCAAAAAACCTCCCAGTAACTGATCCAGGTGGAAGTAAAGCCCCGTTTCCGTGGGATAAACCCGAGGGATGCCACGTGACAATTTTCCTGTTGCAGGTGGGGTGGAAGACAACCCGGGAATATTACACCTTCATGTGGGCCCCCCTGCCTGCTGCTGGCCACGGGGACACTGCTGTGCAGCAGAAGATCCAGTTCAAAGGTGAGCTGGGAGCTTGGATCCCTCTGGGAATGTGTGTGTGCCCTTTGCTGTCACCAATAAACACAGCATTTGGAATTCCAGGATAGCTGGGGGACTGTGGTTTGGGAGCCTTCTTTCAAATCCCCTCATAAATCATAAGACCTTGAATCTGCTGAATTCCACCCTCCTGGCTGGGTGATGTTTGTGCTGTTGCCCCTGGCACAAGGAATTGCTGACACTGCAGGAATTACTGAGCTGGCATGTGGGAGCTTCCCAAGCTTCTCACTGTCTGTGCTGTAATTAAGAGGCCTGAACAATTAAAAGCTGTGTGTGACGAGGCTGTTGTGTTTGTCTGAAGCTTACTACCTGCCCAAAGATGATGAGTACTACCAGTTCTGCTACGTGGACCAGGATGGGATGGTCAGGGGGGCCAGTGTCCCTTTCCAGTTCCGGGCAGAGGCTGAGGATGACATCCTGGTGGTCACCACACAGGTCTGTGTCCTCTCTCCCCTGCTTTTCACTGCCTCAGCTTTTATTGACCCATGCTTAACATCCCACAGCTCCCATGCCAAGCTGCAGCTCAGCAGACTTGGATTCTATTCTTGGCTTTGCTGCTCAGCAGTCACACAGATCTGAGCCTTTGTTTCTCCTCCTACCGTTTGCCACCTGAATCCTGAGCTCCAGGGACTCAGTACTGAGCATTTCGGGGCATTTTGGGTGTTTTGGAATGAAAATGGGGTTTGCATGGGACCAGCCTGCCAACAGAGGGGAGTAAAGGGCCTGCATGTGGACAAGAATGGGACGTGGACAGGCAGGAACAGCTTCAAACTGGCAGAGGGGGGGTTTGGATGAGTTGTGAGGGAGAAATTCTTCGCTGTGAGGGGGCCCTGGCACAGCTTACCCAGAGCAGCTGGGGCTGCCCCAGCCCTGGAAGTGTCCAAGGCCAGGTTGGACGGGGCTTGGAGCAACCAGGGGGTGGGACTGGATGGGCTTTAAGGTGCTTCCAGCCCAGCTCCTCCTGATTCCACGACTCTGATGACTGAGGGGCTGTGAAGCCAATCACTCTTATATTTCAGTGTCTTGTGTGCAGCCCTTTGGTTCCTGACTGCACACAGAGCCCTGACCCAGCCAAACAGCCCCAAAGCTCTGCCCTCTGCAGCCACAGGAGGCTCTGAGCATCCCCAGAGCTCAGGGTGTGCTCAGTGTCCAGGAACTGGGCCATGGGCAGCTCTGGGCACCGGCTGGGGGTGAGGAGAGCTCAGGTCAGGGCAGCACACGCCGTTCCCTCTGCCCAGCTCAGCTTTCCCTGCTCTCCACTCCCTGCTGTACCCTCTGGAACGTGTGGCTTTTCTGCTGTGACCAAACAACTGTGTCTCCTGCCAGGGGGAGGTGGAAGAGATCGAACTGCAGAACAAAAACCTGCGTCAGGAAAACGAGGAGCTGAAGGCGAGTTGTGCAAACCTCCAGCAGCAGAACCTGGAGCTGCAGGAGGAGCTCAAGAAGACACAGGTGAACCAAAAAGTTCATGTATTAGGGCAGAAGCTTTAAGTCTGAAAGATGACGAGGAACCGAGTGAAGTCTTGTCCCACTGAGTGCTTCCAGGAGAAAACTGGAAGGGTTTTGTCCCCATGTGATCTGTTTAATCCTTTACCAAATCACACAACTGTGATAAAAACAATGATGGTGAAAAGAGGCATCTGCACACCCAGGAGCTGGGAACATATGGGAAGGAAGGGGAGTGTTCAACAATGCTTTATAGGCTGAAAAATCACGTGGCAATTATCTTTTCCTCCTTCACTTTTGCTCAGGGCTTAATACAAATGAAAAGGGTCTGAAAGAGGATGCAAAGGAGGGATTTTCCTCCTTACATGAGCTGCCTGGCACTGCTGCACTGGAGGGGCTTTACAGGGCCAATGCAGAGCAGGATTGTTGCTTGGGTCCCCTTTCCCTCCTGTCAACCTCCCTGGGATTTTTCAGGAGCTGCAGAAAAGTTTGGAGTCTTTAAGGAGCAACACAGAGAAACTGGAGCTGGAGCTGAACTCCCTGAAAATGGAGAATAAGCACCTGAAGGAGCAGGGTGACTGCACAGGGGCAGAGCTGCAGCAGTAAGTGCATTTACAGCTCGTTCCCAGGCAGGATTTCCCAGCTCAGTTCCCTCCTGTGAAAGCCTGTGGTGTGTTTTGCTCTGTCCTGGGCAGACTCAAAGAGCAGATCCAGAGCGTGACCTCGGAGAAGGAGCGCCTGGAAACCAGGCTGAGAACTGCCCTGGATCACATGGACCAGCTGCAGGTACCAACCCTCCTCTGCTCCTCTGGGCTGTTCCTGCTGGAGTCCCTTCCCTCCTGCCACAGCTGAGGGCTCCCGAGCCAGGGCAGGAGGTTCCTTTTTGCTGACACGAGTTCCTGAGGAAAATGTCAACCCTCGATGTGACTGAACCTCCAGAAGTCTCTTCTAAGGGACCATGGAGGGGGATGTGCTGAGAGAAGCTGTAGGGATTTTATTCCCTAAAAACACCCCCTTTCTGTGTTCATCAAGTGACCAAGCCCAGAGTGTTGTTTCCCTCCTGCCAGCCGAGGATCCAGGCAGAAAACACTCCTGTTTGGAAAAACAGCCTGAAATTGTGTTCAGGTCTTGGGTGAAAACAAGACTGGGAGAATGTATTCTAAAATGTATTCTAAAAATAGTTTGGACTGGGACATGGGAGACCAGAACAACGGGATAAACCCTCTGGCTGTGGAGTCTCTGTTTTTAATTTGTTCCCCAACTCCCCAACTAAAAATGTCGTGTCGAAGCTTAGAAAGCTCCTCAGAGATCAGGTGAGCAAACAAATCTTCTTTTTTCCTCAGTCCCAAGTGTTGAACTATGAGAAAGAAGTGGAAAACTTGTCTCACATGGACCAGGAGAAGACAGAGCAGCTGGAAACCTTAAAGGAGGAGAATCAGCAGCTACGCTTGAGCACGGCCCAGCAGGTAAAGCCCAGCTCAAAGGTAAAGCCCAGCTCAAAGGTAAAGCCCAGCCCAGCAGGTAAAGCCTTTCCTGACCATCTCAGTGCCCCAGGGAGCACAGGTGGAGGGGCTGTGGCAGGGAGCAGGTGTAAATATTGCTCAGCCTGAGGAGAATCCGAGGAATTCCAGGATTAAAAGTGCCCGTGGGCGTGTTCTGTGCACACACAATCCCTCAGATCCTCACAGTCCACAGGTGCTTTGATGATACATAAGAATACCACCCACACAGGGTTTAGTTTTGGCAGAAACCCCTTCTCCAAGCAGGCACTGTGATTCTGGTCCTCTGCCTCGGTGCATCCTGAGCCAGCTCCAGGGGTGAGGGGAATCCGGGGCACCTTGGGGTTGATATTTGCTGGATAGAGTGTTGCAGAATTGTTGCAACAAAGCAAAATTGTTTCAGGACTCGGATTTAGGGGTAAATGAAAGAAGTTACCCTAAATCTGCCCCAGATTCTGTGCCTTTTGCCTCCCACAGGAGGCTGGCCAGTAATTTCTCTCCTTCTGTCCCCTTCCCCTTACTTTTACCCTTTTCTTTTTGTCTCTTTCTCACCTCTAACATCCCAAAATTGCCATTTAATAATCACCAAAACAGATGCCACGTGCTCAGAGGGCACCAGAATGAGCCACAAAGAACACGAAGTTCCTGCTGTGCAGTTTGAGGCTCTGCCCCTCCGGGCCCCCCTGACACTCCTGGAAGGAATGGGAAGGATCCAAAGGCAAAGGGCAGCGTCCTGTGGCATTTCTTTCCCAAAGAAAAACCCATGCCTGGCATTTCTTTCCCAAAAAAACCCACCTTTGCAAAGCCTGAGGCCAGCACATCCCCTCCAGCCCGGTGTCCCGAGTGACCTTCCCGAGGTGCTTCTCTCTCCCCCTGTGCTCCTCAGGAAGTTTTGGAGGCTCCCCTCCAATTTTGGCACCGAGAACCAGATGCCTAAAATAGGTGATGTGATTACCTCTGCTGGGATGCCAAATGCCTGGGATTCTCACAGGGATGCTTTGGGAGTGACTGCAGAGTCCCTGAATACTCGTTTGCTGGTTTAATTCAAGAGTCAGCTGAAGAGAATTCCTCAGGATGTCCTGGCTGTCCGTGGAGGTCTCACAGCTCCAGGAATCCTGCAGGCTGGGGTAGATCCCGCCTGCCAGGGTGGATTTCTCAGCAGTTTGGGTTCCTTTTCTTCATCCTCCCCTCTCTGTCTGACCTGTCTGCTTCCCCTTCCTGTGTCACCTGAGAACAAGTGAGTGGTGACATGGAGATATCCCGAGGGACAAACTCTGGGATGGAAACACTCCCACTGAAGGGGGAAGGTTATTTGTGGGTAATAAATGCAGCCTGAGGCAGCAAGTGTGTGACAGCTCCAGCTTGGGGCTGCCACCCTTGGATTTGCCATTTGCCCCTGATTTACCAACCCCTTCCCTTCCCCAGCAACACGACCTGATGAAAGAGCTGGAGGAGCAGAAACATTTGTTTCAGGTCCTGCAGGCAGAGAAGGATGAAGCTGATGAGGAAAGTCAGGTGAGACCTTGGCACAGCTCCCTCACCTTCCTCCTGAGGGGAAGGTGACACTGCTCTCCCAGTCTGGTGTCCAGTTCCATTAACCCTCCCTCAAACACTGTGCCCATCACCCCCAGCCAGGCTGCTGCAGGCACCCCCAGCTGCCTGTGTGCCCACACTCCTCCTCCCCACCCCATAGGCTGCTTCAGCCCCAATAACGTGGGATGTTTAAAATCTCCTGATGTTTGTTGAGTTCTGATGCCTCTGGAGTGAGTGGAGTTGCTCCTTTAAAGGGACATGGCCTTTGGTCCAGGCTAAGCAAGGGCTGCCCAGTTTTGTTCCTCACTCTGAGTGACTTCAGGACAGTCTTCTGTCTTTTAAAGTGTGTTGCTCTGCTGTGATCATCCCATCTGCCTTTGTGAGGCCACAGAATAGGTGGAATTATGGAATGGTTTGGGTTGGAAGGGACTTTAAACTCAGCCAGTGCCACCCCCTGCCTTGGCAGGGACACCTTCCACTCTCCCAGGTTGCTCCAAGCCCTGTCCAGCCTGGCCTTGGACACTTCCAGGGATCCAGGGGCAACCACAGCTTCCCTGGGAAATGCATCCCAGCCCCTGCCCACCCTCCCAGGGTGGAATTTCCCCCCAGTATCCCAGCTGACCCTGCCCTCAGGAGTGGAGCCGTTCCCTGTGTCCTGTCCCTGGTGACCCTTCCCCTCCTCACCTCCCCTTTGCTCAGCAGGACCCACACTGAGCTCCCTCACACTTCAGGGAACTGAGGTTCTCATGTCAGAGGGGCTGTGCTGGGGCAAAACAGGCCTTTTTTCCCCGAGAACTAACAGTGTCCCCGTGTCCCTGTGCAGAAGCTGCGGGCTGAGAACAGCGCTCTCCTCAGGCACCTCTCGCAGGCCACCGAGCTCTCCCCCCTCTCTGCCCTTCCCCGAGCTCCAGCTGCAGCTCCAGCTCCTGGAGCAGGAGACCTTCTCTTTGGAAATCCATACAGTGGTGAGATTCCTTGGCATTCTGGCTGAAACCACGGACCTGTGGCAGTTAAACCCCAGCCCTCCCTGTCCGGCTGAGGGCTGCAGAAAAGCCATTTCCAGCAGCACCTCTGCTGTGTGCAGAGGACTTGGCAGCTGGAAAATGCTGCCAGGTGTTAAAAGTGGGCTTAAGCGATCAGGCTGTGCCTTTTCTGCCAAGACAGACAGCTATTAGCTGGTTTATTCAGCTGGGAGACAGCCAGTGGCTTCTCTCCAGATTCCAGAGTCCTAAATATCGAGGTTTGGATCCAGAGCCACATCCTCGTGTTTCAGGAATTACTGGTTACCAGCACATTACACTGGTAATCATTTTGCTGTGGCTTAAATGGGCTTTTTCTTTTTTCCAGCTGCAGGAGGAAACCTGGGGGCAGGAGCTGAAGTAAGTAAAGTGGACAGGAATTAGTGGTTGGTGGACAGGAATCGGTGGTTGGAAATGAAGAGCTCCAAGCTCAGCTCTGTGGCCAATTATCTACTCACTGGTTTGGTCCTGGGAAGGCAGGAGACAACAAAATGGAGAATTAATAATATGAGAAGAATATGAATATGTGTAATATTACATCAGAATAATGAGATTTCTGTGTCTTATGGAAAAGAAACTCCCTTGACCTTAATTTGTAAGGGCTGGCTCTTGGCAGCTCCTAAGGGCAGAATGAGCAGCTTGCAGCTGCTAAATACCTGATTTCACATTGAGACAGGGCCATGTGCTCTGTGGGATGGAAAGTTAGGGCACCTCTCAGGGGCTCTTGACTTTTAAGTGCTATTTAGAGAAGGAGACATTTGAAAACCCGAGAGCGTCACAGGCCGGAAAAAACACTCGTCCCAAAGTGATGGTACCTGTCTGAGGAGCCCTCCTGCTGCTTCCCTTCGGATATAACTTTTAAACTGAGTTTCTCTGGTTTTTTTCCCCGTCAGGCCTCTCTGAGGGTGTGCCCCCTGTGTGGGGAGCTGTTCCCTCGGGACGTGGAGAGCAGCCAGTACGAGGCCCACGTGCAGAGTCACCTCCTCGACTGTCCCATGTGCACAGAGAGCTTCGAGAACAAGCAGGTCTTTGAGGACCACCTGCTCTGCCACAGGCTGGAATAAATCTGAGTTCCTGCCTCTCTGCAGAAGAGGGGAGAACAGCCCAAAATCCCTGTGCAGGCTCCACTCGTGCTGAGCTCCCCCGGGACTGTCACTCTGAGCTCCCTGGTCCAGCCAGCACATGAATCAGGGCAAACACCCACATCCTGCAGCTGGGTCACCCTCAGCAAACTCAACCCCTGCCTTGGGCAAAGTCTGTCTGCTTGTTAAACAACTTACAACTCCTACAATTAGTAATTTAGTTGACTAAGTAACGGGGACCCAGGTGATGGGACATAGAACTGCAGTTTTCTGTGCTTGGCTGATACACCTCCCATGTAATTATTCTTTATTTTAGCATTCTGATGGGTAACCAAAGACCAGAAGCATTTTATAGAACCTCTCAGGATCACACTTCCAGCTTCTGGAATGCAGAATTAACAAGGGAAAATCTGAATAAAAATACATCTTCTTTCACCCTGCAAAGCAGGTGAGAGATATTTATAAAGAGGTGGAATTTCTGTTTGCACTCAAAGTCTGGGGCTGCTCTTCCAGCAGAGGGGACAGAATGACTCGTTGGAGGGTGAGAATCCTGCCCTCACCACTCCAGGATGAGGAAAACCTGGAATTTCTGGCCAGGGAAGGTCAGTGTGGCGTGGAACCCACAGGGGAGCAGTGGCTGAGGATAAATGACCTCTCAGCAGAACCTCATTGATTCTGGATGATTTTTATGTATTTCTGAGCCTTCTTGATTTACCAAGAAGAGCCTGTTCTTAAACCAAACCGTTGGGAATCACAGCTAAGTGCCTTGGGACGTTCCAATGCTTTGTGCACACCTCAGCCAGTGACTGTTTTTATTTCTGCTTCAGCATTTTCAGTTTATGATTAACAGCCCTTTTTTTCCATGCAAACACAGATGGGTAAAGGTTTATTATCCAGCTGTATCACACTGTGCTTCCTGCTGGGTATCCGAAGCAATAGAAAAATCCTAAGGAGTTTACATAGAGGCTTAAAAATATTTAGAGTAACAACAATGTTTTCTTGCTTCAATTCTACACAACCTTTTTATCAGGCTGGATTTAAACAGAGTATTTCTGCCTTGAGATGTCTGATGCTGGTGAGCTTTCTTTATTTAACAGCCTGTAACAGGAAATAACCAGGAAGAAAAATAAAAGCTGTATGAAAAAATAACCTTTGAAAAAGATGTCGGTGTCTGTTCATCCTTGAAGGAATAAATTAAATTGGAGGAATTGCTGGGCTCTTCGGGGAGCTCTTTGCAGCCTTTCAATTACCTGCTGAAGCTTCTGGATAACAAAGTACTTAAAAGCACTTGTGAATAACTTGGTGGTGTCCCCTGAGGGCGCTGGTTGATCCTCACAACTTGGGAATGTATCAGGAAGGCCAAGGAAGGGTGTGGGATAACAAACCAGGAGAGTGAAATGAGCTCTTTGGGATCTATTTATTTATATCCTTTCCAGTGGTGCTGATGTAAAAACCTGGAGCTGGATGAACTCCTCCCTCAGAACCGTGGGATTGTTAAGGTTGGAAAAGACCTTTAAGGTCATCAAGTCCAACCATCAGAGGAATGTCCAGCACGTCAACACCTCTTTCTCTAGACCAGGAGGAAAGACCTGAAAACCTCCTTGGGATGATAAAATATTATTTTAAAAATACTTGCTATTGTGCATGTTTTGCCATTATTATTATTGTTATTGTTATTATTGTTATTATTATTACTACTATACTAAATCTCAATATTCCTGGCATAGCTCTTTCCCAGTTTTGACAATTAAACAATCAAAATGAGGGTCATTTGTCCCATATTTTGCCAAGAGAACACTTCCCCCCCCCCCAACATTTTCCTGCACATCCTCACCCTAAATTCCATTTTCCTTCTTTCACCGCTTTGCAGCGGGACAGGGCGAACCTGGAGAGACACAAAAGCAGTTTTTACTGAAACCCTGCTGGTTCAGCCCAGTTCTGAGCCCTCTTCCCTTCCTTCCCCGCTCTCCGTGTCCCCGAGCCAGCGGTTCCACTGTCCGTGCCCTGGAATTGCCTCCCCAGCCCTTTCCCGCCGCTCCCTGGGTTTCCCAGCGGCCTTTTCCCGTCATTTATGCGGATTCCGGTGCCCGGGCTGAGCTGCCGGCGCTGGGACAGAGGCCGGTGACCGGCAGAGGGGGTCAGACCGCCATAAATCTCACAGAGACGCCGGGTTTTGAAGCATTTTAAGCCCTACCATTAATTTTTCTGCAATAATGACCCAGATTTCCCACTCCCAGCCATCCCCTCTGGCCTGAGCCGGGTCACACCTTCCCCACCCCGGGCAGCCAGGGACCAGTTTACCCCCGAGCACAAATTACATCATATATTTCCTGAGCAAGTTTTCATTTTGCCTGCGATTTACGGCATTATTTATGTTACCACTGCATTTAGCCTTTGGAATCAGGAGAGGTTTCAATCCTCTCTCGGTTTTATGGCTTAATACAGAAGTAGCTGGAATGGCTGATAATTAGATATAGTTATATTTTGGATGAGATCCAGGATTACATTGGTATGTGCTGGACAAGGACCTGGAGATAAATTTTCAGGAGGGGCAGTGGGGGTTTGGCACCATTTATACCCCAAGCCAGGGAACATCTGAGCAGTGAATTCATCAGGAATGGATCTCAAAGGAAGATCTCACACTCTGTGGGCAAAATCCCTGGAATGTACATCATTTTCATGGAATATCCCAGGTTGGAAGGGACTTGGAGCAACCTGGGCTAGTGGAAGGTGTCCCTGCCCGTGGCAGGGGGTGGAACTGGATGATTTTAAAGCCCCTTCCAAGCCAAACCATTCCATGATTCAGGGATTTTATGATCCAGGAAAACACACTGGGCCTGAGAGAGCTCCTTCTGCTCCTCCTTCCCTTTCCAAGAAGTTGGTTCTTCCCTTGGGTTTTCTCTCCCAGTCACCCAGAGGATATTTTAAATCCATCTGTCCCTGTCCAGGGCACGTCACTCCCAATGAATCCGTTTCTGTGGGTGTAAAACACAAACTGTTTCAGCCCTGACAGCCAGAGGGTCTGAAGGGATGCTGGAACAGCCTGTGGTGGCTCAGCTTCCTTCAGGAGTGATTCCCAGGGAATAAACCACCCTGAGGTGAACAAAGGAGGGACAGGAGAACACAGGTGGGGTGGTTGTCCTCAACACTCAATGGGTCAGTTGGATTTTAAGGCACAGCAGAATCAATAATCCTACAGGGCAGCACAACACACATCTGGGGTTTAAAATCATCCGAATCCTCATTTTGGGGATCAGTCCTGTGTTTACCAAGTGGAGGTGCTCCTGTTTGGCAGGGGAATGATGGGAGGGGGGAGAGAGCAGAGAAGGGAATGGTGGAGAAAACGTTCCAAAACTGCAGTTGGACAGAATTCCAGCCTGGTTTGGTGGGGCAGCTCAGGAAAACCCGGGGAAGGACACACTGACAGGAAACTTAAAAACGGGGATATTCCAGTTGTGCAGGGGGGAGGTTTGGTCTGAAAATGCAGATATTGCACTCAAGCACGAGGGGAGGGCTGGTCTTTTGGATTATTTTATGAGCACACTGTTTCTGGAGATCCAGCCTGACCCATTCCTGCCGGCCCAGGAGTCCGGGAGTGCCTTTCTCTCCCTGCCCTTGTGCAGCCAGAGGGTGCTTGGTGGGCTAGAACGGCCCGAAACCCGATCGCTGCCGTTTATCACCCTCTTAGCGCTGAATTAAATCCCAGCGAAGAATCGAAGCGTTGTTGTTCCGGCGGCGGCAGGATCGGGTCCCAGAATTACAGCAGTTGTTTTCTCTAAACAGCCATTACCCCCCTCCATTATCCTAACAGGGCTGGTTTCCATCCTCTGCCTCATTTATTCCGCAGCGGCATTATTGGAGTGAATGGGGTCCGGGCCCTGGATATTGGAGGAGCTGTCGGGCCGCTCGTAAATAAGGAGTTGTCAAGGATTTTAATGGAAACCCTGGGAGTGCCGTAAATCTGCGCGGCTCTCCCCGCGTCCCCTCCCTCATTTCCATCACAATATCGCTCCGGTGGGAGCGGGGCTGGCAGCATGTGCCAGGCAGCCGAGATTGGTGGGACGCGGGGGAAGGAGGGGGGAGAAGAAAGCCGGGGACGGGCCGGGGGGGCTCGGAACAGTTGGTGCTGCGGAAGCATCTGCCGGGTGCTGGGATTTGGGAGTCACCTGCTCTGCCCATCCAGGGGGGGAGAACAGAGCCGGGGATGCCCGTGGAATAAAGAGGGGGGTGCTGCGGTTGCCATCCCGGGCTGGGCAGCCGTAAATGTCGCCAAGTGGAGGGGCTTCCTTAGGTTTTAAGTGGCAGAGTGGCCCTGCACAGGGAAGGGGGCTTTCCTCTGCAAGCTGCATTTTTTAACCTTCCCAGCCAACCCAAACCACCTCCGGGGAAAATGTGACGCCGTGTCCCGATGCAAACAGCAGCGATTCTGTTCTCCACCGAATCCGGCCAGAAATTGGGTCATTACAAAGCACACTCCTTAGTCATCTCCCAGATATCTGCAGCCTGCTGGGATCGGGCTGCCAACAGCGCTAAGGCCTTCTAGGAATGAGCTGGAGCTCTCTCACCCACCAGTTCTCCATCAGCTAAATGATATTTTGGGATAGGGGATGACTGGCACAGCCCAGCTTGTGCCCACCCCGCTCCCGAAGCAGATGGGGCCGTGTCAGAGGCCGTGTGGACCCTCTGCCTTCTGAGGCACCAGAGCCCATTAAAATTCGTGTGCAGAGTCAGTTTAGGCTTAAACATAGGCTTGCACCCTGCCTTAGCACATACATTTATGTATTTGTACGTATGTCAATATGAATTAAAAATTACATCAGTGACAAAGCTTCTTCCTGCTGCAGAGTGCCCGGGGCTCAGGGTTTTGTATAATTACCAGTCTGGCACTGAGAGTCTGAACTACAGCAAAGCCATCAGCCACACAGATCCCAAATTAATGGCATTAAATATAGCTCCCTTCACACCACAGCCACACAGATCCCAAATTAATGACATTAAATATAGCTCCCTTCACACCACAGCCTCACATGACCGGCTCTGAAGAACTTGGCCTCGCGAGGTTCTGCCCTAATTAAATATTGCAGGGAAACACTTATGAACAGACATGGAGGAATTCAGCCAAAGCCACTCAGAAAATCTGTGCTGTGATCCAATCCCCCCTCGCCGGGTTTAACCTTCGTTTTGGGAGAAGCCAGAGAGCCAGGATGGAGAGCGAAGGGCCGGCTGCCAGAAGGGATTGATGCCTCGGGACCCCGGGGGGTTTTTAACCCTTCCCAAAGGTTTCCCAGCCTGCAGAGGCTGAGAGGGGGTTCATGGGGCTGTGCCTGTGCTCTGCTGAGCCGGGAGGGACTGGCCAGCGGGAGCAGCTGCTCGGGGGGAGCTGATAACTCGGGGAACTCGGAGAACTCGGGCCCTGAGGCTCCTGCATCTGCACCTCCCGTCCCCCGGTCCCTTCCCTGCTTCCCGGGCTGAGCCTGGAATGTTGCCTGGGCTCTCCTGAGGCCGTTCCCGAGGGGCCCTGGCCCTGATTACGGCGTCTGAATGCAACCTGAACCAAACATGGGAACGGGCAGACAAAGGACGTGGAGGTTTGGAGGCGTTTTTACACTAAATTTGCTTCTGTTTGATAACAATTCGCTGATTTCTAAGCCGTGCAGTGATCCTAATTCCGTTTTTTGATGACAGTTATGGTGGTTTTGAGAGCAGCTGCTGCACAGGTTCTGCTGCACAGCTGAGAGGGCCATATGGATTTTTAATTCCTGGGAGTTATTACTTGGTGGGAGCCGCGTGTGCGAACCCAAGCCTGCCTTAATGGAGTCATTAGGCTTGACAAGCCTTCCTTAAAGAGGGCCATTGTTGGGAGAGATCTGATCCCAAACCCAGGGAAGGTCTGGGAAACAGGCTGGACACTTCATTATATGAAACAGAGAATAGATGTTCCATTTTTTAATTATTTTTTTTTAGGCAGCTCAGGGGGTTTTTACACCTTCAGGAAGTTCATCCTCTGTTAGTATAAGTTAATTTTAATTACCCGTTTTCTGTCCTTTCAGAACTATAAGAAGAAAATATGTTTTGAGGTATTATTGTTGCTTTACACCAGTGGGATTTTTACCAAATCAGACAAAATGGGGACACAAATTTTCCCCTGCTCTTAAATGAAGAAATCCTATAAAAATACTCAGAGTCACGATCTCAACACACATTTGGGAAGAGACAATAACTCTGAAAGAGATATTAAAGCATATTTCTCAGTGAATTCTTCTAAGACAACCCCTAAACATGAGATTGTTGAGCTTTATCCTAAAACAAGGAGACACAAGATTCATCCCTGCAGGATCCTGCATGGAAATTTTCTTTAGTCCCAGAAAAGGCTCCAATCCTTGTATTTACAAGCAGCAGGAAAGGAAAACATTGTGGTTTAATATAAAATTTATATACACGTAGAGATCACTCGAATGCATCGTGCTACAGACAAATCTGAGCAGTTCTCTGGATCTTTAATTTAATTCCGCAGAAAACGTTGGAAAAGCCTCAACCTTACGACACACATCGGGGTTGTAAAACTGGAAATGAGTTCTGTGAAATCCGGCGCTGCTGCCGCGGAGATGGAGTGGGTTGGGCTGGGGGAAAACGGAGCAGGTTGGGTTGGAGGAACCAGCCCCACACCCAGGGACTCCAAAGCTTTGCTGTGTCCGTGTGGGACAGTCAGCTCACAACAGTCAGCTCACAACAGTCAGCTCACAACAGTCAGCTCACAACAATTGACTCACAACAGTCAGCTCACAACAGTCAGCTCACAGCAATTAGCTCACAACAGTCAGCTCACAACAATTAGCTCACAACAGTCAGCTCACAACAGTCAGCTCACAACAGTCAGCTCACAACAATTAGCTCACAACAATTAGCTCACAACAGTTAGCTCACAACAGTCAGCTCACAACAATTAGCTCACAACAATTAGCTCACAACAATTAGCTCACAACAACCTGCTCGTTTTCAGCCATCCCAGGCTGTTTCCATGGCAGCAGGATCTGAATTCCTACAGCTGTTGCAAACCCTGGATGTGGGTGGTGCCGCCCGTGGTGTCGGAGTATCAGACCCGGGAGTTTTGGTGCGTTATTATTTAATTGGGGTGACTTTTGTGCCTTTTTAACGACTGAAGACAAGGTGGCTCTGGGGTCTGTGCCCTGCCATCACCCAGAGTTAGGCAGTGTGGGCAGATCCAGTGCAGAGCAACCTGCAGACTTTGGGATGCTTAAAACTCATTAAAACCAAGCCCAGAAATCCCATCCAAGTAGGTGTGTGGGGGCTCACAAACAAGGAAGGAATATATATAATATATATAATATATATAACATATATAATATATATAATACATATAATATATAATATATATAATACATATTATATAAATATTATATATAGTATATATATTATATATTATATATATTATATATATTATATCTATAATATATTGTATATATATAATATATATAATAAGGTGAGGGGAAGTGAAGGGGCAGGCACTGATCTCTCCTCCTCGGTGCCAGGAGCCAGGGAACGGCTGGAGCTGTGCCAGGGCGGGTTTAAGGCGGATTTTGGGAAAGGTTCCTCCCGACACAGATCCCGATCAGAACCCCCGGGGAGCTCCTCATGAATATTCAAATCTCCGCTCTGTGATTGGCTGCGGCGTTCAAACGAGGCCACGCCTCCCCGGGCTATGGGTGGTCCTACGTGACGTCAGAGCATCCTCTGGTTGCCATGACAACACGTCCCCGCCCCGCGCGCGGCCCAATGAGGCCGCGGTATGTTAATGAGGGGGCGGGGCTGAGGGGGTGGGGGTCGCTGGTCCGGCGGTTTTGGGGTCGGTGGCGAGTCCCGGGGGTGAAGTGCGGGGACGAAACCTTGGGGAAAAGCCCCTCGGGAGCTGAGCTGCAGCTCCAGGTGGGGCTGGGAGGGTGTGGGATCTGCTCCTGGCACAGGGATGGAGCGCTGGGAAGGAGTTTCTGTTCCCTCTTGGATGGGGGAGGCAAAATGATTGGGGTGTGGACGAATTTATGGCACCTCAGGCTGGGCTGGGTGGGAAGGGACCTTAGAGATCAATCAGTGCCACCCCTGCCAAGGGCAGGGGCACCTTCCACCAGCCCAGGGTGCTCCAAGCCCCGTCCAACCTGGCCTTGGACACTTACAGGGATCCAGGGGCAGCCCCAGCTTCTCTGGGCACCCTGTGCCAGCACCCTCAGAGCCAGGAATTCCTCCCTGGCACCCACCCTGACCCTCCTAAAGAACCACCGGACTCCCACTTGCACGGGGGGGTCACAGCATTATCTTAACCCATCGCTTGGCAAACAAAAGCTTTGGTGTCCGTGGGGCTCCTTCTGCAGAGTTTGGCAGCTGCTCCTGGAGTTCCCCCACGGATCCTGGTCCTGGAATTCCCCCACGGATCCCGTGGAGCTGGGACGTGCCACCAGCCATCAATCAGAGCCTTTATTGGCCCCGGAGTGGCCCCTGTTGTTCTAACACTTGCTCCTTGAGAGTCTCCACTCTCCCCGAAGTTCAATCCTGCTGAAGCGCCGGCTCGTGCTCATTACACACATTTCTCTCATAATGACTGAAGTCAGGCAAGGAGTCAAAATTTAATGCCTGTGAGCTCTTGCCAGTGTTTTCTGGAGCCGTGCCTTGAGAGAAGAACATGCAGAACCAGTGTGAGTGGCTCTGTTCCCAACCCAAACAAAGCATTATTCAGAGCTCTGTTCCAGGAATCCTCGTTCTTCGCCGCTCGTTGGAAATATCGACGGGATGGTTGTGCTGCAGAGCTCCCCGAGCAGAGAGGGGCTGGGGCTGGGTGTGCTTGGCCTTGCCAGTAGCTGCCCAGATGATCATGGAAAGCAGATTGCAAATCACGGAATCCAGGGATCATTTGTGTTGGAAAAGCCCTCCAGGATCATGGAGCCCCCCCTGTGCCCGATGCCCCCCCTGTGCCCCAGCCCAGAGCTCTGAGTGACACATCCAGGCCTTCCTGGGACACCCCCAGGGATGTGACTCCCCCACCTCCCTGGGCAGCCCCTTCCAGTGCCTGACAGCCCTTTCCATGGAGAAATCCCTCCTGATGTCCAACCTGACCCTCCCCTGGCCCAGCTTTAAGTTATAATTCTATATATTGAGGGGCAAAACCTTAAGTTACTTTGATTTATTGTTGGACACGCTGTATTTTATGGGCTAAATTTGTTTGCACTGAGATGGAAAGGACCTTAAAGCCCATCCAGTGCCACCCCCTGCCATGGGCAGGGACACCTCCCACTATCCCAGGTTGCTCCAGCCTGGCCTTGGACACTTCCAGGGATGAGGCAGGCACAGCTTCCCTGGGAAATCCACTCCAGCCCCTCCCCACCCTCACAGGGGAGAATTCCCCCCCCCATATATAGATATATAGATATATACACACACACACTTAACTAAATCTCTATTTTATTCTGGTTCTGTTTTTCACGAAGCATTATCGTGAAGTACACACAGACAGTTACAAGAAAAAGAAATTTTGGAAGGAGGGAGAAAAAAGAAAGAAAAGGTCCTAAATGGTGAGATAATCTGTTTTACTTCTTTGTGAAAAGCAGTCGTGGCTCAGCTGCTGGCTGGGAAAGGTTCTGCCGGGCAGTTCTGGATCATTCCAGCACAGAATTAAGTCAACTAATAAGTGGTTGGAGAATGGGACCCGCCTTGGAAAGAGGGTTATCTTCCATTGAAAGTGCTGATTCCTCCGCAGTGATGGAATTGGAATGCTGATGAGATTGCAGCCGAGTGAGATTGAAACTGTTGAGCCTCATTTATTGGGTTCTTTAGAGTAATGGGATCAGTACAGGGCTGATCATATTTAGTGCCATTAAATCTCCTGTGCTTAATTAAGATGCTCTGTACATGGTGCAGTGTGACCGGGGTGGTGGGGGCAGGAGGGGAGGGGGGTGATACCTTCCCAGCCCTGCAGCTTGTTCCTTCATCTGCAGGGTAATGTATTCCTGCAGCTGACAAATTATTCCATTAGCCAAGACCAGAGTTCATTCTGCCAGGCAAAAAGACTCTGGGAGGGGAGAGGGGAAAAAAGAAAGAACATCCCTGAGGTGCTCCCAGAGGGGGTGGTGTTTGCCTGTCCCTGGGCATCTTCATTTGCTTGACTAAGTTCTCAAACATCCCTCTGTGGTTCCACAATTCCCTGCGTGTTTTGCTGTTGGAAAAATCAAGGGAAGGGACTCAGGTGAGTAACAGACACCAAAACTGGGAAGAAAACTCCAGAGAGGGGAGTTTGTTCTCCAGCTGGACAGCTGGATTATTTCCTTTGACATTGTATTTGTTTCACTTTCTGTCTCCAGATGAAGACCTTGTCTGCTTTTCCCACATATAATTTTGTCTGATAAGATGCTCCCATTCTCCAAATTTTCCTTGTAATCTTATATAATCCTGACAGAACAACTCTCCACCTTCCCAGTGTTTGTTATCCCCACCCCCTGGCACAGGCAGCTTTATTTCAGCTCACTTTGGATATTTTCTCCCCATTCCAAGCACTTCTCTTGCCATTTTCCTCGTGTCCTGTCTTTGGGAATAAATCAGCTGCAGTGCTGGGATTGTGCAGCACAGCCCTGACGAGATCCAGGAGTTAAATTGGAAGGGGCTGCCCGGGGAAGCAGTGGGGTCCCATCCCTGGAGGGGTTTAAAAGCCACGTGGATGTGGCACTTGGGGCCGGGGGGGGCCTTGGCAGTGCCGGGGGAACGAGGGACTCGGTGGCCTTAAAGATCTTTTCCAGCCTCAATGATTCCACAGTTCTATAAGTTTCTGCTTTTACGTTTTGCTTCCTAAACCCTTTCCTACGGATTTGGAATAGTTTGAGCAATGGAAGTCTCCAGGCATGAACACAACGATGATGTAAGGAAATAGTGCAGAAACACACCTGTTCAGCCCGGGTTCGTCACCAAAATTTCCAATATTCCACCCTTTCCCCTTTTAATGACAGCCCGGAGAAAGGCAGCTCTGACAGCAGCCAGATGTGGCTGCATAAATCAGCTGTTGCTGCTAAAATAGGGATTGCATCCCACGTTTTTATCCAACACAACCACCAGCTCTGCTCCCCCATCACACCAGGGAGAGCTCTCCTTAAAATACACGGATTTTAGGTTATCTCGACTCACAAATCCAAGCCCCAGCTGCTTGAGGACCCTGATAAAAGTCTCTCCTTGATCCTGCCACATGATCACGTATTAACTGGGGGTTTTGTAAGCATTGTTGTTATCATTATTATTATTATCATAATTATTATCATTATCATTATTGATACCATTAATATTATTGTATTAATATACTACTGAATGTTTAATTTTTTTAATTATTTATTTTCTTTGATTTTCAGCCTGCCGGCTGCCATCCCCCTCTCTCTCCCGACCCACGGGGACAGTTTTTTCCCGGTGTTCCCGGAGCCGGAGGCGGGCTGGCGGCCGGCAGAGGGGGATCGAACCACACGGAATCGGTGGGAAAACGGGAATGCTGCTCCCGGCACCGCCTGCCCGCAGGAACCCGCACCCCTGCGGCCGCTTCCCTGCTCACAGAAGGTTTCAGGCTCATCCCTTACGCCCCGGGGGAGGTTTTGGGTGGTTCTCAGGGCACAAATTCCACTTCTTTCCCCGCTCCCAGCACATCCGAGGTTGGGGTTGACTCCGTGTTCAGCCTCAGGCTGTGATTCCAGACTGTGTTAGCTATTTGTGTCTTTATTTACAATAAACATAAAAGCCATCTGGCGTCGCTCTCCCAACGACAGGCTGGGTAAGAAGGTGTTTTTTCCAGCTTGAGGGACTCGCTCACAGATCCTCGTTGGAACCAGCAGCAAAACTCCAGGTTTCCCGTTCCCTCCGACCTCAGGTGCTGGGATCAAGCTCAGTGCACCCCCTGACCCGGCTCCACACCCCTCTGCCTCCTGTAAGAGGGATTTAACACCCTAATAAACGACACACACCCTTCTGGGCAGCCAAATTGCCCCGAAATTCGGTTTCTGAGCAGTTTAAGGCAAACAGGGAGGGATCTCTCAGGAGGGGCTACAACTCTAATCCAGGCCCAGGACATTGTGAGCACTTGGTCATCCCCTGCAGCAGGTCAGCAAGTGAAAAACACTCAGAGGACTGTATTTATAGTATTTTATTTTCCTGTTTCCTAATTCCTGTCCTCTAAAACCTCAATCTCCTCGTGGAAGTGTGAACTGGCTGGTGGCAGCAGTGGCTGAATATCAAATACAAACAGCCCAGCGTGGCCTTGGTCACAAACAGCTGAAGCTGCAAATAAATCTGCAGACAAAGTAAGAGGAGGAGGCAAAACTGGGAGGAAACATCCATCTGCCCAAGAACTCTCACCTTCCACAATTCCCCTGGGAACAGTGGCCTGCACTCCATGAAAAATGGGGCATTGCCAGGGCTGACTCCACCCCGCAGGAAGCAGCGATGGGAGTTCCTCAGCAGCTGATTTTCTGACTCAGCACTGTGGGCTGGTCACAGATGTGAAGGAAAGGCATCCAAATGCTCCTCATTTTCACTCGGAGGTGATTTAGGAGCGAGGGATTGAAGGCTGCCCAGAGGGGAATCGATTTGCTGGCGGGTGAGACGATCCATCAGCAATATCCAGCGTATGAAATCTGCCTCCCGGGTGATTTATGGGCTGAAGAAGAGCCACGTTTGTCAGGGAGAGCCTTGGCAAGGAGGGCCCTGCCTTGGGCTGCCTTTGCTGTGACCATCGTGTCCTTACCTGGGGGCACTGCAGGACAAATCTCCTGCCAGGCAGAGGATGGTCAGGATGTTCTGGGAGTTGTTTTGGGAGTTGTTCCGTGGTCCCAGCACAGGTTTGATGGGAGGAGAGTCCCGGGGAAGGTCCTGCTTTCCTTCATCCCGTGGTTTCAGCCTCTTCCAAAGAGTCTGTTCTGCAGCCTGAGGGTGGTGGAAGAAGCAGCTGCTCTCAAACAGAAGCAACAGAACCCAGGGCCTCGTCCTGCCCGACTCCCCCCTCGGGTTTGGGTGCTGGTTGTGCCAGCTGGGAGTCCAGCACTTGGAATTCCTTCTGGGGAATCACAGTTTAAAAATGCTGCTTTTATAACAAATATATATTATAAATGTTATTAATAGTAATAACATAATAAAAATAATAAATGTATATAGCTCCTCCTGGCTCTGCATCAAGGGGGACATCCCGGAATATTCGTTTCTCCAGCCTTTCCCTGCTTATCCCAGCGTGGATGGGGAACCTTCGTGGTGCTGTGGGGGTGAATCCATCACCTCTCACCTCCCCACTCTGGAAAAGTGATTTCCACAGAGCCATTATTTTCCTGAGTCGTTTGTTCCAAGAGCAGAACCTCGACAAAGGAGGATCTGTGGCTGCAAAGGGAAACCTCAGTAAAGGAGGATCTGTGGCTGCAAAGGGAAGTTGCTGAGCTGGGCAGTTCTCCCTTGTCCTGTGTCACCGTGGGATAAGGGAAAGGATATTAAACTAAAGAATTGATGTATTTGGGTGTTGAACAGCGAGATCAGAGCAGGTGTTAAAATGGTTGGATTTGTAAATGTGGGCAGGAAACAGCAAATCAGAGCGGCTGCTTTCCAAATAACTGGATTTTTGGAAGTTCTTCAGCGTGGCCTGTGCAGCCCTGACCGGTGAGTAAGGACAGGAGGGGAATCCCTGGGAGTAACTGCACCGGGAATTCACTTTTATTTAACATCTCAAAACAAAGCCGGACATTTCTGACTGCCCCATAATTACGCTTAAAAACCCCCCCCCCCCCCCCGAGCTGTTCCAAAAGTTTAGCTCTTCAAAAGCCCCTAAAACATAATCCTAGAGACTGTTAATACCTCTGAAAAACCAGATTAATGCCATGAAGTGCCCGGATGAGAATCAGACTCCTGAAAAAGCTGCGAAAAAAATGATTAGAGCGACCTCACCTTCTTCTTTGAGCCGAGGGAAAGCAGCCAAGCTTACATTAAATTAATAAAAAAAAAGCTGCTGTCCTCCTGGCCTGGCTGCAAAGCCCATTTTCGATGAGTTTCTGCTCTAACAAGCTGGCTCAGCCTCGTCTCAGTGGCTGTGCTGGTCACTGAGCAGCGTGAGGGGTCTGGAGGGTGCCAGGCACGTAATTGTTTTTACAGCACCGTAAAATGAATCCGACTGAAATTAGTGTCACTCAGCAGAATCACTCGCCTTCCCTTTTTAAATTACTTCGTCTGGGAGTTAATCAAAAAGAAAATGAAGTTTTGGCGCTGCCCTTCAGCTGAGGGCAGGCCCAGGTTCGTGTGTCCTCCCTTCCCTGGGCCGGGCAGGAATGTTTGACAGGCTCTGCTCCTGTCCCTGCTGCTCACCCCGGGGGGCAGAGCAGGGCGGGCAGAGCTTTTCCAGCCCTTCCCACTTCAAAATCCAACTGGCAGGAGGAGGCTGAACCCGTTTTTTCATTGTGAAACAGGAGCTGGGAAAGAGGAGCTGCAGGAAAGGGAGGGGAAAGGGTGTTTCCATGGAGGAGGTCCTGAAGAACAGGACGTTCAATCACTCATTATTATTAATTATTATATTAATTCATCTATTATAAAGCACTGAGACATCCTCCCCCACCTCGGTGCTGCTCAAGCCCGGGAGTTGAGGAGCTGCAAACAGCTCAGAGACACCTTTGTGTCCAAACACCAAACACCATCACCTTGATTCCCCTGATCATCTCCTAAATTATCTCCTGGAGGAGAAAACCCAAACCTCCTTTGTGTCCAAACACCAAACACCAACACCTGATTCCCCTGATCATCTCCTAAATTACCTCCTGGAGGACAAACCCCCAAACCTCCTTTGTGTCCAAACACCAAACACCATCACCTTGATTCCTCTGATCATCTCCTAAATTACCTCCTGGAGAAGAACCCCCAAACCTCCTTTGTGTCCAAACACCAAACACCTTGATTCCCCTGATCATCTCCTAAATTACCTCCTGGAGGAGAAACCCCCAAACCTCCTTCATTCCACCCACTTCTAACTGGAATGTTTTGGAAGCAGTTGCAGCAAATGCCTCTGCCTGGAAGGCTCTCAGGTCTGAGTGTTGCTTTGTTCTGCTCCTCTCTGGAGCAGGTTTATTATTATTGTTCCCTCCTCGTATTTCGTGCTCTCGCAGCTCCCGCTGGCATTTATTGCTGGGGTGTTTTTAGAACAACATCTGGCTGACGAGTTCTATCAATACCAGCTGGGCAGAGCCAGGGGATCCCGAGCCAGAACTGGTCTGTGCAGCAGCACAGTCGGCTGAAGGGCCTGAGAAAGGGGCAGGCTGGGGGGTATTTGGGGTTTCAGAGGTGCCCAATCCCCTCTGCGACAACACAATTGTGCAAAATGAGATTAAAGGGTTTGTCTGCAGGTGAAAACTGCATCACTTCCCACTCAGACTGCTCTCCAGCTGCTGTGGATAATATTCACCCTCTGAAAGCTTCATTTCAAGGGCTGGTGGGACAGCGAGCCTCAGCTTCCATTTTTGCTGCTTCCCTGGAAGAAACGGGAGAGTTTTGGTGCCTTGGGGGTGCAGAGAAGCCCTTCTGACCCAGCTGAGCTGCCAGGGCAGAGCTGCTGGTGGTCAGTCCTCCTCCATCCTCCAAATAGTCGTGAATTAACACCATTTTCACACAGTTCTGTCACAGCCAGGAGCAGCTGTGGGCCAGCACAAGCTTGTGGGTCACCTGCTGCAGGATCAGGGTGGAATTCTCGGGATAAACACCCACAGAACAAATGAAAACACGAGTGTGGCAGCAGGAAACACCCCCCCACTCCCACCCCCAGCTCGGGACAGGGAACAGCAGGAACAAAGCCAGGATAACAGTGGCTGGACACGGCTCGGGAGCCAAAACATTCGCTCAGCACCTTTCAGGGGCTGTAATTCCAACTGGGATAAAGGTGCAAGTCCCTGCTGGGCTGTGTGGAGGAGCTGGTGCTGCTCCCAGGGCACATCCCCTCCGTTGGGAACGTGGGATTGGGATCTTAATTAGTTCCAGTGCCTCTGGGGCAGCATCTTTCACTACAACATATATCTGAAGATTTATGTCCTGGCAGAGCCGGGGAGGGCTGGAGCTGGTGCAGTGCTCTGACTCCTTTCTGCTGGAATTATTCTGCATTTCCCTCCACACAGCAGAGCCAGGAGAGCCCCTGGGGCTGAAATCCCGGGCTGTTAAATCCAAGAGGTGTAGGGATGAGGAGGAGACAGTAGAGATGTTTTTTAGAACATCCAAGATAAAATCCCTTTACCTTCAGGAGACGGTCTGAGGAAAACATCTGAGTGAAAAAGAAGGAACTCAAGCAAAGAGATAATTAAAGTATATATATATATATATAAAGGAAATAAAGCCAGCCAGGAGGAAGCAATATTTACTTCTTCATCTCTCCCCTTAAACAACAACTGGTGGCATTTCTGCCCCGTGCTGGGTGAGGAATGGAAGACATGAAGGTGCTGATGGCAGAGTCACACCCCCTGTGTGAACAGGGGGGCAGAAACAGGGGATTCCAGGAAATCCCACGGCTGGAACCACTGCTCCCAACAGCGTTTGTGGGCCCTGGCACTGCTCAGGGGCTCCAGCCCTGCCCGGGGGCTGTGGGACAGCAGAGGCAGCAGGAGGGTTGTACAGGACGAGGGAGGGAAGGGAACGTTCCTTGGGAACCAGCCGTGCCTGGAGAGGGCTCTGGTGTGGGGAACACGCTGGGGGGGGGGAAAGAGGGGTGAGAGGAGACCCCCTTGTGTGTAACAGAGAGAGAGATTCCAGCTCCAACAATCCAACCACGATTGCTGCATGGAAACAGAGACACTGCTGCCCTGAGAGTGGAAAGGACCTTTCCTTCTTCCCTTCTGGACTTTTATTGGAGGGAGAAGAGATTTGATCCAATGTAAATATTGCTTTATCATAGGAGAGATAGTTAAGATTGTGTATATAATGTATTGCAATATTTATTTCTGTAATAATTGTAATATAATTCCCTTCCCCCCCACATTGAGTCTTGTGTTGTGTTTGGAAAACCCCTCTCACACTGGGGTTGTGGGAGGGGGGCTTGGACTCGGAAATTGGATTTTTAGGGGTCTCAAACCACCACGACGCTGCACGAGGGGGGAGAACCCGCGTCTGCCTCTGCCGGGGGGTGTGAAGGCAGTTGGGAAACGTGGATTATCTGGGAAATGGGAAGGGAAGGGCCAGCCAGGTACGGCCTCCTGCTGGGGGGGTGGGCAGGAGTCTGTTTGTGCCCCAAGCAAAGCGGGGCGGGCGACGCTGGAAGGACATTTGTCACCGCTGGAAGGACATTTGTCACCGGGAATGACCGAGGGGGACTCCTGGAGGGCTTCCCACTGGGGCAGTGAGGAACCCTGGCACGGGGAATCTTTCCTTTCCCTGGATCAGGCTTTGGAAATCTGAGTTATTCCCCAATCAGCAGCAAGGATTGGACTAAAATAAGAAGGCAAAATACAGTCTGAGAGCACCCAAACGCTCCGGAGGGGTTCCTCGGGCTCCCCCGAGCGATGTCCCTGCGGGGAGATGGGACCAGCTCGGGGGGGTTGTGCCCGGACACACCAAACCTGCGGCTCCTCTGGAAACGTTGGCACCGGGGGTTCAATATCCGGACTTCTGAGAACGCCTTAAAACTTAAAAAAAAAATCAGAATTCTGAAAATGGACATTTTTCGAGTGGAAATAACGGTCTGCAGACCCCAAACAGAGCAAAACCACCCGGTGTGAAGGCGCAGGGAGCTGCCTCTGGTGGAATTCTGGGCAGGAGAAATATTCCTGACAGTGGGAACAAGGAAAAATAACCCCGGTGCAGACAGGGATAAACGCTAGGAAAACAAATACCTGGTTTGTGTATAACTTTCCCAGCTCTCTGCAGGTGTGATTTAATTTCCAGTTGGTGATTGTGTTGGAACCTGAGTCATTTTTTTCCCTCCCTATCATTTGATTATTAAGGAAGAAAATGGATTCTCCTCGCTGGAGGACAAGAAGCCGCGGAGGTCGCCTGGAAATCGGGGTGTGAAAAGGTGTAAATGGGTTTGGGAGAGGTTGCTGAAAGCCGCGTTATTCCCTTTCAGGAGGGATTCCAGAGGGAAAATTTGGCGTTTTTCCAAGCAGAGCCGAGGGTCTGTCCCGTTCCTCGCCGGGATCTCAAGGACCCCCCGGACCCCACGGGATAAATCTGCCGGGAAGAAGAAAAAGAGAAGAAAACGAAAGCGAAATAAGACACGATTCAGCCGTGGAGGTGTTCGCCGACAAACCTCCTCTTAAATCGGCGGCTACAACCGATCTGGGGCATTTTGGGGGCTCCTCCAGCCTTGGCTCGACATTAATAAATGGGATAATGGAGGTAAAAAGGAGCAGTTCCTCCGCGGGTGGGAACTCGATGCCTTTGTCAGCGCGGGGGGGAGGAGAGGAGCCGGTTATCGGCGGCACCTTCCCGCCCCGGGGAGGCTTTTTGGGGGGCCGGGGCACCCCCAGAGCCCCGCGGGGGCTGCCGAGGGGAGCCTCGAAATCGGTGACAGCAAAACGGGAGAGGAAAAATCATCCCTTTTCCCGGGACAGCTAAAAAAAAACCAGGTAACGCTGGGTTATTACAGGGAGGAAGGAAAAATCTCCTCTCCCTTCGGGAATTCGGGCATCGCAGGGGCTAAGGGAAAAAAACAAACAAACAAACCTATTTTATAATTATTTCTCTGTTTTCAAGTGTTATCGCGGTGCTTTGTCGGTGGAGTTTGGGGCGGTTTTCTTGTCGTGGTTGTCGTTGGGTGGTTATTCGAGGGTTTGGGGGTTTCTTTTTGCGGTTTGGCACGAACTGATAAAACAGTGGAAGGGATGAAAATAAACTTTTCCTGTCCCCTGCGTGAACTGCCACAGGGAAAAGGCGTTTTTGTGACTTTAGTTACACGGTGCTTCCAGAATTTGCTGCCCTGGCAGAGCCTTTCCACACGTTCCTTTGGATATATCCATATACAGGTATTAAATAAAAAGGTCTTCGGGATGATATTTTGTTCATTCTTAATATTTTAATACAAATAATGTGTTAGTATTATAACATTTATCAGTACGGTTGTCACTGAATAAATAAAAATACTAAATTATCGACGCAAATATTTCTTTGTTCATTTATTAATATAATATATCGATAAATGCGCTTTTGATATTTAAACCTCTCAGGGAGGCTCGCAAGGGGATATCGGGTCTGGATTGTAATCGGAAGGTCTTAATTATGATTTCTACGTGGGTTTGCCCCCGTGGGAAGCTCCGGGCTTTGCTCCGGGTCCCGAGCACCGGGAAAAGCAGCAAGTGCAGGGAGAGGGATGTGGGCGAGGAACAGGCTCGGGGGGTCTCTGGGCCGGTGGTTTGATCCTGTACCGGCTCAAAAAGGTGTTCGGGCAAAAAAAGAAAGAAAACGAAGAAAGAAAATAAAGATTTATGGGGATCTCCCCATTGTAATGGTTCTGCCTGGTTTGCAACACGCCTCGCCTGAGGGGTTTCTTATCCAGCACCGCAGCGGCGAAGGGAAAACACAGGGAATTCCAGGGAATTTTTAGAGAAAACGAGTGGAAAAGGCTCGTGGAGTTGACGTTCACATTGACAGGAGATTTCAGCCTGGCAAAGTCCCTGCTGCTCGGCCACGGTCCTTACTGAACGCGAGGACGTGAGAGCAGAGGATATCAAACCCTTTATCCCGCTCGGAGGTGATGGAAATGGGAATTCCTCTGCCTCGACCGACTCGGATTCCCTGGCTGGATTTATTTATCAGGTGGACAGGCAGCGACAGCCGCATTTTCCTTTCTCTGCAACTGTTCAGACGCGATTTCTTCAGCCCTACAAAAGTTCTTTCTGCACCAAGAACTCCTTCTTCTGCCATTCCCACCCGAGCTCCTGGTCCGGCTTCTCCCGGTGCGAAACCCGCGGGATTTTGAACCTTCTCTCTCTTTGGACCTCAGAAACCCCCGCTCGCCCCCAAAACCCGCAGGGCCGGGCCAGGAGCCCAAATTCTCCCTCCTGGAGTGGGACCGAAGGGGAGGCAAAGCCACCGCGATCGCCGGGGTCGGGGAATGTGCTCTCCGCGTGTTTGGCCCTTTGGAAAAGGCTGGAATTGCGCTCCTGCGAAGCAGAACACAAAGCAGCCTGTCCCTCTCGTAAAGCAACAATCCCGGCATTGTATCCACGCGTGGGACTTGATGGAGTCTGGCACTTCTCGTAAACAAACAGTTCACTCACTCACCCACTGGCTCTTGGCACTATTTTTCCGCCATTCTGGCAAAGCAACCTTTGGGAGAGTTTCAATAATTCACAGCGAGGCGTTTGTTCCCCAGACCGAATTAATTCGGCATCAGCTGGAGGGTCCGAACAGCCGCCGAGTCAGCCTGGAAAATGCCGGGGAATACCTGGGTCTGGATTTCGGTTTCCATTTCAGGCTAAAAAGCTCTTCAGGTCCCCGAGCCCCCCGAGCCCCCCAGCATCGGCTGCAGCCCGAGCAGGGAACGGGGAGGCGGCCGCGCGTGTCCCCCTCTCTGCCTCCCTCCCTCCCCTCCCGCACCTTCCTCCTCACCCTCCTCTCCCCTCCGCCCCGGGCGGCCGCGGCCGCCGCCCCTGCAATAAGGAAGGGGACAAAGGGGTGGGAAAAGGCGAACTTTGACACCCCCCTGCCCGCTCCCCACGCCGGCGGGGACCTGCGGGCAGAGCCGGGCGGGTCCGGCGCTCGGGGCCAGCCCGGGGGGGCACAGCCGGGGGCACCCACACGCCGGGCACCCCCGGGCCCACCCACGGGCTCTGTGGAGAGCAGCGATCGAGGCACGGGGTGCCCACGGCAGAGGGGGGCACACGGGGGGTGTTCCGGGGGGCATCGCGGTCCTCCCCATCCAGAGACCCCACAGCTCCCTGGTGGGGGGGTGGGGGAGGAGGAAGGGAAACCAGGGAAGAGCACCAGGGAAGAGCAGCTCCGCAGGGAAACCAGGGAAGAGCATCAGGGAAGAGCAGCTCTGCAGACCCAGTTTGGCCTCGGAGCGTTCCCAGTTTCCTGTGATTCACATCTCGTGTCCTGTTCTCGGTCCTTCCCTGCTGCTCTTCCCACCTCACTCTGGGATCTCCGGCTGGATCCAAGGGCAGAGAAGGGACAGGGAGGAGCCCCTGCCCTCAAGCCTTGGATTAGGGAGTGATTAGAAATGTGTAAAAACGCACTGAAGCCCACGGGGATGGGGGTGTCTCTCCCTGTCCCCCGGGATGTCACAGCCCAGACCACCCCAGGGCTCTGGGATGCTCCAGGAGGGATTCTCGGTGCCTTTCCATGTGCATCCAAGTGTTCTCACTGGGAATCACCCCAAGCCACAGTGCAGTGGGCAGGGAAGGCAGGAAAGACCTCCCAGGGCCTGGCCTGGTAGGAGCAGTGCCAGTGCCAGTGGGGAGGGCAGGGCATGGATCGTCTCCCAGTGTTTGTCCTGGCAACCCGTGAATCCCAAAATCTCCCAGCGCTCTTGCCACGGTCTCTGCTGTGCCTGTGCAACGCCTGTGCCTGCAGGGAACTCCTCTTAGGAGTTATGGATCCACCACCAGGCTCTGGAAGGCAGAAGAAGCCGGGATGAAGCACTTGGCCAGGTTTTTTTGGGATACACAGATGTCTCCCTGCAGCACAGGAGAGAAACACAAAATATTTAGCTGGAAAAGCAGGAATGCTGCACTTCAGGCACCTCCAGGGGGCATTTCCATAGTGTGGCTGCACTGAGGATGTTCACACCCCGATATTTTACCTACACTGAAAAATATCCCAAGGGCCTGGGGATGTTTTGCCATAAATAGCAGGAAGCAAAATTCCCATGGCATAGGAGGCCTGGAGGTCTCAGTCACTGTCCTGCTGCCCTGAGCACCCCTGTGCCCAGCCTGGCACCAGGAGCAGCCTTTGCTCGTCCTGCCGTGATTTATGATCCATCCTGCTGAGCCCAGTGAGGGTTCTCTGAGCGTGGAATTGTGCCAGGCAGTGGGTTAGGCCTGGTGGGAATGTGGTATCCGTGGCTCAGCCTGGAAATTCTGCCCTCGGGAGAAATCTCTGATCTAGCAGAGAGACCAGAAAAGAGAGCAATGACCCCTCCAGAGCAGCAGAGCCGTGCTGGAGCAGAGACACAGTGCAGCTTGTGGTCTTCCCTATGAGTTTATACTCCCAGGGAAGAGAATTCCTCTGGTTTCCACCTCCAGGATGCCCCATGCCCCGGGTACCAACCAGCCTGGTACGGGAGAGCTGCTCCTGTCCTGGCTGGATTCCACCAGATCCACCTCCTGCATGGAACATTTTTGATAACAGGCCTCAAAATCCCCCTGATTCCGCCAAAACCGTGTCTCCCCTCCAGCCCCTCCGTGCTGTGCCCCCTCGTGCAGCACCCAGAGCCAGATCCAGGCTCCGGCAGCGCCGGGAACAGCCGGGAAGAGCGAAGGGTCCCCACGGGAAGAGCGAAGGGTCCCCACGGGAAGCACGAAGGATCCCCATGGCTCCCAAGGGATGAAACATCAGGAGGGCTTAAAAACCAAGCCCAAAGCAACTCCCCTTTTCCCCCACAACAGCTGAAAGGAATTGCTCTGGCTGAGCAGGAGCTGGGGGAACACAGAGCCAGCCCTGGGCCGTGCAGGGACCGGCGAGCGCTGCTGGAGGGGAAACGTGCCCGGGGGAAGGGGCTGCTCCCAAAGGGAGGGAGGGAGGGATGGATGGATGGATGGATGGATGGATGGATGGATGGATGGATGGATGGATGGATGGATGGATGGATGGAGGCACAGCCCAGGGCACAGTGCATGGGTAGGGATGGGCAGACATTCACATTTTGCCAGATCTGCAGAGAGAGAGTTTGAAGGGCTGTGTTTTACCCAGAGCAAGGCAAGCAGGGACCCCCAGCTGCATTCCCGGGGCTGCTTCCAGGTGGAGGAGGCACAGATGTCTCTGTCTGGGGCAGACAGAGAGATAAAACACAAATAGGAATTATAACACACTTGTGTTTTGTCTCTCTGCTCCCAGGCAGGAGCATTTCCTTCCTAAACTGCACCCAGGCCTCATCCCCTCCAGGCTTCTCCCCGTGGGTAAAACCACCCCTGACTCCCAGCACACTTTTCCCAGTACACTTTTCCCAGCACACTTTTCCCAGCACACTTTTCCCCCTCCCGGAGGCAGGAGCGGGGTCAGGGTTGGTCCCCTTCGGGGTTTCAGCCTCCCTGGGCTGGGGGAGCTGGGGCTGGAGGGGAGGGTGCAGGAGGTGGGCAGGGGGCTCCCGGGGGGGTTGTTTTCCAGGGGGGTTGGAGCTGGGAGCAGAGGGCACCACTTCGAGGAGCCACCAAGGGACCTCATCGTCCATTTTTGGGAAGGGGAAGGAGAAACCAAAGCGGAGGTTTCAGGTCGGACAGCCCGGGAGCAGCACAGCGGCGGAGCTCAGCTCCTCTGGCTCCTCAAAAAGGCAGGAAAAGGGAAGGAAGGAGCCTCCAGTCCAGCCTGGGGAGCGAAGGGAAAACCAGGAAGGTGCGGGGACGGCGAGAAGCGGTTGAACAAAACCCCCCGAGGCTGAAATCACCCCACATTTCACCCCGAAAACGGGGGAAGGGAGGGTCGGAAGGGCGCTGAAGTGATTGCGGCGCCGGGGCTTCAGCAGAGAGGGGATAAAAAGAGCGAAGAGAAGCCAGGGCGGGCTCTCTGTTCCCATGCCAGCTGATCTGTTCAAAGGATCCACCAGAAACGCGCTGTAAGTGCAGATTCTGCCCCTCCAGGCATCGGGGAGAGAAATATTCGCACCTACGTCCCCCGGGCTTCCGGGGCTGCCTGTGGGGTGGGAAAGGAGGGGCCGGCGGGGAAGGGAGAGAAAAAAAAAAAAGAAAAAAAAAAGAAAAAAAAGAAATAAAAGATCAAAATGTTTGCCTTTATTTGATTTTTTTTTTCCTTCCCCGAAATATTGCCAGAATCAGAAACCAAAAAGCTGGGCTCCCTTCCAGACCCAGAATTCAATTTTCCAGCAATTGATTATTTCCAAACGTGAAGTCTTTAAGTAGTTCCAATATTTTTTCCCCCCACACTTTCAAACTGCTTTGGGGTTTGGGTTGGTTTCGAAGTGTTTTTTTTTTCTCTCGTATTTTCTGACGATGGTTCGAATTCAATCGCTTAAAAAAAAAAAAAAAAAAAAAGGAAAAGAAAAAATCACAGACTGTTAAAAAGTTATTCCACAGCTTTTCAGATTCCAGATGGTACAAATATTAAACGGATCCTATGGAGAATATAATAAAAGAATAGTTGCAAACTGATAAGAGCATTTGATAATTTTTCTCTCGGTCACTGAGAGAAGAACTGATGAAAGAATTCGGGGGGGGTTTATTTTAAAATAACCCCGTTCCTCTTACTTTATCGTGACCTTAAATATTACCCTGAAATTTTCCCCGCAAAATCGTCAAAGAAGGAAAATCTTAATATCAGTTTAGAAGTCATATTTTAAACTATTCCCAAGGCAAAGCCTGCTCGGAATTTTCCGCACGTGTTGTGCAGGAGACGGGCTGAAGGGAAGCGCAGTTTTAAAAGCACGAGGCTTCGGTTTCGGAAGAAAATGGAATTCTCTCTAAATAAGTGACCCGAAGTGCGTTTTTTTGGGGGGTGAAAAAGGTGAATTCTTCCCCGGGGCGGCATCCGCGGGGCCGGGACAGATCCCCACTCACCGGCCGGCCCGGGGACTCCTCGGGAAGGGGAATAAAATCCGATTTCCACAAACCGGCCTCATTTTTCGGGGTGTCCGCGCGCGCCGGCGGATCCCGCTCCTCCTCCGGCGCTGAAAAAGAAATAAACAGGAATAAATAATAAATAGGAATAAACAAATAAAAGGGAAAAAGAAAGCGGCACAAACTCCCGGGAAGGTCTCCGGCGGGTCTCTCTGCCCGCGGATCCCGCTCCGGCCTCGGGCGGGGGCACCTCGGGGGCTTCTCCCCGCGAAACCCCCGCGGGCTCCGGGCTCTCCCTGCAGGGTCCGGGCTCTCCCTGCAGTGTCCAGGCTCTCCCTGCAGTGTCCAGGCTCTCCCCGCGGGCTCCGGGCTCTCCCTGCAGTGTCCAGGCTCTCCCCCCGGGCTCCGGTCTCTCCCTGTAGGGTCCGGGCTCTGCCCGCGGGCTCCGGGCTCTCCCCGCGGGGTCCAGGCTCTCCCCCCGGCTCCGAGCTCTCCCCGCGGGGTCCAGGCTCTCCCCCCGGCTCCGAGCTCTCCCCGCGGGGTCCAGGCTCTCCCTGTAGGGTCCAGGTTCTCCCCCCGGGATCCTGGGGGGGTGGCGGGGACGGCTCTGCCCCGACGGCCGCGGCCGCAGCGAAACCCCGGAGCCAACAGGCTTTTAACTTTCAACTTGGCCTTGACCTCCGCGTTCGGCCCGACCTTTCCGTGCGGGGAACAGGGTGAGACGCGTCGGCAAACAGCCGGGCCCCGGCGCCCCGGTTATGGGGCTGTTCGGAAGCAAATGGGGAGAGGGCAGGAGCTGGGGGGGAGAGGGGGGGATAAAAAGGGCATCAAAGAAGGAGCGCGGTCGTTAAACTGCGGAAAAGGGAAGAAAGAAGCTTTGAAATCGGGAAGGTGAAGGCTTGAAGAAATCGGGATTTTTAAATTTTTATTTTTTTTTTTCCTCCAGAAAAAGAAAATCGTGGAATGCGGGGAGAATCCAGGGAAATTTTTAGGGGTCGAGGAGCGAAGGTGCAGCTTCGTGACGGGGTTGATTTCCCTCCCCGGGAGAGAGGACGCGGTGCGGGAGCGGATCTCACCCGGCCAGCCCCGGGCAAAGCCCCCGCGGGCGCGGGGAGCTGGAAGGAGCCGTGTTTGGGGGTGCGAGGGCAGGGGGGGCTGCCCCCAGTAGCCAAACGGGGCTTCTCCCCGCCCGGGCGAACTTTGCCATCATCGCTTCTACCCCCTATTTCTGCCGGGATTTCTGTCCCTCTGTGTCAAACCCTGTCGCGGCTCCTCTGGGTCGTTGCTCTGGCGGCCCAAAGACGTGGCAGAAGGAGGATTTTTATTGCCATTTGACAGTCGGAAGGCAGAAAACTCTTGATTTCTTTGCGACGCTTGAGTTCCAGCTGCCTTGGGGGGAATTTCGGCAAAGCTTTCCTCAGACGAGGCCTTCGGGAGAAAACCAGGCAGAAAAAGGAGGAGAAACGTGTCCCTGTGTGTTCGTACCGTGGGCGCAGATGATTAAAAACCTGCATACCTGAATCATTCAACAGCACGCACTATTAAATGGTTACTGTATTTAAATGATTCTTGTGTTTACCCCAAACTTTTCCGGCCCGATGTGACTCCTCATCACCACGTCTGTCTGTCTTTCCCCTCCTCTGCCTGTGTCTCCACCTGTCCAGTGCTCCTGAAACCCAAAGGGACTTTCTGTGTTATTTTCCCACCTCCCTTTTCCCAAATTTGGGACGCTTCCTAACGCAGATCCACACTAACCTGCAGCCCAGGATCGCACCGGCACCGGGTGTGGCAATATCTGGGTGCGAGCAGATTGTTCCCCACCAACACCTCTGCCGTTATTTTCTCGGGGTACCAGAGACCCTCTTTTCCCTCCATCCTCGCTTTTAGGGTCTGGAGGGCACGGTCCTCTCCCCAGCCATACAGAATTGGGGTTTTTGCAGCTCGAGGAGGGGCTGCCCGATGATGTGCGTGGGATAAAACCCCCCGAGCAAGGGAAGAATGAGGCTGGAGCCGAGGGGAGGCCCCATCCCCGGGGGTCCATCACTGCCCCACCATCACCCACTTAGGCCGAGATGGGCCGCTGGGTCTGCTCGGGCTGTGCTGGGATTTTTGCGAGGGCAGAAGGCCCCGAACCTGCGTGGGAATGATCCACACAAAAAAAGAAAAAAAAAAAAAAGGTGATTTAACCTGAACTCGGATTTTTCCACCGTGATTCTCTCTTTCCCCCTGCCCTCCCTCCCCTCGTTCTCCCCATTTCTCCACCTCTGCCTTTCCCCTTTTTTTATTTTTTTTTTCCAAGATGCAGCGCAGGAGGCGCTTCCCGCGTACCCGCCTGTCAAGTGCGGGGGAAGGGGGGTCGTGTCCTCCTCCTCCTCCTCCTCTTCCTCCTCCTCCTTCTCCTCCTTCTCTTGCAATAAAAGTATTTTCGCAATTTCTGCAGCCGGGGTTTATTGGGGCTGGAAGGTTGGGTGTTTTTTTTTTTTCCTTCTGTGCGGGGTTGGTTTTTTTTTTCCCTCCTCTCCGTCCTTTTCCCCCGCCAGCAGCAGCCAATGAGGCAGCCCCCGCCCGTTGCGTCAGGGCAGCCCGGCGGGGAAAGGCAGCTCTCGGCAGCTCTCTCAGCCTTTTAAAAAGATCCGGGGACCCCCCTCGGGCAGTGCCCGGGTGCCGCCGAGCAGGCTCTCCCCATGCCCCGGCCCCCGCGCCGCCCCCCATGCAGCCCCCGGAGCCCCGGGGCCTCGAGGGGCTCCTGGCAGCCGGCGGCTTCGCAGGCGGCCAGGGCAGGGGGCTGCTGCCTCCTCCGCCCCCGGCCCTCGGCGGCCCTTCGCCTCCCCCCGGGGTGAACCCCGGGTTCCCCGCGGAGGGGCCGCCCGAGCCCCCCAAGCCGTGCCCCGCCGCCCCGCCCGCCCCGCCGGGTCCCGCCGCCTCCGCGCCGCTGCCCTACGGATACTTCGGCAGCGGGTACTACTCGTGCCGCGTGGCCCGCAGCGCCCTGAAAGCCGGCCCGGCCCAGGGGCCCTTCCCCGCCGACAAATACCTGGAGCCCCCCGGGGGCAGCGAGGACTTCCAGAGCCGCCCCGCCGAGTTCGCCTTCTACCCCGGCTACGGGGCCCCGTACCAGCCCGTGGCCGGCTACCTGGACGTGTCGGTGGTGCCGGGGCTGGGCGGCCCCGGGGAGGCCCGGCACGAGACTCTGCTGCCCGTGGATGGCTATCACCAGCCCTGGGCTCTGGGCGGCGGCTGGAGCGGCCAAATGTGCTGCCCCAAGGAGCAGGGGCAGGCCGGGTACCTCCTGAAATCCGCCTTCGCAGGTAAAGTCCCCTCTTCTGGGGCTGGGAGAGGATAAAGGGGGGTCGGGGGGGGGCCGAAATGATCGCCGAGGGTTAAAATGATCTGCTGTGGGTTTGTTCTTGCCATCCAGGAACACTCGCTCGAGAGTTGGACCAAATGAGGTTTCACAAAATTAGTTATGATTTAGGTTATCACCGCCCTTTGCAACTCATCGCCCCGCGAGCAGGGAGGCAGATGATGTTAGCGGGGTTCGGGTGACGGTAATATCGGGGTTCAGATGGCGCTGTTACCGGCGTACAGACGCTGATATTATCGGGGTACAAGCGGTGACATTATCCGCCTTCCGGTGGTGACACTATCCTGGGTCAGCCACGACCCGGGTCAGCCGCAGCCCGCAAGCAGCGCTGGGATTCGGGGAGCTTAAAAGGGAACAGGGGGTGCACATGGCCCCCATATTTCAGGGCCGTGAAGGAGGGGGGCTCTTCCCATCGCCCACGCCCCTCCCGTGGCATTGAACCTTCCCCCGGCCCTGCTCGGCCGAGTAGAAACCGCGGTGTTAGCGCGGCTCTCACCCGTGTCGGGACTGTGCCAATACCTGGATTTCCTCATTAAAAAAAAATAAAAATAAAAATAAAATTAAAAAAAAAAAATCCCAACTTAGAAATTCAGGGAAGGAAAAATAAAAATCTATAAATATCAATAGGGAGAATACAGAAATTAATGACAGAACTGAAATATCTTTAAACATCATCGCTGCCGCGAGGCTGGAGAGAAGAAACGGGAGGGGGGCAGGGAGAGAGGAAGGGAGGGTGCTGTGCGCGGGGAGGTGGGTGCAGGGGGGGTGCAGGGGGCCCGGGGACCCCACTGAGCCCCGTGTCTCCCCTCGCCCAGACTCCGCCGGGCAGTTGCCCCCCGACGGCTGCTCCTTCCGCCGGGGCCGCAAGAAGAGGGTCCCGTACAGCAAAGGGCAGCTGAAGGAGCTGGAGAAGGAGTACGCCAGCAGCAAGTTCATCACCCGCGACAAGAGGAGGAAGATCTCGGCCGCCACCAACCTCACGGAGCGACAAATCACCATCTGGTTCCAGAACAGGCGCGTGAAGGAGAAAAAAGTCGTGGCCAAAATCAAAAGCGGCACCGGCGGCACCCCGTGAGGACGCGGCCCCCGCCGAGCCCCCGAGGGGTCCCCGTCCATCCCCGAGGGGTCCCCGTCCATCCCCGAGGGGTCCCCGTCCATCCCCCGCCGTCCCCGGGGGGCTCCGGCACCGCAGCAGAGCCGGGCCCGCGGCCGGGGCAGCGCGGGGGGCGGGCATCGCTTCGAGGGGAGAGACCCCCCGGAGGAGGGGAGATGCCCCCTCCCTGCAGGCAGAGCGCCCCGGACACTTTGCTCTCGCCTCATCACATCGCGCTCCCACCGCTGCGGTTCCAACGGCGCCCTCGGAGCGCAAAAATATCGACGAAAAACTGGCCTGATTGCGTTAATTAACCCCAACACGCAGCTCCCGGAGTGCGGCGGGAGAGGGGTTGTCCGGGGGTGCAGGGAGGGAGGGAGGGAGGGGGGGACACGGAGAATTTGGTCTTTAGGAAAGAAAATCCGTCCCTAAAAAAAAAAAATAATAATCTCCTTAATTCAGGCAGAAGTATCAAAATGCGCTTGTAAGGGAGAATAAATAAATAAATCCGGGTGCGTGGCAGCGAAACGCACCTGAATTATTTGCATAAAGGTGAATGTACAGAAAACACATATCACATATATGTAGGCACGCATTTATAGAGGCACGTACGACTTTTTTTCTTTTCTTTTTTTTTTTGTTTTTTTTTTTGTTTTTTGCGCGCGCGGTTATATATAAAATATACATATGCCCACGCCGATATTTAGCGTTATTTTACCTCTTCTCACACGCGATATTTGTGTCGGTGAGTTTCTCTGTCCCCGGCTCCGTGTCTGCACGTCTGCATTTTATATAGTCCTGGCTGTGTGGATATAAATATGTACTCGGATGAAGGTGTATATACACGTGTTCCATGTACCTGCAAATATCTATGCTCGTGGCTATATTTTGATACAGGTAAACGCGATGCCTATAATTCCAAACGCGCTTTCGTTTGTGCTTAAAATCCGTGTATTTGTACACAGGTTTTTCCTTCTACTAATCCAGAATTATAGCGACTCACTTCGTAGCATGCGCTGAGATAATCCCCGTGTAACACTAAATGATCCTGGTTAATATTAAGAAGCGTCCTCATCCTTTTCAGCGGAATAAATGGGGTGAAATTAAATACACTCGAACGTGCGTTTTTCTCTGCTCTTTTCGGCTTATTCACGGCTCGGGGAAGGGCCGACTCCACCTACACGATTTCTTTGTTTAATATCTCGGCTCGCAGAGTCCCCGCGGCGTTCAAACCTGCCTGAAACTCCCCCCAAAAAAAAACCCCACTCAAAATGCGAATAAACTCCCAAACGCTTTTACCGCGAACAAAAAAAAAAAATTGCCTTTTTTCCCTGCCTCTTCCCTCTTTTTTCGAAATTCGAAGCTTTAAGCCGCGTTTCGCCCTAAATAACGATCATTTCAAATAGTTTGTTGTTTAATAAAATATTTATTAAGTATTTCAGCCCTGGGGCGGCTCCGGGTTCCCGACGGGGCCTGGAGCGGAGCCGGCGCGTTATCCCTGGGTATTTTTCCCTTTTCCCCCAGTTTTCCCCAGATATTTTCTCCCCGAGCTTTGCGGAGGTGCCGAACCCTTCTCCGAGTGACGTCACGCGTGACGTCAGAAGCCCAGGGAGGAGAACAGCCAATGGCGGAGCGCTTTGACCGGTGACGTAACATAGGAGGCGGGGCATACGCCATAAACCCCGCCCACCCGGGGGGAGCCTCCGCGACCCCCGACGGCACAAAAAATTCCCTAAAAAAAAAAAGAGGAGGAAAAGGGGCGCTGCGGCCCCCGGGAGCTGCGTTACCAATAATGGGCTTTCTCGCCCCAATTTCCGTGCGTTCGTACCCAAAGCAGAGCAGAAGAGGCGTGACCCGGCGGGAGGAAAACCCTCGGACGGCCCCCAAAGAAAGGCGAATAAGCCAAGAAAATAAAACAAATCCGGTTGGATTTAGGGGTTTGGAAAGGGACCCTCCTCCCAAACCCTCCCCCCGTGGCGCGTTAAGGGTTAATCCTCTCAGCGAGACGTTTCTTTTCCCCATCCTTTTTTTCCCCCCTCCACCTGGGGATCTTTCCCCGATGTCCCCAAGGTCGCACAGGAACTCCTGGAAACCCCCGGCCACCCCCGGCCCGGTCGGGATCCTCACCCAGTGGGAAACTGGGCTGGAACTGGGAGAGACACGACGCCCCCGCCCCCAACCCCTGCCCTCGGCTCCGGCCCCGGGTCCGGAGCGGAAAATGCAGATGGGAAGGGGAGGAGGAGAGTCTCGGGGAGAGCTGTAAAACCTTTACACGGCGGCCTCAGCAAAGGGCGAGAAAGGCCCGACATCCTCGTAAAACGCCGGGAAGGAGCCGCTGCCGGGGGGCGCCGGGCCAGGTGAAGGCTCCCCCCCTCCCTTTGCCGTTGAACTTGAAACTCAGAAAACCTGGGCCAGAACAGCCCCAAAACCTGGGCCAGAACAGCCCCAAAACCTGGGCGAGAGCAGCCCCAAAACCTGGGCGAGAGCAACCCTGGGAGGTCCCGGCTGGGAAAGGGGATTGGGGGGGCTCTGGGATGCTGTTAGTAAGAAAAATGTGTTTAAAACAGAATCTCCTCTTCTCTCTCTTCTCTTCTCTTCTCTTCTCTTCTCTTCTCTTCTCTTCTCTTCTCTTCTCTTCTCTTCTCTTCTCTTCTCTTCTCTTCTCTTCTCTTCTCTTCTCTTCCTTCTCCCTTCTCTCTTTCCCCTTCCTCCCCTTTTCCCTCTCTCCCTTTCCCTTTTCTTCTCTCTCTCCCTTTCTCCCTCTCTCTCCCCCTCTCCTTTTCCCTCTTCTTTCTTTTCTTTCCCCCAAAACAAATTAACCCATCCCCAAAACACACCTACAGCCCGCAGCCCTGCAGCCAGAGGCGCGTTGGGAACACCTCTGCGAGCCCTCCCCTCCCTTCCCGCCTCCCCCCTTCCCAGCCTTTGACTCCTTTCCTTTGTTCAAGTTCATGCCCACTGCACAAAGTGTCTGGGATGCTTTTTTTCCCCCCCTTCTTTTCCTCCCCTTTCCCCTTCAAAGGATTTTGTCATTGAACTTGAGCCCGCGCTGTAAACATTCTTGGGTCTTACAAGCATCTTGCCGGGATGTCATTAACGGGGACCTCAGACTGCTCTGTCTTTCCCTGCCTCTCCTCCAGCACAATCAGAGGTACATTTTTTTACCTCCTCGCTCCATTTGCTTCTTAGTTCGAGCCCCAAAATTACGGTACAATATTTCATTTTGTACATAAAAAAGGGAGCTCTGCCTCTCTCCCTCTCTTTCCTTTCGAATTTTTTATTACTGTTATTTTTTTCAAGCTCTAAAAAGACGTGAACTCTCAGTGTGCGAGCTGCTCTACGTCACCTTGTAATTTTAGACCTGTAAACAAAATAGGAAAACTCCTCGTCGTAGTTACATCCAATAAATTCAAAATTAAATTCGTTCCTCTCCAGCCCTGCCAGGGTAATGCCTCCTCGACATATCGGTGTTACCCGCCGCGCAAAAAGGCAAAATAGGATTAATTTTCCACCGGAATCAACGCTTTCTTTTCTCTGCTAGATGACTTAATTGCTTTTCATAAAATTAAAGATTTAAACCAAAAAACAAACCCCATGGAACAGGTTTATTGTTTGCAGCAGCCTCGCCGTTGGCGGGTCTCGCTCCACTCTGGAAGCGCCACCGGGACAAAATATTCCCCGAACGAGAACTAAAGCGCCTTCTCGATGGGGTTTTATTTTCCGCTCCCATCTACAGAACTTAAGTGTCCTAGAGAGAAATATTTCAATTTTCCGAGCTGGAATTTAATACAGTCGTGGTTTCCTGATGGGGTTTCGTTCATTCCCACCCGATCCCACCTCGTTCCTGCTGCAGGGAACCGTGTGCGGAATGTTAATGTCCGCGGGAAGAGCGGGGAATGTCCGCAGTGGAGAGCCGGCCGCGAGTTTCTGCCGCAACCAAAAGCCGGAGAGAGAAAAAGGGGCTCTTTTCGATCCCTTTCAAGCGCCGTTTCGCCTTTATTCTGGCGAATAAACATTGCGGGTTTATCTTTTTTTTTTTTTTTCTCTTCTTTAAAAGGGCGATAAAGGAAGGCCCGGAAAGCCGAGGCTGCCCCTTCGCGTTCCCCCTCATCCCTCAGCCCCCGTCCCCCTCCTCGGCATCGGTTTGAGCGCAAAAAACCCGCGAGAGGAGGCGATTCCTCTGGAGAAACCAGAGCGCGGCGGGGAAATGAGGGGGGAAACCCGATTTTTTTGGTCCCGCCGCCCCCGTCACCCCGCGGGAGATGCCGCGCCCGACCCGCCGGGAGCGGGAGGAGGGAAAAAAACACCTCGAAAACACAATTTAACCTAAAAAGAGAAACCTTGAGAGTGTCTCCTGTGTCCATCAGCAACCTGAAGCCCGACAGAATTTTTGCAGTGCCTGTTGGTTTTTTTTTTTCACTAAACACCCAAGGTTAAATTATTTTTTATTATTATTATTAATCACGATTTCATTTGAGGATACACTCCCTTGCTTTTAATGAATAAAGTCTCTCTACAGCCACAGGACTGGGATCAGCTACTGAAGAAAAACATGTGGGCATCAGTACGTTGGTTATTGTGAGATTATGGGGGTTTTAGCACGGAGGAGGGTAAGAAAACCCCGGTGGTGCTTGTGTTCCCCTGCCTAAAACCAGGCAGTTCCCAGGACCTTGTGGGATTTGGGGCTCCCAAGGTCCTCCTCCAGCTCCACCCGCAGCCACAACAGTCACGATATCTGTGGGTACGAATGGCTGAGGTCGCTGGGATGGTCATTGTCACCTGAAGAGCAGCAGAGGAGGGAGAGGAAAATATTTCTGGGTTCGTGAATCCCATCAGGAAAAGGTCGGTTGGAAGAAATCTCTTCCTGGGAAAAAAAAATAATTAAATATTAAATATTCAATTAGCTGCATGCCTTCACCTCGCTTCCCCCATCCCAAATTAGTGAAGTGATAGAAAAGAAATTCCCTTTTGTTTTAGCGGGTGCCTGCACAGCCATCCACATCCAAATCCAAATCCACAGCCACAGCCACATCCACAGCCACAGCCACAGCCTCATCCAAATCCACACACAAAGCCAGGAACACACCTTTTATAAAGGTTATCAGGAAGATTTCCTGTCCTAGTAAATAAACAAACGACAACTTTTATTCTTTTCTCTGTATTTTGGGGTTGAGCCCTTTAACACGTGAGACAGGAGAGCCTGGAGGTGGAATGTGACTGAATTGGGTTAAATGACATTTGTCCTGCGTGAGGGGGCTCAGTCAGCCTTGGGAGCTCCAGGAACAACAACTTCCAGCTTTTTCCAGGGCAGAAGATCCCAGTTCTACCCCAAAGGGTTGGAGTGGATTTCCCAGGGAAGCTGTGGCTGCCCCATCCCTGGGAGTGTCCCAGGCCAGGCTGGGGCAACCTGGGACAGTGGGAGGTGTCCCTGGGGGTGGAACCGGGTGATCTTTGAGGTTCCTTCCAACCCAAACCTCTCCATGACTCTCTGGGATTGCAAACATTCCCTCAAAAGCCAGGGCTGTGCCGAGGTGCAGCAGGTTTGGCCCTGCTGAGCACACCCAGCCCCGAGGATGGTGCAGGATATTTGGCCCTGCTGAGCACACCCAGCCCTGAGGATGGTGCAGGACATTTGGGCCCTGCTGAGCACACCCAGCCCTGAGGATGGTGCAGGACATTTGGCCCTGCTGAGCACACCCAGCCCTGGGGATGGTGCAGGATATTTGGCCCTGCTGAGCACACCCAGCCCCGAGGATGGTGCAGGACATTTGGGCCCTGCTGAGCACACCCAGCCCCGAGGATGGTGCAGGACACTTGGCCCTGCTGAGCACACCCAGCCCTGAGGACGAGGGTGACCCTTTCCTTCCCTCCCATACCCGAGCTCAGCACCTCGACCCCCCCCCCTCTTCATTTCCTGGGCTCACTCTGACCTAAATCAACAGCAATTCCCCTAAAATACATCAGGAAAATGGTGCAGAGCTCTCCTCCATTACAGTTCCCTCCCCGGGCTGGGTGCAGAGGGATTGTCCTTCCATGGACATTTCTGAGGGATGAAGCAGCACCTTCCCACAATGGGAGCCATCATTTTATATCCCTTTATTGTGGCTTCTATTTATCCCTCCACATCCCTCAGCCAGCACTGCTGGAACACCAGCCTGCTGCTGGACTGGGGATGGAGCTGTTGGCTCTGAGATTCCCCCTTCCCTGGATTTCCCTCCCTCTCCTCCCCACCTGAGATTCCCCCTTCCCTGGATTTCCCTCCCTCTCCTCCCCACCTGAGATTCCCCCTTCCCTGGATTTCCCTGCCTCTCCTCCCCACCTGAGATTCCCCCTTCCCTGGATTTCCCTCCCTCTCCTCCCCGCCTGAGATTCCCCCTTCCCTGGATTTCCCTCCCTCTCCTCCCCATCTGAGATTCCCTCTTCCCTGGATTTCCCTCCCTCTCCTCCCCATCTGAGATTCCCTCTTCCCTGGATTTCCCTCCCTCTCCTCCCCGCCTGAGATTCCCCCTTCCCTGGATTTCCCTCCCTCTCCTCCCCATCTGAGATTCCCCCTTCCCTGGATTTCCCTCCCTCTCCTCCCCGCCTGTCCCTCTCAGGCCTTTCCAGCCCAAGTCTCCGAGCTGGGGCCGAGCTCCGGTGGCTGCAGGAGCTGAGCCATCCTGTGCTCTCGTGTTCCTTCAGATGTGCCCCCAGAACTGCTCCCCGGGGCCCTGTGAGCGCCAGGCTGAGCCAGACAGTTGGGAAAGAAGTGGGAATTCACGGCCCGTTCTCTTTAGCCGCCGGGAAATTCTGCCTGGGCGGAAGAAAGAGGAATTTGGTCATGGGTTTTGGACATCCAGAAACGCGGAACTGAGGGAAACAGGAGTGGATTGGATCCGTGGAGAGTGTGTTTGGGATGTGCTGGACCTGCCACACCCGAGCCAGCTCCGTGCAGAGCCCACAGCGAGTCCAGCAGTGCTGCAGGGCCCACGACCCCGCTTTGTGCCGGGAATTTCCGAGCCCTGCCTGTCCTCCCTTCCTTCCCCTCCTTCCTCCAACACTCATTCCCTCCCGTGTTCTGGATGCTCGTTTTTTTAACCCTGGTGAATATTGGTTAGTCCCAAATATTCCCTCCCCTCTGGATTTGAGACGGGGGTGGCAAACACGCGTGTGCAGGTCCTGCAGCAGCTCCAGAGCCGGAGCTGGGCCCAGGGGACCATCTGGGCCCGTTCTTCTACTCCTGCAGAAGCACAGATCGGCTGTTAAATCCAATACCTTCCCCATCTCATCATTCCTCCCCTCTGATACTCCTCCAGAGTCTGCCTGAACTCTTGGATGCTGAGAACATCCAAGTGTCTGATCCGGAACCCGCAGGTTTTTGGCCAAGCAATAATTTGGGAAGGTTTTGAACCCCCCTCCCCACCTCCAGCTCTATGTAAAAAACAGCCGTGGAGAGTTTAATCATTAGAAACAATATGTAAACTGATGTGCTTGATTAAATTTAACAATGTGTGTAAAGCCATAAAGGCCAGAGCTGAGCTCGAGGAGACAGGCAGGTGCTTCTTGTTAAAATTCCTCTGCTGAATGACACGGCAGGTTGGGGGGAGTTTCCTGCCATTTGAAGGCTCACCCTTTTTGCAACGACCATCCCTCTCCCCCAGGGTTCTCAAACAGCTTTTCACATCTCTGTATTTGTCAACAACACTTTGGGATATTGTGATTTTTAGATACCTCAACCTTTCCCGGAGCTCAGGTTATTTTTCTGAGAAGACACATGTATATATATATGTAGGTATTGATTCTTCATTTTTGAAGAATATGTAGATGTGTGTATATATATATATATATATAAATATGTAGGTATTGATTCTTCATTTTTGAAGAATATGTAGGTATATATATATATTTATATGTGTATATATATATGTAGGTATTTATTCTTCATTTTTGTAGAACCAGCAGAAATAATTTTCCCAGCTCTTCACAGCAGTGTGGTTTTTTCCCTTGTGTGTTCTTTCCTTGCCCAGCCCTGGGTCTTTCTTTTCCCAGCCCTGGGACCTTCCTTGCCCAGCCCTTGGATCCTCCTCCCCGCCAACATTAAAAGAAAAAGTGCTTTTGTGTAACCCGGGAGAGGAGCCCTGAGGTGTTGCAGCTCCTCAGACGAGATTTGCACAAGCAAAGGAAGGTCAGCGGTGCTTTTATGGGAGCCCCTGGTTAATGGACGCTGCCGTGCCTGATAAAACCCCTCGGTTTTCTATTCCTGTTATTGCTGAGCTCCCTCCCTCAGCCCTGAGTGCCCCGGGACTCAGGAGGGTTTTCAAGGAAACGTCAAGGTTTGCTCACGGCAAACGTGCCCCAGGTTCAGAGTCTGGAAGAGACCAAAGAACCGGCATCTAAATAAATGTTTGCATAAAAATCACACACCTTAAGCTTTATGGTCCCTCCTGGCTCTGTCTGCAGTCTGGGTGGGAGGGGAGAGCTTTGTGGGCTCCCTGCACAGCCCGTGGCACGGAGGGGAAGCCCAGACTCTCCTCTTGCCCCCCAGATGGGCTGGGCAGGGTTGGAGCTGGGCAGGCTGGTGCCCTGAGCTCCTCTGGCAGCTCCTCTGGCCCCCAGGGCCGGGAATCTCAGCTGGGGCCTTTGGAAGAACCTCAGGGAAATCAGAGAGTGGTTTTAACTGGCAACCAGAGGGATTCTGGGCTCAGCCTCATCACTTTGTTCCCATCACCAAATGGGCTTTTCCTCCACAGCCACTCGGACGAAAAAAGGGACAAAGCTCATTCCCAGAGCCCTGCACGGCCCCAGCCCTGAGAGGAAAGGGAGAGTTGTTGGGAGTAAGAAACCCTTCTCCCTGCCCTCAGTGTGGGCAGCTGATGGTGGAGAGCGAGAGCACTTCACCTCATGGTTGTGCTGGTTCTGCTTCACCTCTCCAGGCTGAGTTTGGCTGAGCTGTGGATTCCTGGGAATCTCCGTTCTCCCACCCTGCCTGCCCAGAGCTCTCTGTGTCCAGAGCTCTCTGTGCCCGGAGCTCTCTGTGCCCAGAGCTCTCTGTGCCTGGAGCTCTCTGTGTCCAGAGCTCTCCATGCCTGGAGCTCTCTGTGCCTGGAGCTCTCTGTGTCCAGAGCTCTCTGTGCCCGGAGCTCTCCATGCCTGGAGCTCTCTGTGCCCCAAGCTCTCCATGCCTGGAGCTCTCTGTGCCCCAAGCTCTCCATGCCTGGAGCTCTCTGTGCCTGGAGCTCTCTGTGCCCCAAGCTCTCTGTGCCTGGAGCTCTCTGTGCCCAGAACTCTCTGTGCCCGGAGCTCTCTGTGCCCGGAGCTCTCTGTGTCCAGAGCTCTCTGTGCCCAGAGCTCTCTGTGCCTGGAGCTCTCTGTGCCTGGAGCTCTCTGTGCCTGGAGCTCTCTGTGTCCAGAGCTCTCTGTGCCTGGAGCTCTCTGTGCCTGGAGCTCTCTGTGCCCAGAACTCTCTGTGTTTAGAGCTCTCTGTGCCCCAAGCTCTCTGTGCCCAGAGCTCTCTGTGCCCCCAGCCAAGCCCCCAGCACCATAAATTGGTGTTTTCCAACACAAACCACTGAACCACCTTCAGGTTTGTCTCTTCTCACTTCCCACTTGCTCTTTGTGTGTTGCTGAACCCAGCCCCGAGCTGACTGGGACAGCAGCCCCCCAGTTTCCTGTCCCTCTCCCAAGTCCCCCATCAGCACCAGTCCGCAGAGGATGTGAAATCTGGAATGAGATTCCAGGGCTCGCAGCCTCCGTTCCTGCTGATGCAGCTCCATTTATTGCCAGTCCCATGTCCTTTCTTGGAGTGCTTTTGGCAGTCCTTTCCTACATCTGTGCTCAACCATCATTCAGGCACATTCCACTGAACCTAGGACTGTGCACAGGCCCATGAAACAATGGAATATGTGTGGAGCAGAACTGGAAAGGCACTGGAAGCTCTGGAATCTGTCCCGCTGTTGCCATTACCTTTGTCTGTGCTCCACATCTTAATGTCCCGTGAAGAGGTAAAATACTGGATTAGGAAATCCCATCAATAAAATAATTTGAGGTTTTGAGTGTGGCTGTAGCTATTCTTTATGAAAATACTTCCCAGAATCGAGTTCTCCCTCTTCCCCACCCAAACTTCAGAGGAAAAGGGGAACATTCAGGACTTGGATTTCTCCAAGACCAAAATAAATGTTGGCTCGTCTCTGCTCCCAGCGGGAATTCAAAGCCCAAGACCGAGCACTTTAAACAGAAATCCCAAGATTTGGTTTGCATTTGGTTTATGGCTTCTGCTGTAAAGGAATTAATGTATTTCAGAAGCCCCAAGAGCCTGGTGGTTGGGTACTACCCTGGGACTTGAGAGGTCTGAGTAGAACTTCTGGCTTTACCATCATCTCTGATTTTATTTCCACCTCTCCCAGCCACTGTAAACTACGCAGGGACCTCTGTGGAACTTTGCTCTGTAAGGGCCAAAGTCATTTATAGCCTAAATTGCAAAGAAATCCTCCTAAATCGGCCTGGAATCCAAGAATCCGCCTTGTTTGCCAACACCAGGCACGAAGCACCGTGAAACATGGCAAAGCTGGGGGGTCACCCGGCCTGGAGGAGGGCAGGGCTCGGGGAAAGGCTGCAGAGAGGATTTGGGAACAGTGAAACATGGCAAAGCTGGGGGGTCACCCGGCCTGGAGGAGGGCAGGGCTCGGGGAAAGGCTGCAGAGAGGATTTGGGAACAGTGAAACATGGCAAAGCTGGGGGGTCACCCGGCCTGGAGGAGGGCAGGGCTCGGGGAAAGGCTGCAGAGAGGATTTGGGAACAGCAGGAATTGGCTGGAGCACCAGGAATGGCTCCAGCAGGGCCCAGGGCACCGAGATCCCCGAGGTGTGTCCACCTCAGGGGGTTGCTCTCTCCCCAAATCCAACCCCCCTTTAGCTGTTCCCTTTAACCAGCCCCCCAAATCCAGCTCTCCCAAACTTCCAGAGGAACAGGGTGACCTGGGAGTGGCTGTTCCTGGCTGGCCAGGACGATGCAGGGCAGGGTCAGCAGTGCCCGAGCAGCAGCCTCAGAGCTCAGCAAAGCCCTGCGGGAGGACGGGACTGATCCCACAGGTGGGATTTCCAGACACAGGCTCGGAGAAAAGCCCTTTATTCCCACCTCTGCCGCGGGAATTAGGGCAGGGCTGGCTCTGGCTTTGCCCCCTGCAGCCCTGGCATCACCAGCGCTGAGGGGGCAGAGCTGGTGGGCTCGGGTCTGACATCCCCAACTTCGGCTCCTGGGGCTCCACATCTCCTCTGCTCTGGCCACCTCCCAGGACAGGCCTGCAGGGGAAGGAGGAGAAATTAATTAGGAATTGGGGTTCTCTGTTCAGCCAGATTGGTTGCTTTTGATGGGGTTTATTGTGGGGTATTTTTTCCCTCCTGTCTCCCTGTTTGGTCTTAAAAAATCACCCCAATCAGTGGGAATTACCACTTTTCCTCCTTATTTTATTTTCTCTCCCTCTTTTTATTTTTTTTCCGACTTTTTTTTTTTTTTTTTTGCAAATATCAAACGCGAGCAGGACAAAAAGTCAGATACAAAAATCCTCCGAGGGTTTCTCTGCTCTCTCCCCTTCTGCCAAAGCATTTCTCCCCCTCGTTGCTCACTTCCCCCTTGAACCCCTCAAGAGAGAACCTTCCGGGTTCTCCTACACGATGGAGCCCCGGAGTGATTTGGGGGGGCTGAGTCCGCCCGAGCCCACCCCAAAATCCCCTCCCATGCTCTGCACGGGGCCCTTTTCCCTCTGGGGGGGTGTAATTCCACCCCATAATGCTCTGGACAGAAATCAGGATCCCCGATCCCCCCAAACCCGGCTCGGGGCACCTTCTCACCGGGCAGGGGGTGCTCCGGTGGGGAGCTGGGTTTGACCCCCAGGGACGAAGCTGCCGAGAACCGAGGGGCTGCAGACGAGCCCCCTTCCCGGCCGGGCCCCCCACCCTGTTTCCCCCCCGCCGCGGTTCAATTTGCTCCGTGCCACAGGGGAAATTTATCGCCGCCCGAACAAGAGCACCGGGCTTTTCTTTTTTTTTTTTTGGCGACAAACTCGGCCTAAGTGACATTCTCAGACTTTGTCGCCTCGAGTCCCCCTCCGGGAAAAGCCGCCGCGACGTTTTACAGTAAATCCCGGGGCTTGGGCTTCCAACGGGACGGATCGTAAATCCACAGCCCGCCCTCCCCCTCCCGCGGCTCCGGAGAGGAAAAACGGGGGGGAAAACCTTTTCCGTGCAAGGAGAGGGGGAGAGGGAAAAGGATGGGGATGATTCGGTCATAAACTAAATAAATCCTGCGTAATCCAGGGAAATCCCGGCTCCGGGTGTCTCCTCAGCCCAGGGCCGGCCCCCACCGTCTGCAGGGAAAACCAGCCCGAATGAAGCTCCCGGGAAGAGGCTGAGGGGCTTCCCCGGACGAAAAGGACCGGGAAGGTCTTGGGGGACAGTTTTCCTGCCTCAAGGACGAGTCTGAGGTGGCGGTGGCAGCGGGGGGGTCACCCGGCAGCCGGGAGGGTCGGACCGAGCCTGTTCCCACCATTGAAAAACCCTGGAGCTGTTCCTGTGGACGTTTGGGAGCACGAAAACTATTCAATTTTATTTTTTTTTTTTTTTTTTGCTAAAGAAAAGAAACTAATGAAGGCAGCGGGAAAAACCCAACCCCTTTTTTTACATCATTGAAACTGGCAGATAATGCCGATTTTAATTTATTTTGGACAACTCTCCAATATTTAACCCCATCTCAAACCCACACAACCTAAAACCTTTTTTCCCATTTTGATGGGAAACCCTTAAAATCAGCGTGGCCCTTCTGCAAAAGCTCTGTAAAAACCTCTCGATTTTTGTTGTTTTCGTTTTCTTTGTTCATTTTTTTTTTACGTGAACACACAGCGAATAATAAGGAGTCATTTAAACAATAATATCGGCGCTGGGTAACGTTCTGCTGGGAGGAACGATTGCACAAAACGCAGATTTCAACCTCGAAAATATCTCTGTAAAACCGCTCGCGCTCGGTATCAACCATTTCCCTGTCGAAAATTTGCACTAAATCCCCACCCGCAACCGCTGTTGCTCTTCCCGAATCCGAAATAAATCTCTCCCTAGATCCAGATACCGAGTTTTTTAGGCTACAGATTATTGTTTGTCTCTGTTCGCAGCTACACTTCCCGCCGGGTAAATGAAATTATCCCTACCGGGTTCCCCGCGTGCGTGTGAGGCTTTTCTTTGTTCGCTGCCTGCCCGAAGAAGAGGAGAGCGAAGCAGCTAAATAATGATATAAAGTTATAAGCGAAGATAAGAAGATCCCGCAGCCCCAAATTTTCTCGTGGAAAAGCCAAGAAAGGTTCCCTTTTCTCCGGGGCTGAGGGGAAGGTGAAGAGGAGCTGAATCCTCCTCGATTTCTGTTCCGCAGAGAGCCGTGATTAGAGCTGAGCGACGTAAAACAAAATAAACCCCGACCCGACGTTTGTTCTTCGCACAAACCCGCTGCTCATTCCGTGATTTTCCATCTGCTTGGCTGGCGAACAAAGGCACTCGCGATTTTTCAGAGCTCGGCCGCAAGAAAATGTATTTTAAAGGCGGCAGAGGGAAGCGGAGCCGCTTGTGCCGCACACGCGGGGTCTTCCCAGGCAATAATCCCCTCCTGCACATTTGCAGACGCACCTGATGAGCTTGCGGAAAGCACAAATACATCGCAGCACTCTGCTACCTTTATTTTACTCCTTATCTTCCACATGTCCCCCTCCTCTGCCGGATAAGTTATTCCTTCTGTCCCTTTGCGTTAAATATTGCTGGTGGCGTTTGAATAATTGTTATCATTAATCGCTTTATTTTGCTTTTGTAATTCGAGCCGGTCCAATTCTTTACTCTTGAAATTTAATTTGTGCTTCACGGGGACTTCACGCAACTGCGGGGGCGGCTACAAAGAAATAAAGGCGAGGGAGAAAAGCAAAGTACCAACCCAAAAAACTGCTCTGTGTTGCTTCAGGAGAGCGCGGTGGGACACAGGGCAGGGAGGATTGTGGACTGATGAGGATTCACAACCATCGCAGCTCTTGCTCCTCACACCCGTCCTTCGCGTTTGCTGCCTGTCACAAAGAGGGGACAGTGAGCCCCTCACTGCGGGCTCGTTTCGGAGGGGTGATTTGGAAAACTAGAAGCCCTAAAGCTCGTGAGAAAGGAGAATCCAAGGCGGGATTTGGAGGAGCTTTGCTGTCGTCCGGCTCAGTCAGAAAATCTGGGGTTGTCAACGCCCAGACGGAATGATTCTTATATATATGAATATATATACACAAATATAGATATAAAAATACAACGTGTGGAGCCCGATCGAGGCCCGGGGGTTTCCCTGCCCGAGCTGGGGGGTGCGGAGCTCTCCGCGGTGCTGCCGCCCCGGGTTCAAGCGCGGGAGGATCCCACCGAGCCCGGAGCCCTCTGGGGTGGGACCCCCGGGCTGCCGGTCCCTGCTGCCCCCGGGGGGGGCTCTGCCTTGGGACGGGGGCGGTTCTGCCCCGCGCCTGGGCAGGGACGTTCCTGCAGGAGCACCGAGAACATCCGACCGTGCAGCGCCTCGTCCCGCGAGCCTGCGCGTCCCCGGAGCCTTTTGGGGGTAATTAAGGAAAAAGTAACATTTATTGTCTGTGTTCTGTCACTGCGGGCATGGAGCGGGACATGACTTGCTTATCATTCTCCCTGTGATCTTTCTCCTCAAAGGAACGAGACCCATCTGTCGGGCAGAGCAAAGCTGCTCGAACTGAATCCATAAATGTTCCCGTTTAAGGGGTGCAACCTTTGACAGAACAGAGTACAAGCCTTTGAACGCCTCAGTTGTGCAACTGGCGTTAAATGGCCCGACTGGCTCCGTCACCAACCACACGCGCCCGCTTTGGGCAAAGGTTTGCTCTGTGCAAATATGATCTTGTCCATTTGCCGGGGAATTTATTGCCTTTCCGATCATGTGAGTTCCACGCTATCTGCCGACTTAAAAGCTTAAACATCGCGGATTCATCCTCTGCGTGCCCGCGTTTCATTAAGGTGCCCCATAAATTCATTCTGACTTTCATTAGTTTGCCTTCGCTTCCGCGTTACACTCGTTTCTGTCTTTTCAAAGCATCTCGGTTCGAGTTTCCCCTCCAGCTCTGCCCCTCCGAGCCGGAGACACGATATTTGTTCTGGCGTGTGTTAAACCGGAGCGGTTTCTCCTGGCTGGGCAGCTGCCGTCTGAGGGGAGCCCCCGAAATCCTCTGGGGGTGTTGGCCACGTCCCTTCTCGAGTGGACATTCCATCCCCTGCCGGACTCTGCTCGGTCCCGGGGGTTGGAGGAGCCGGAGCCGCGCAGGGAGGGCAGGATTCCCGCGGCCGGTCCTGCTCCCGCTCCCTCCCGGCGGGTTTTATCCCGCACCTTTGGACAGCAGGCTCGGGGGCCGACGGGGAAGTGAGGACAGGCTGGGGCCGGTCCGTAACCTGCTGCTCGGCTGCTCCCGGGATCAGAGGGCAATAAAGGCGTCCTGGAGGGAAGCGGGGCTGGAAGGAGGAAGGTCGGAGTCCCGGCTCGGTTTGCCACATGATCTCGGTTTTACCTCATGATCTCGGTTTTACCTCCTTCCCACCCAGCACCGGGGATCTCCCTCCGCCCTCGGCCTCCAAATCCGTCCTTTTCGTCCCTCGCAAATGCAAAAATCACTGAAAATGTGTAACATAAATCTCAGCTGTGAACTAAACCCGCTGTTCCCTGTCCTGTCCACCAGGAAATGAAAGCCCCCAACACACCCCAGTCTCGCCCCCACTTTCACCTATTATTTAGGGTAGTGCTCTGAAATTTATCTTCAGACTTTACTTCTTCAAGAACTTAAGTATTTAAATGTCTTCAAGGTCTCATTGCCTTTATACAGAAAAAGAGAAAATGCTGGGTTCACTGCTCAGTGTTTGTGAAGGGTCTGAACCGGGGGAAAAATGAAAAGCCACCGGAATTTCTTTTTTTCCTGCTTTGCAGTCAGTTTGTGAGTCCCCCGTAGGATTTGACCTCACACAGCTATGGCAGGGCAATAATTTTTATTGATAATAATGGTAAAATTAGGTGCATATGGATCGTATTGTTATAATATGACCGGGTTATATCGTTCTGGTTCTCTTTTATTTTTTAAAGAATTGTTATATACGGCTGTGAAAGGGAAGTTTAAATTAGAAAGCTACTCTGGACATTGGATTTATTGCATTGCATAAAACACTCACCAACCTGCTTGATCTGCTTTTTTCCTCTTTACAGCTTTCTGGGTGATGGCTAAGACGGGACTTTGCCCAGACTCTGCCCCTCGCAGAAGGAAAGTCCCTCCTGATGGTTATCACTGGCTCGGAGACTTTAAGGAGTTAACTCCAGACCTCGCTCTGGCTCCATTTCTGCTGAGTGGATTTTATGGGCTCCTTTTAACTCCCAGCACAGATTTGACACTCTGGCCTTTCGTAATAATCCTCTCACTCATGTTGTTTCTTCTGGAAGCTTCTCCTGCTCAGCCTGTGCCAAAAAACTCCACATTCCACTTCTCCCAGGCCTGAGTGGTTTTATTCCTCATTCCTGCTTTTTTTTTTTCCCCTGTAGTTACCAGTGAGAGACAGGATGGTCCAAGGACTGTTGCAACAAGGTTTTGTTCCTTTATTTTCCAGATATTCCCTCGCTGAGCCACTCACCCTCCCCGGGGTGAAGAGGCCTGGTGGGATGCACTTCCCTTCCAATATCTGCACATTTTCCCAAGTTTCTCCCTGGAATCAGTCAGGAAATCACTGAGGTGACGAGCTGCCCTCCTCCAGAGGGTTGTGCCTTTACTCAGGAGCATTTTAACCCCCTTTCCTCTGCCCAGCTTCCCCTCCTGCCAGCTCCTGGACACCTCCGAGTGCTTCACTGGCACACCCGGGACCCCTCTCACGTGGCCAATAAAACGTGTTTGAGAGACTGGCTTGGATCTTCACCGCCCTCTGAGGAAAGAGGACATCTGAAAAAAATTAGGTTTAATTCCTGCCTTCTGCAATGGGGCATCTTGCAAAATGTTACAGTTTCGGGAGCCTCGTTTTGCAGATGGGGAGGCCGAGGCAGAGAAGAGGCTGATTTGTCACCCAGTGGCACAGAATTAAACTTGGAATTTAACTTTTGCCGGGGTTTTGCTCACCAGGCTGCCTGCTCGGGGCAGAGTCCTTTTGCTGGTGTGGGAGTGCATTGCATAAATAAATTGTGTGCTGAAAATCGAGTATTTGGAGGAGGTTGAGAGAGAGAGAGAGACCTGTGGAGCTGCTTGTTTTACCCACCATACAACTGAATCCTCTGTCTGGGGTTTAAAAAGAAAAGATTAAAGAAGATAAATTCAACAAAAACCTGATGAAAATAAATGGTGAGCTGGGTTTAGGATTGGATCACCCAGCATAAAGTTCTGACTGATTCAAAAGAAACTCTGGCTTATTTTTAACTCTGATTTTTTTCCTTTTCTTGGGGCCAGTTTGATGAATGTCACTGTGTAAAGAAACACTGGCTGCCCCAAACTCGCACTCCCCATAAGTTCCCCCATCTGCGTTTTCCATTTCACAGCCTTCCTCCATCGCGGTAATTTGAGCTTTTGCCTGGAAGGAGCAGCGAGAGGGGAAAACCCTCCCGAGCATCTCGGGCTGAGCAGATTCCCGGCTCAGCTCCAGCTCCAGCCGGGCATTGCCCTCTCCTGGAGGACGGGGGAAAAGTCGCAGCCCGCGACCCCGCAGTCCTTCCTCTCGGGCTGGGAGCTGATCCCTCCACCTGCCAGAGCCCGGGCACAGTTCGGCTCCCCTGGGTCAAAAGAGAAGATTTTCTCCATCCAAAAATTGGGGTGATGAGCCCGTCTGTGGGTGACTGAGCTGCCAGGGACAGAGGAGGGTGGGGAGGGAGGGTGGGAGAGCTCTGCCCCAGCCTGGGAGGTGAAGGGAGGGCCCAGGGAAATATTCACCCTCTGTTTCAGAGCATGGGCAAGTGGTTCCTCCCCAAACACGGCAGAACTCGCTGCTCCTGGGGGACTGAGGAGCCAGGACTGGGGATGAGAGTTGGAGAGGGGTCTGGAGAGGCAGATCACCGAGGGGGGCATCCAGCCTGTCTGTCAGTCATGATAGACCAGGCCAGGAAGGTTTTTACCCTGCTGAGACATCATCCCCAGCAAAGGTGCACTCTGTGCATGCTGCCTTTTCCCTGGACATCTGCTCCTGGGTCACACTGGAAACAGGGATTGGGGTTGGGAGTGGGTTTGGATGATGCTCCAGGGTTGGGAGTGGGTTTGGATGATGCTCCAGGGTTGGGAGTGGGTTTGGATGGTGCTCCAGGGTTGGGAGTGGGTTTGGATGGTGCTCCAGGGTTGGGAGTGGGTTTGGATGGTGCTCCAGGGTTGGGAGTGGGTTTGGATGGTGCTCCAGGGTTGGGAGTGGGTTTGGATGGTGCTCCAGGGTTGGGAGTGGGTTTGGATGGTGCTCCAGGGTTGGGAGTGGGTTTGGATGATGCTCCAGGCTGACACACCTTGTTCCACCCGGCAGCTCCTGGGACTCGCAGCATTCCTGGTGTTGGTTCCTTGCTGAGGGCCTGACATATTCCAGTTCCAGCCATCCTGGGTCACATGGAGAGTCACCTCCATCCAGGCAGAGGGGGACCTGGGAGTTTGGATTGACAAGAAGCTGAACAGGAGCCAGAGTGTGCCCAGGTGGCCAAGAGGGCCAATGGATCCTGGCCTGGCTCAAGAACAGTGTGGCCAACAGGTCCAAGGAAGTGATTCTGCCCCTGGACTCAGCACTGGTGAGGCCACCCCTGGAGTGCTGTGTCCAGTTCTGGGCCCTCAGCTCAGGAAGGCCCTGGAGGGGCTGGAGCAGGTCCAGAGGAGAGCAACGAGGCTGGGGAAGGGACTGGAGCACAAGTGCTGGGAGGAGAGGCTGAGGGAGCTGGGGCTGTTCAGCCTGGAGAAGAGGAGGCTCAGGGGAGACCTCCTCACTCTCTGCAACTCCCTGACAGGAGGGGGGAGCCGGGGGGGGTTGGTCTCTTTTCCCAGGCAACCATCAGCAAGACAAGAGGGCTGGGTCTGCAGCTGGGCCAGGGGAGGGTTAGGTTGGAGATTAGGAAGAATTTCTTTGCAGAGAGGGTGCTCAGCCATTGGAATGGGCTGCCCAGGGAAGGGGTGGATTCTCCATCCCTGGAGGTTTTTAAGGTGAGACTGGATGTGGCATCAGTGCCATGGGCTGGGAACCACGGCGGGGTTGGATCAAGGGTTGGACTGGATGATCTCGGAGGTCCCTTCCAACCCAGCTGATTCTGGGATTCTCTGATTCTGCAGCTCTTTCCTCTCCCTTCCCGTGTCCCCAGCTCTGTCCCTGTGCCCATTTCCAGCAGCTGCTGGCCCTGGACATTCCCAGGGTGCCGGGAGAGCTCCGCGGGGCAGCGACACGGGAAGGCGAAGCATAAATCCTTTATGTATTTAAGTCTCGTAAAAACGAAGCCCACGTCTCCTTCAGCTGCTCCCCCGAGCCCCAGAGACTCGGCTGATACGAAACAGGGTTGTGCGGGGGTGTTTTTTAGCGTTGCTATTTGGATAAGGGCACCAGCAGGGGAGAAGGTCCATTTCTCTGCCTAATGGTCCTTCAAACGCTCCTGTGAAGTTGAATTAACGCCACTAAAGGGGAAGATTAGGAGTCACTTTAAGCGGCTCGGGGGGAAGTTTTCAACCCAATCTATTTGCACCCATGACACTGTGTAAAGGCAGAGCTAATGGGAGTGCAGCGAAGTCGTAAAGACGGGCTTGGTTTTAAATTAACAAGAGCATTATTTACACCTAGGCCGTGGCACACAGCAAACCCTTCCCATCATCTCTGCTGCTTTCCAGCTTCCCCCTCCCTCACTGGCTTAGAAAATATTAGAGTGGTTAATTAAATAGACGATATAAAACTTCCAAAAGCTTTGATTCCCCTGTTTTCCTTATCGAGCAATTCGTTTTTATTAAGGTTGGTTGATTTCTGTCAAGATAAATGCACAATATCGGTGTTTTATTCTCCAAAGAGCCACTGAATGGGATGCTAATAACATTAAAATGACAATAAATAAGCCCAACAGCAGCTTTTATGACCTCATTTCTTCCAAGATCCCTTTTGGTTCAGCTTTGCTCCCACTCAGGTCTGAACTCACCCACCACAGAGCTCCAACCCTTCCCCCACGCCAGGGGGACTCACATGGGGGCTTCTTTCCCTTTTCCCCCGCACCCAAAAATCTCTCTTTAAGTCTTCCACGGCCCCTGAAAGTCCCTCGTTGCCTTCAGGAGGGTTTGGTCCTTCAGCAAAGGGAGGGGGAAGCTGAGCCTGGGGCTCAGGAGGGACCTGCAGACCCTTCTCTGTGCAGACAACACCCTACAGGCACCCCAAACCCCGGGGATCCTCCTGGGGCTGCTCAGGCTGCACCCAAAAACCCCAGGGGATCCTTCTGGGGCTGCTCAGGCTGCACCCCAAACCCCGGGGATCCTTCCGGGGCTGCTCAGGTTGCACCCCAAACCCCGGGGATCCTTCCGGGGCTGCTCAGGTTGCACCCCAAACCCCGGGGATCCTCCTGGGGCTGCTCAGGTTGCACCCCAAACCCCAAGGATCCTTCTGGGGCTGCTCAGGCTGCACCCCAAACCCCGGGGATCCTTCTGGGGCTGCTCAGGCTGCACCCAAGGGCCCCTGAGCCCCTCACCCGTGCCCCCTTGGCTGTGATCCCGCTGCATTTGCAGGCTCTGGAGCAGAGCCCGGGGTCCCTTCCCAGCCCCTCTGGTCTCCCCGGGCACGAATTTATGGCTGGAAAATACAAAACTCCTCAACATTTATTCCTTACATTTCCCCTCCCTCCGGAGGCACTTCAAAAATCAATGCTGGCATAAAAAAAAAAAAAAGGGGCATTTTGGAGACAGATTGATGCTTTTTGCTTCCCTACAAAGGCTTCAGAGCACAGAATAAATATGTAGGTGAAGGGAAAGTGGGTCTGACGGTCGTTTAAATCAATTGGAGCCCCAAATTGCCCCAAATCAGATCACAGACACACAAAAGCCTTTTCCTTTGCTGTGTTTTGGGTTGGTGGCACCTCGCTGGGGTTTTTTATTAATACATAAATGCAGCTTGAAATGCCAGTGACAGCTCAGGGAAGTGAATTCTCGCTCTCTCTCCCAGCTCCGATGTGTTTCCCTCTCGGTTAATTCTCTCTGGTTAATTAATCGAGCCCGGGGCTCCCTCTAGCGTTGCTCGGGGTCGCTCCCGGGGCAGGGGCTGCTCTCATCCCAACCCTGTCCCGTCCCTTCCCGACCACCAGGCCTGAAAAAGGGCAGGAAAAGGCCCTAAGGATGAGCTCAAGCATCTCAGCAAAACCCGGGCTGTGGAATTTTCCCCCAGATCTGTTGGAGGTCCTGGATCTCCCAACCCTGGGGGCATTTTGAGGGTGGATTTAATGCCATGTGACAGCCAGAGGGGTCTGTTTGCAGGGCTGTGTGGTGCTGCCTGCTTTGGGTGGGATGTGAGGCCTCCAGCAGGGAACAGCAGCAGGACTGTGCCCTGATCCTGCTCCCAGCACCCACATCTCCCTCTCTGGGCAGAGCAGGGCACAGCCTGGGCACGGGTACCCAGCAGGAGACACGCACAGACCTTCACCTGCGGGGTCCTGGGGTGCAACTCGATGTCTCTGACCCCCTGAATGCCTCATTTCCCTCTTTGGGATGGAGATCCCAGCAGACAAATAAGATTTCTGTGGACTGTGCTACCCTGTCTGCCCCAAAACAAGGCTTGGGGTGCTCTTGGCTCCTCTGGCTGCTGTTCCTGGGGGGAAACCAAGGCACAGAACTGGGAGTGACTCCCCAGAGTTCTGTGGGATCTCCAGGAGACTTTCCTGGTTGTGCTGGACACAGGTTTGAGAACCAACCTCCTGCTCTTCCTCTGGGCTCTTTCCCTGCCCTTTAGGGAATCTCTTCCTCTCTTCCCACGCTGCAAAGATTCTTCTGGGCAGCCTCTTTTCTCCCTTCTCCCCTCCTTTCTCCCTCCTCTCCTCCTTTCTCCCTTCTCTCCTCCTTTCTCCCTTCTCTCCTTTCTCCCTTCTCTCCTCCTTTCTCCCTTCTCTCCACCTCAAGGCTTCCCCAGTGGTGGGATGTTCTTTCTGTCCTTTCCTTCATAAACCTGCCAGCTCTGGGGCCTCTGGGCCTGCCCAGAATGCAAATAGTAATAAATAATGGGGCCTCCTGGCTCCAGCCATCCTGCCCCTCCTTTCTGCCCTCCTTTCTCCCCCCCCTCAGCCCCCGAGCATCCTTTGGGGGTCTGCAGGTATGCAGCCAGCTGGAAGGAGCCCAGAATTCCTGGGGAAGTCGTCGTTCCTCGCCCCCATCGAGGGCATTCCTCTTTGTTTGGAAGACTTTTCCTGGTGATCTCCAGCAGACACACCTCAAGTTTCAATCCCAACCTCGCACTCCTGCTCCTTTATTCAAGACCGTGACCTGCGACCTTCAAGGTCAGACGGCTCTAATCCCAAGAACAACATCTCTCCAGTCAACAGGGGGATCTCTCTCTCCCTTTCTCTCTCTCTCTCTCTCTCTCTCTCTCTCTCCCCCCCTAAATTCCTCCAATCTGGCTGCACAAATCCCTCCTCCTCCGAGACGAAAGGAAAAAAAAAAAAAAAAAAAAAAGAAAGAAAGAAAAATCCCACCACATTAGTAAAAATAATATATGAGGGGTAGTGGCTCTGGGGGGTGGGGTGGGGAGAAGAGACCTTAAAAGGCCCCCATCTCCCATGGATGGGAACTAAATGGTTTCAGGATGGTGCCACGACTTGCCTTTGCTCTCTTGGAGGGGAGACACTCCGAGTTCTGCCTCTGGGATTCACCGGCTCGTTTTGCTCCTGTGACTCCCTTTTTGATTTTGGGGCCTTTTCATTCTGTTTTATTACTTTATGGGGGAGCAGGGAGCAGACCCCACCACCTCCCAAGCACAGAGGTGGAGAAGGGGGGGGGGTTTTTGTTCTATTTGGGATCCAAACCTTCAGAGGGACCGGAGAAGGGGAGTTTGTGTCATCGAGGGTGTGAAATGCTGACACTGCCCAGAGAAGAACCATAAACCCAAGAGCCGAAGGTCCCTGGCCAAGGGCCAGGTGGGTGAGGGGGAGAGGAGAGCTCACATCAGCCACTTCCAAGTGGAGTTAAGCCATGGATTTGCTCTTGCTTTGCTTCTCCCCTGACTGGATTTCCAGGGTTGTTTTTCCCCTTCTTCAGCTGCTCCGGGCCGGGATTGGATCGGGATTTTTCTGCCAGCACGGGAGCAGAGTGGCTTTGGGATGTCCTGAGGCCGGGAAACCCTCGGGACAAACCAGCCTCAGCATCTTCCTGTGGATACCAGAGGGGCTCTGCCACCGCCCCGGGAATTCCAAGGGCTTCTAAAGAACCGAAAATCCCCCCGGCTGGAATCAGAGTTCAACTCCAGACGGTCTGAAAATCCTGCGGTTTAAGGTCAGGTCGCGAATCAGCTGCTAGGTTTGAACGTTTAAATTCGCGCTAAACCCGGAGGGGTCTCAGTGGGAAAGGCAGCCAGGAGGGAAAGGGACGGGGAGTTACGGAATTAAACGAAGCCGCGTCCTGGGAGTCGGGTCGTAAACACTCGTTACCTGGCAGTTTCCAGGCTCGGGAGATGTAAAGTGACTTTTACAAGGTTTTTCTGAGAACCGGGGGTGCCCCGACCAGACCGGGAGCGGGATGCCCGGCCCGGGGCCGGTCGCCTCCAGCACCCGCCGGCAGCGAATTTGGGGAGGCAGCGCTTTGGGGCCGTTTCTGGCGTCATTTGTGTCGTGTGGCAAAATCCGTCTCGTGTCCCCCGCCCCCGGTTGTGGCCGCGGGGCTTCAGCGCGAAAACCCGAAAGCGAAGAAATTCGGGATGGGGAGGGGATGGGGCCGCCGGCTGAAGTCGAGTCGAGGAGCGATTATCGGGATTCGGCCCGGGGGAAAAGGGAGCAGAGCCCTCGCCCCACCCGCCTCGTGGGCCGTGTTTGGTCCGTCCCGTCGGTGTCTCCTCCGGGCGGGGATAACGCCCTGAGCCCCCTCCAGCCCCCCCGAGGAGGCCCATTTGGCATCTTTCGAGTATTTCCAGAAGGAAACCCTCGAGAGGGTCCTTCCCGAGGGATGATCCCTGCCCTCTTCCCCGCGAGGAGCGCAGCCCGCGGGCTCCAGCTGCCTTTTCCTTCGCGCTTTCCCAAAAACCAGATACTCGCCTTAAAAAAAAAATAACCCAGCACCCGAACACCGCCCAAACCACTCCTTTTGGCCGAAACACCCCGAAACCTCAGCCCTGGATTTTCCTTTGCGAGTCCTGCTCCCATTTATCCTCCCCGTTCCCCCTCCCCGAATTCCCCGAGGGCTCCCGGTGATGGGGAGACGGCAACGAGAAGGGAGCAAGTGCCGGGAGCGGGGTCGGGGCTGCAGCGGGTCCTTGGCTCGGGGGGCATCGCCACGGCCGCTCCCCTCGGGAACAGGCCGGTTTTATCCCCCGGCTGGCTGGAAGCGTCCAAGGGTGACCGTTTGAAGGGCAGGATCAATGTGCAAAACGCGCCTGGACTTCGGTCCCGGGGGGAAGGAGAGGCTGAAGGGAAAAGTCCCCCCGAGGGACCGCGGAGCAGAATCGGACCCTGCAGGAGAAAGGTGGATTTTTTTTTAATTAAGGACGGCAAAGACCCGTCGTGAGAGCAAATTGGGATCCGGTTGGAATCGGAGAGGGGAGGCAGAAAGATAAAAACGGGGGAAACCACCCCAATTTCACAGTCACGGCTGCGGCTCGGGAGCGGGTCCTGCCCCAGGTCAGTCCCGGCCCGGGGGGAGCGTCGGGGCAGGAGGTGGCTGGAAAAGGGCTCAGGGCTCTTAGAAATGTGTCCCTTCTCCTCCCTCCCCCGATTGTTTTGTACCAGAGGTTTGGTTGGGTTTAGGGTCTTTTTTTTCCCAGTGCGAAGTTTTGGTATATCCTTACGCTGTCCGAAACCTCTAAAATCCCACTCCTCCACATTTTCTCTTTTTTTCCCCCATTATTGCCCATTATTGACTATTTAAATTGGCGTATTTTAATATTTTTAGGAATGTGTCGCGAATACAGAACCAGACACAACTGCAAAATACCTTCTGCCCGCCTAAACTTTAGCAGGTTTCCTACAACACCCGGTTCCTTTCCAGGTTCATTTCCAGGAGGGAAAGTGTATTATAATTGGAAAAATCGCATAAATAGATTCTATGGAAGAACCGGATTTTCCCTTTTCTCCATGTTCTCCGCCTGAGCCATTTTGGGAATGGTGAATCGAGCCATCGGAAACCCGCCAGTGCTGTCGGGGTTTGGGTTCTTTTCTTCTCTGCCATGACAGAGGGTTGGGCCACAAACCATCATTTCTCTCCAAGGCAGAACCAGAATTAATTCCGGCCGATTATTAAATTGTCCTATGCGGGCGGGGTTTTAATCCCGGGAAAAAATCCTTTCTGAGGAGAGAGCGAGCGGGCCGGGCTCCATCCTCCCGGGGATCCCGTCTCCATCCTCCCGGGGATCCCGGCTCCATCCTCCCGGGAATCCCGGCTCCATCCTCCCGGGAATCCTGGTTCCATCCTCCCGGGGATCCCGGCTCCATCCTCCCGGGAATCCGGGCTCCATCCTCCCGGGAATCCTGGTTCCATCCTCCCGGGGATCCCGGCTTGTCTCTGTGCTGGACATTCCCCCAGGCAACCCCCAAATTCGGGAGACCACAGCAGAGCCCGGGGGGAGGGTCCCCACACAGCGACCGGCCAAGAACTTGAATTCCTGCGGGAGAGGGGTAGGAAAAAGGAGGTGGATGAGTCGGAGCGGGGGGGACACGGCCGGGAGGGGCTGCTCTGCCCGCTGCCCCCCAGCCCTGCAGCCCAGCCGGCTCCAGGCGTGTGCCGGGCGGCTTTTCCGCCGATCTTCGCTCCGGTTTTGGCCCCGGGAAGGACGAGGCGAGGCCGGGGGAGACATCCTGGGGTCCCCCAACCTTTCGGGTACTCCCAGGTCATCCCCTGGCTCTTCCCTCCGTTGTTCTCGGAGCCGCAGAAGGAAAACCCATCCCTGAGGCCGGGTCGTCTTCCCTCCCCTAAAATCGCATTTAATACCTAATGTTCAATATATAATATTTAATATTTGCCCCCCTCTGCAGCAGCCGCGTGCAGCCCGCGGGCGAGCGGCGCTGCGAGGAGGCTTCGAGTGGGGGAATCTGGCGATCGGCTGCGCGCAGGGCTCTTTCTCCTCCTCATTTTTTTATTTTTGGGGATGGGCTTTCACGCCCTGGCACGGCCACGGGCTCTCGCTTCACCTCTGCGGAGGGCTTTCCCAAAATAATCCCCTCGCCAAAAATGGGGAGCCCGGAAGGAGAGGTGGGAGCCAAAGCTCCCGGGAGCCGAGCGGACGGGGAGGGGCGGCGGCAGCCGCGGGTTTTATATCAAAAAATACATCCCCCCCCTCCGCAAGGCAGCGAAGTTTCCCATTAAAACTGACACCGGGGGACGGTCTCGGCAGCCTCGCCCGGCCCGGATTGGTGAGCTCGCCCGCAGACGCGCTTTCTAACAGATAAGTCGATCGGCAGAGACCTCCCCCACCCCGTTTTACCCCCAAAATATCGGCTTTGCCAAGCCCCAGCCCGCTCCTTCCCCCGCAGCGGCGGCACCGACCCTCTCCCTGCCGCCTCCCCTCCCTCCCTAGTGGGGGGGAAGAGGGGTCCGTCCCCCCTCCCCTCTTTTGGGGATGGAAATGAGCCGCCGGCAGCCGGGACTGCGGGTCCTGCCGGTCCCCCCACCCCGCCGGGGTCACCCCCAGAAGAGCCCTGCCCACCCTTGTCCCCCCCATGGCACAGAAGAGGGGGCCTGGCTGGAAAATGAGGAGGTTGGAAGCCCCCTGGACCCCCCCCGCGGCTCGGGGGGGACGTGCCCGAGAACGGCTCCCCGCTTTTTATTTTTTAGGCGGGTCTAAAGGCGCTGAAAGAGCCCCGAGAATTCGAAGGTGGGTAAAACAAATCAATAAAAATTAAGCTCCACTCCCCCCGTTTTACAGCAGAAGGAGGCAAACACGAGCAGGAATTAGGGAGGAGCGGGGAAAGGCTGCGGTTCGCCGTCAAAACAGCGATTTGGTCTAGACGGGGAGGGAAGGTGCTTGGGGTTTTTTCGCCTTTTTTTTTTTCCCCTTTGCTAACACAATGGCCCTTTGGTTAAACATTAATTGGCAGCACCCTCGCTCTCCAGCCAGACTAACGCTCAACCAGAGAGAGTCCCTGGGCTTAAAAAAAAAAAAAAAATAAAAAAGAAATCTAAAATTCTTTAAGAAATCAAATTAAATCGGGCGGAGCTGGAGAGGGATTTGCTGGGCTGTAACAAGTGGTGGAAGGATGCCTGTGCAAAGGAGGGGTCTGCTGGGATTTCTTTATTTCCCTGGTGTTTTTAAGGGGGAGGGGAAGTTTTTGATTTAAAAAAAAAAAAAAAAAAAAAAAAAAAGAAAAAGGAAAAGAAAAGAAAAGGAAAGGAAAGCAAAAGAAAAGCCGGAGAGCGAAGGCACGGCCAGGTAAGTGAGTGCTGGCGGCGGCTGGAGAGGGCGGCGTTTTCCCTGTCATGTTGGGCTTTGATAATTTCCCACGTGTAGCTTCCCGAGGATATTTTATCCTCGTCATCTGCAGAGCTCGGGGTAGAAAAGCCCCGACCGGCCCTCCGGACGGGCGGACACACTCGCTCATCTTCCTCCTTCTCTATTTTTTTTTCTCGATAATTTCACGCCGCGGTTTCTGAACCACCTCGGGCTCTCTTAAAACGGAGCTGGGGGGGCAAAGCTCGTGTCCCCCTTTTCCACCCGCCCGAGTCTCCGCCGGGAATTCTGACGCTTCTTTTTCCATCCTTGACCCGACTCCTCCTCATCACCACGGCCACTTCTTTAGTTTTCTCTTGGCCTCGACCCACGAACCCGCGCGATGGACTCGGGGTTCGGAGGCGGCCGCAGCTCCGGCTCCCGAAGGAGAAATCCTGCTCGGCTCAAAGGCCGGGAAAACCTTCGGGAATAACTCCCCCCCTCCTCTGCAGCCTCTCCCGGCGCATACCTGGTGTTAAAATAATACCGACAACAGCCCAGCCCGCTCTCCCTGCTCCCGCGGCTCCACCTTTCGCACCATCGTCCCTTCTCCCTCTTCTCCCCCGCCGGCGGGATGGGAGGCAGGCAGGCTGCTGTGGGATGGGGAGGAATTCTCCCGGCTAGACTTGAAACCAAAAGGTCACTTCGCCGGGATTGCCAAGGCCACTCGCCGAGGGGGACTCGGCTCTTTGCCCGCGTCTCCACGTGTTTCTCTCGCCGTCTCCACAAACTCGCGTCCGTCCGCAGCGAGGCAGAGAAAGCGCCTGTGCCGCAACCAGGTACCTTTAAACTTAATTTCCTGTCCCCTCCCCTGCTTTATGGATTTCTAATAACGATGTTGAAAACCGGAGAATAACCAATTAAAGTCTCCGGGACGGAGGGCTTGTGTAAATAATTGGAGGTAGCCAGGCTTAATTGATTTTCCCAACAAATGGATGGAATAGGAACAAATGGAGTATTTTGTCTAAGGAACGTCCGGTGTTGGATTTATTTCTTTTGCTCATTTTCGGGGAACTTTTATCAATATAATTCCTTTTTCCTTTTTTTTTTTCTTTTTTAGTTTTTTTTTCTGACTAAAAACTCTTACAAATATTGAAGTGCAATTCACAATATCCCGAATATGGAAACTAAAAGACTTCCTAAAAAGCCAGGAAAACTCTCCGGAAAATTATTAAAAATAAGATTTTAGAATTACTTCGCTGGCATGAGAATGTACGGGGCTAAATCAATTCTCGCACGAGTTGCTGGACCCGAAATGTTCTTGGCAAAGCGAGAGGTCTAATCCAGGAAAGTGAAATGCGCTTGACCGATGGATTTGTCCGACCCTCGCCTTACCTGAAATATTTTGCTAATTAATTTTATTTAATCACGGCCAGCGTAACGTTTTGGATACTTTTATATCTGTAAATATTACATTTTAAGTCTTAGCCCCCAACCCTTCCAGCCAAAGCCTCGAGGGTTAATTAAGGGAAACCTCATTTGACTGAACTTTGCCGCGAGTCTGGAGACTAATTGATATTTTCTTCCCAAGCGAAACAGCTTTTCCTGGGCCCGGTTTTTGGGGGTCGCGGCCCCCGCGGCTGGGCCTGAGCTCAGCCGGGAGCCCACGGAGGCTCCTCCGGCATCTCTGGACATCCCAAACTCAAGTCGGGTAGAGGGGAAAGTTTCTTACGGGTTTTGTGACGACGAGATCTCCTCGTTTCGCTCCTCCGAGCCATCCGCGTCTCCAGTTGGCCCTGCAAAAAAACCCGGGAATTGTCGGAGTTCTCAGGAGGGAGCTGTGCAGGAACTCCCGCCGCTTTCCTTTCCTATTCATTAGAGTTTTCCCACTAATTGGAGCGTTCGAATTAATGAGAGCGTCGACGGGAACTTTTCCTTTTTAGCCTGGGTTCTGCTTTTGGGGTTTGTCCTCCCTAATTCCTCCGAAGGCGGAGGGGAAGGGGCTGCGGGGACACGCGCGGGTCGTTCCTCTGCTTTTCCTTCTCGGGATTAAGATTCCGTCGGATCGCGGGTTTCATCCATAAAATCCGGGCTGTCCCCGAGGATTCCCAGGGGGAGGGAAACCCCCGGAGGCAGAAAAGCGGCTCCTCCGGGCCGGCCCCGACGGGGAGGGCGGGAGTCTGGGCCGAGGGGCTCCACCGGCCCCCCCTTCACCCCCCGCGTCTCCCTCGGCCCGGAGGAAAACTTTTCCCGCAGCCACAGGGAGCGGGGGCGACGCCGCCCTCGGGATTCGCTTCTCCCCCCTGAGCCCCCCCGGGGGGTTTGCCCGCGGTTTCGGGGGGTCTCGCCCCTCCCGCCGGGGCAGGAGAGTCTCGCTCGGGGGTTCTCCGCCCCTCGACACCCCGGGGTCCCCTCTGGGCCCCCCGGGACCCCTGGGCACCCCCCTCTCGGGGCCTCCACCCCACCGCGACTGCCGGCCTGGTAAAACTCTTTGCGCGGGGTTTTAGGGGCCCTGCGGGACTCCAGAGAAATGCGTGGGTGTCATATTTTACTTTTATTTTATTTTATCCTATCATTTTATTGCGTTCCATTTCATTTTTTTTATTTATTGAATTTCTTTTTTATTATTTTATTTATTTATTTATATTAATTTAATTTAATTTTTTAAGCTGTTTTATTTCGCTTCGTGTCACCTGACTTTATTTCATTCGGCTTTCGTTCATTTTATTTCATTTGACTTCAGTTTATTTTAACGCGCCTTTCCCTACGGCAGAAAGTTTGATTTTTATTGCGAAATCCTTTTCTTCTTCTTCCCATTTAAAAAAAAAAAAAAAAAAAAAAAAAAAAAAGGAAAAAAACGGAAAAAAAAGGAAAAAAAAAAAAAAAAAAAAAAAAAGAAAAAAAAAAAAAAAAAGAGAAAAAAAAACAAAGGAAAAAAAAAAAAAAAAAAAGGGGAAAAAAAAAGAAAAAAAAGCAAAGAAAATAAAAAAAAGTGGGGTGAATGAAAATGTTTATCTTCTGCTTGGCAGAGGAACAAAAGCGGGGCCGGGCCGAGGGCGCTGCAGGAACCGGCCGGCGAGCGCCGCCCCGAGGCCACGGGTACGGCCACCTCCTCCTCCTCTTCCTCCTCCTCCTCCTCCTCCTCCTCCTCCTCCTCCTCCTCCTCTTCCTCCTCCTCCTGCTTCTCTTCCTCCCCATCCCTCTCCTCCCGGCTCCCAGGAGTCAATAATCACAACCCCTGCCAGCGCAGGGGCGGGATTTATTATTTATTCCCCTTTATTAAATTATTATTATTATTATTACCGGGCCTGCAATAATTCAAGCGCTCGCGTAAAAAATAAATAAATAAATAAATAAAATGATGGCTTATTTTTGCAAAGGGCGGTTCAGAAACATCCCCGCGCCTGATGGATACTCGGGAGCGAGGGAAGAGCTGCTTCCCACTCCCATCCCCACCCCGCGGGGAGGGGGAGGGCGGCGGGAGGGTTTAAGGGCAACTTTTTCATCTTTCTGCCCTAAAAGCGCCTCCCGTTCGTCACCTATTCCGCTTGGGAATCCCCGCCCGTGGCCCGGGGAGCGGACACCGAATATTCCCAAAGGCTTCCCCGCTGGATGGGGGCGGCGGGGAGCGGCTGCTGGAACGGCATTTTAATCAAAATATCGCTTTTTATCTGAGCGGGTGGCAAAGAAACTGCGATTTTCGAGATTCGGGGCCATTTCCCTCGGATCCTCACTAATATATTCTTCTGCTCCGGGAGTGCGCGATGGAGATGTGCACACATCCGCATTTACTGATGGATGCTCGTGCAAACACTCGAAATCCCCCCGATTCATTATTTTAGCGCTCATTCCCCTGACAGGGAGGAGTTATCTCGGGGCTCGCACATCCATTTACCGCCTGAGAGCTCCAGCTCGTCCCTGACATCTGAATTTAAAATGTCTTTCGAAACTTTAGCGACAGCCAGAAGGGAAGGAAAAAAAGCCCATTACCTTAAAATGTTGTTCCAGCGCAAGATTTAAACCTGATCCATCCCCTACTTAGATTTGGGGGCACTTTCAATTTTTTTCCCCCTCCTTTTCCCCCTCCCTGTTATTTATTTTTAAACCCAATCGCGAAATTAAACGGCACACGCGCGTTTTTCACGCTGATCCTGAGTGCTTTCCTGTATTTATGTTTTTCCATCTGCGATTCGGGGGCTTCATTTCCAAGTTGCAGGAAGTGAAAGCTCTTCAAAATATATCCCTCCTGCCTGTCGGGCGCGAAAGAAAAGAGCTTTTAATAGCGCGAGTTCAAGTGTGACCGCCACTTTTGTTTTACAAATTGCGTTGGCAGAAAAAATTGAAGTGGTGGGTCTGAGGGTTTTTTCGAGTTTTGTTTTGGGTTTTTTTTATTCCTCTTTTTAGGAAATAGAAAATAGTCGACAAATTGTTAAATTATCGTAGGTGTGGTGCTGTAAACAGAGGAGATTCTCTGTTTGCCTGTCTGCAAACACACACCACGCAGTGATATGTAGTAACTACCGCAGGTGTGTGATACTACGGGTTCTTCGTTGGCAAAAATAATCGAAGTTTTACAGTAAACTTGAAATTCTTGCCCCTCACAGCTCTAATTTTTAGCTGAACCTGCCCGTATTTGCGTATCAAAAAGGAGGGAAAGAATGAATTGTGAATTAATCGGGGGAAATCTGTATTAATTTCAAATTAGAGCCTATAAAAGACGAGGACTCGCAGGACCTTTTCCTCCCTTTGTGCATTTAGAGCTCTAACCAAGACAAAACCAGAATCCAACCCTCCCGATGTCCATATTCCCCCCAAAAAAAGAGTTCCCCCCCTCTTCTCTTCTCTTCTCTTCTCTTCTCTTCTCTTCTCTTCTCTTCTCTTCTCTTCTCTTCTCTTCTCTTCTCTTCTCTTCTCTTCTCTTCTCTTCTCTTCTCTTCTCTCTTCTCTTCTCTTCTCTTCTCTTCTCTTCTCTTCTCTTCTCTTCTCTTCTCTTCTCTTCTCTTCTCTTCTCTTCTCTTCTCTTCTCTTCTCTTCTCTTCTCTCTCTTTTCTCCTCTCCTTTCTCTTCTCTTCCTTCCTTTCTCTTCTCTTCTCTTCTCTTCTCTTCTCTTCTCTTCTCTTCTCTTCTCTTCTCTTCTCTTCTCTTCTCTCCCAAAAGGTTGTTTGGGGTTTTTTTCGGGGGTTCTTTGTGGGTTTGTTTGTTTGTTTTCCGATTCCTCCCCGTCTCCGACCTGCTCCGAAGCGTTGGAAGTTCAACAGCGTGGCTCGGGTTTATTGTATTTCCGGTACAACAGATTTATATCCCGGCCCAGCCAGGCTTTTCAAGGCTTCTGGGATGAAATGAAGCCAAGTTATAATCAAGTTTCTGGCTCCTCTTTGCGTCTCTCTTGAACTCGGAGGATTTGTTTCTTCAACGAACTTTTAAACTCCCCCAAACTTGCCCTCTCGGGCCGGGGCTATCTCTGCCTGTTGTCTTTCCAGCCTTTCTCATAATTCCTTTCGCTCGGCCCGGTTAGTTATTTATTACACTTGAGGACAAACCCCCAGGTTACCAGGTAAGACACTGACTTTATATTAAATATGTAATCACTATACACATAGAGAAGTGGTTTGTGCCCGACCCGATGGGCTGCGGGTTGTATTGTCCTTTTTAAAAATATATAAATTTATAATATTTTTTTTCCCCCTAAACGGGAATTTGGCCTTTTTTTTCCTGCCAGACTTCCCCCGCGGAAGTCGCTCGGAGCTCAGCAAAGCCCCCGGGGCCTCGCCGCCTCCCCCGGCTTTAATTCCCCCTTTTATCACCACCGACTCATTATTTTATAACACGCTTTTCCAGCGCGTTGGAGGGAGAAAATGACACAATAAGTTTCTCTCTGTTGCTATTTACACCTAAAAAATAGCCCCGATGTCGCTTTTCTCCCCCTCTTGCTTTAATTGATTTATATGTTTTTGACTTCTTCTTCTTTTTTCCTTTAAATGAATCCCCTTATACTTCCTTTCGGGGGAGGAGAATATGAATTAATCGCCTTTTTTCCCCCCGGAACTCACTGCTTTAGCTCTATTCTCTGCGGAAAGTTCTCCAACCACTGGCAGGTTTAGATTAAAAAAAATAAATAAATCTGGTAATAGTGTTTTAATACGAAGTCTTGATAAATAAGCTTCATATAGGAAACGATCCTTTAAATTGGCTTTCCAGAGGAGGTGGGGGAAGAACTTTAGGGATTTTTGCTCTTTTTTATAGCTGCGATAATCGCTTGTTTCTCAAAGTCAATAGCATTTTACTGTTTCCTCTGGTCTATTTGTAAACTATTTGTAAGGTCCTGCAGGAGGGATCCGCTCCAGACACTGTACATAGGAAATCATCTGAATAGTTGTTTCGGGCAATCCGAGGGGTTTTTATTTCGTCCCTGAAAAGATCCTTTTGTTGCTTTTGTTTCCTAGCAACTGTTTTCTATTATAAAAGTTCAGGTTGCAGATGATGTCAAACAAAATGGCTGCCCGGGCGCCTTTCTTGGGAGTTTTAGCCTTTGACCCAAGGCTGAACTAGAACTGCTCTGTGAATTAGGTAGTTTCATGTTGTTGGGGCTTTTAATTTTAAACACAAGGACATCAAACTACCTGATTTACTCCAGTTAATGCTCCTCGCTCTTGCTTGCCGAGGGCACTTGCCCCCGGGAGGATGGGGAAGGGGTGGCAGCCCTGGATCCCCCTCCTCTCCATCCCCTCCATCCCCTCCATCCCCTCCGGCCCCCGGACCGCACCGGGCGCGGAGACGCCGGGTCCGTGTCCCCCAGACCGGCTCCGTGTCCCCTCCCCTGGGACCGTGATTCCCCTCCACCCCCGGTCCGAATTCCCCTTCCTGGGCGCGAGCACTTGCCCCAGGAAGGATGGCAAAGGGCTGACAGCCCAGCTTTCCCCGTCTTTTCCACCCCCTGGACCACACTGGCACCAGGCGAGGAGGAGCCGGGTCCGTGTCCCCCAGCCCAGGTCCGTGTCCCCCAGCCCAGGACTGTGATTCCTCTCCACCCCCGATCCCAATTCCCCTTCCTGGGCGCGGGCACATGCCCCGGGAAGGATGGGAAAGAGCTGGCAGACCGGTTTTTCTCCCTCCTCTCCATCCCCATGGAACCGCCGGCTCCGTGTCCCCCATCCCAGGTCCGTGTCCCCCATCCCGGCTCCGTGTCCCTCATCCCGGCTCCGTGTCCCCCATCCCGGCTCTGTGTCCCTCATCCCGGCTCTGTGTCCCTCATCCCGGCTCTGTGTCCCCCATCCCGGCTCCGTGTCCCCCATCCCGGCTCTGTGTCCCCCATCCCGGCTCTGTGTCCCCCATCCCGGCTCTGTGTCCCCTCCCCCGGGAGTGACTCCCCTCCACTCTCGGCCCGGATCCCGTTTCCCGGGCACCAGCCCTCGCCCTGGGAAGGATGGGAAAGGGGCGGCTGCCCAGTTTTCCCCCTCCTCTCCATCCCCAAGGAACAGCCGCGCCCGTGTCCCCCCACCCGGGACCGTGACTCCCCTTCACCCCGCTCTGTGTCCCCCTTCCCGGGCGCGGACACTTGTCCCGGGCAGGATGGGAAAGGGCTGGCGGCGCGGTTTTCCCCCTCCTCTCCATCCCCGGGACCGCATCGGAGCCGCCGGCTCCGTGTCCCCCGCCCCCGTTCCGTGTCCCCCGCCCCCGTTCCGTGTCCCCCGCCCCCGTTCCGTGTCCCCCCCCCGGCTCCGTGTCCCCCGCCCCCGTTCCGTGTCCCCCGCCCCCGTTCCGTGTCCCCCGCCCCCGTTCCGTGTCCCCTGCCCCCGTTCCGTGTCCCCCACCCGGGTCCGTGTCCCCCACCCGGGTCCTTTTCCCCCACCCCCGTTCCGTGCCCCCCACCCCCGTTCCGTGCCCCCCGCGCCTCCTCCAGGCCCCAGGACTGGGCCCGGCCGGGCCAGGGGTGATGGTTTCTTTGTTTAAATCCCCGTTTCAGGGACCTCTTTGCGAGACAAGGCGGTCACGCCCCGAACCATCAAGAGCTTATTAACGGTCTAATTAGGCTGCGGCGCCTCTCAGAGGCTAAAATCCCCCTCCCCAGCAAATCCCCCCTCCCCCCCGGGTCAGCAAACCCCTCCGTGTGCGCAATAAACTTTGTGTCTGGCATAAAAATATAATATCCCTATAAATATACACAAAGCCATAAAGGAATTTAAGCGGCTCTTATTTTAGGAGCTGTGATCTCCACCTCGGTGTAAAGGGTAACGCGTGGGTTTAGGGAACACAAAAGAGCTCCCGGGTTTAACTGTTCCAATGGATAAAATAAGTTTATTAAAGGTACCGCTGGCAACGCTTTTAGGGACCGGGGTGGGGAGTGGGTCCTGTGTCTTTTCCTATGGAAAATGCCACATTTTGCCATCGGATAAGGAATATTCAGTCCCCGAGGAGCTCCTGCATCTCGTAGTAAACATGCCCACGTCTTTAGGGACTGATAAATGCCAAGCTGGGGTCTGTACCCCTCAAAAAAACGCCCAGCCGATCTCGTGGCTGGGCACTGATCTGTAAGTTCATCATATAAAACATCATTTTAAGTTCGCAGATATGACATTTTTCAGACCACGGCTGCGAATTTCACTAAATCAATGGGTTTATAGGTGGTCTCGGAAATGCCCACAATAGTTTCACCACATCCTCCCTCCGGGTCTCAACATGTTGAGCTTGGGCATATATTGATAAAAAAAAAAATTAAATAAAATAACTCAAAACCGTAAAAATCTCTGTGAGAAAGAGGGAGTGCGGAGAGTTCTGCGTGTCAAAGTGTGTGCTTGGATGAAGTCCACCCATTCCACTTTCTGCAAACTGGAAGCCCGCAGAGTTCTCTGTGTGTGTGTGCGTGTAAGGAATCGGCTCATGGAAGCGATTTTCCCCGCACTGCTGTTCCAAACACGCATAAAAACAAATTTCACATGGTCCAGGCCACGGCTAAATAAGCCTGGGACTTGATCTCCCTTCGAGCTTTAAAGAATTAAACTTTGATACCATATCCAGGGTCCAACCCACCATCTGCTGCTACTTTTTGTGGCCTTGGGTAGGGATTTTTTGTCGTCGGTGTTTTGCTTTTCCCCCCCCCCCCTCCGCTCTGAGTGTTTAAAGAAAACGAAAACAAACAAACAGCCAACTTGTCTGGGTTTTAAACCGGTGCGTGCTTTATTCCCGAAACTGGTGATTCTTGTAGGCGCTGTGCCTACCTCGCCTATAAACAAACACCCGCTCGAGGGGAGGAGAGGGAAAGTCAAACAGCGGAAAATAACTCGGAGTTTTCTGCCTCGCTCCGCGAGCCCCGTGACTCCTTCCTTAGAAACAACGCGCTGCTTGTGCCCTCACTCAAAGCCCTTAAACGGAAAAGGACAATCTGGGAAAGTTAATCATAAACCCTTCGGGAATAATGGCCCCGAAGGCAACCCCACCAACCTGCCTTGTAAATGTCTGGGCTCCTGATTCTGATCTGCCTCCTCCCCGCCTAAATACAGGAAACAAGGGCCGGGGGGAGACCGGGGGACACGGAGCTGGGGAAGGAGCAGGATCAGGCCCGGGGGGGCTCTGTGGCTGCCTGAGGACGGGAATTGGGGCTCCTTCCCCCAGGGAAGCAGCGGGGAGAGGTGGGCAGGGGGTCGGGGAGAGGTGGGCAGGGGGTCGGGGAGAGGTGGGCAGGGGGTCGGGGAGAGGTGGGCAGGGGGTCCCGCTTGTGCCTCGGGAGCGCCTCGTTCGCCTCCTTTTGCGAATTAAAAAAAAAAAAAAAAAAAAAAAAAAGAAAAGATAAAGAGGACCTTACCTGGAGAAGCAGCTGCGTGGGGACGGATAAAAGGGTTGTCCTCGGCGGAGGAAGTGCCCGGTTTGGGACACGCTGCACATTTCTGAGCCAACACACGAGGAGCAACCGCGCTTTTAATGCGCCGCATCCCCCCCACCCCAGTCGCTGCCCTGCCAAAGTCCAGCCTGTCCCATATTCCCCCCACCCGGGACGAGTTTTAATTACGGGCAAAAGTGTTGATAGAGGAACCACTCCGCAAGAAACTCCCCCTTTTATTTCGCTGGGGCTCGCGCTCCCGGTTTTATGGAAACAATCCCATCGCAACTTCACCCTTGTACCTGTGCTTGTGTTTTCCCACCCTCTTCCCCTGCCTTGAGTGGGAGCGACAGATTTCTCACCACCGCGGGCTGTTACTTCCCTTCCTCCCAGACTAAACGCGACTTGGACGATGCTTTGGGGGTGGTTTTTTTGAGTTTGGGGGTTTTTTTGGGGGCTTTCCCGGTTATATCGCGGTGAGCCCAAAGCAGGGCCAGTGGAATCCGCCCCAGCAGCTCCCGGGGTGTAAAATCCGCAGCAGCCGGAGCCCAACTAGTCCATGGGAGTTGAATATTATTTCAAGGAGGGAGGCGAGAGGAGGGGGAGATCAGTCCAGTAGCCAGAATGTGGGTTCCCGAACAACAACCCAACTTTATTTCAACTTTCTCTCCTTCCAGCTTCCCTTTTCAAATGCACATACGCTTTTACTTTACAGGGGGATCTAAACGCTTTATTAACTGCTGAGATTACAAACCTCATTTGGAATTGGTTTTTTTTTTTTTAGCCAGAGTACACTTTCGGTCCTTGGAAAATTGCCCACATGTGTAACTTGTTTTTGCTTCTCCTCAGACAAGGAATTCCCCCCCTCCTCCTCCTCCCTCCCTCCCCACTTACGGATTTTTAACAGACGGCAGCATTCAAACCGAGAGCCAGCACAGGAAATGGCAAAGGTAGATCCTTCGGCTTTTAGGCTCCAGAAACTTATTTCACCTTTTTTTCCTTTTTTTTTTTTTTCTTTTTTTTTTTCTTTTTTTTTTTTTTTCCTGTAGGTTTTACTCTTCAGGGGGGAATTTTTGTTGCCCTTTCGTGCGTTCGGAGGGGTTTCCATGACTGAAGTTTCTTTCATAACCTCTCAGACCTGCCCTAAAATGTATCGTTCATAAATTACGTTTTGAGATTTTGCTCCTTAAAAAAAAAAAAAAAAAAAAAAAAAAAAAAAAAAAAAAAAAAAAAAAAAGCCATTCCCTTGTTGTGATTATCAGTATTATTATTATTATATTGTAATGTTTTATATCACCAAAAATAAACGCTCAACCCTTTGAAGGCTGAGTTATCAGAATCTGGTCTCCAGACCCTCCATAGCCGTGAAGTTCACTCTCAGCTTTTATCCTGCCTTAGCTTATCCTTATCGGCTTCCAAACCTAAACTGGGGAAGAAAATATCCCTAAAATATCCCTAAAGTCGTGCAGGTTCCACCCCGACGCCGTGTCGGCCTCTGGGGGTAAAGATCCTGCTGGAATCCCCCCAATCCTGCCCCGTCTGGGGGGAAAGCCCCGCACCCCCAAATCTCCCCCACCTTCTCCATCTCAGTGACAAAGAGGCAAAAGCGGCTGGAAGAAGTCACCAGTTCTAATAAATTATAACAAAAAGCCTCGAAAAAGTGGTTAAATGTGTTTCCGGTAAGAAATGGACCATCCGGTCTTTTTCTTTCTTAAGCCCCAAACTTATAAATCAGTAAAAAGCGACGATTGCACAGACTTAAAATCTGCATATTTCAAAAATATTGTGTGTTTGGTTGCTTTCAGCTCAGAAACGCCGACCCGAGGAGTGATTTGTAAAGATGGATTTTGGCAGTTGTGCGTTTCAAAACACTGCTCGGAAAATATTCCTCCTCTCCACAAACAATAAAGATTATTTATAAACACTACCCGAGCTCAGAAGCTTCTGGTTCTCCACTGCAGGCTGACAATGCTCTGAGTTTTTCCTCCCAGCCAGACACACTTGGCGCTGATTCTGCAAGCAGGAAAAAGTTTTCACTTCGAATTTTATTTTGAATAACTCTTTCCACTTCCTCTTCCCTTTACACGCCACAACAACCCCATATCTACAATGAATCTCGTTCTCAAACCCAGCAAAACTCGCATATCCTGCCTCCTCTCTTCCAAGGATTCAGACTTTTGGACTCTGCTCCTTGAGTTTTCCTTCTCCCAGTTGTGTTGGTTTTTTTGTTTTTACAGACGGAAGAGTTTTTTATTTAATTTCTGGTGGGCTTTAATTAAGGATTTAAAACCCAAACGCCTCTGGAATGTCACCCGGAGCAGGCAGCGCTGCACGACGTGGTCTCCAAGCGAGCAGACCTGGGATGAAGCTGTAATTTGCCTTAAGCCCCTCTCAGAAAAGGCCACAAAGAGATGAGCGATGGGGAGATGCATAAAAAATAAACTCTTGAACAAACGGAAACCTCCAGAGGAGCGAAAGCAAATGGGTTTTGCAGATCTTCTTGTGAGGTTTCCATTCACCAGGGATCTGAAACCCCTTGGTTTCTGCCTCACAGCCACGCTCCTGAGAGTCTTCTTGGTTTAAATTTATATACTACAGAAAATTATATACTCACATGCTGACATAGTTCATCGTTATTTATAGGAGGCGCACCAGGATTTTTTTTTTCCCAGGAATATATTTATTACAGGTAAGACACGGCCAATCTATCTGGCGAACAGAGAACAGGTGTTTTGCTTCAATTAACGTTCAATAATTTCATCTCTCCTTATTCAACACCCTGCTACCAACACGGCTGTTTATCCATCACTTGTATAAACACATTTCCATGCGCCAGGCGAGTTTCGTCTCCACAACACACTTAAATCAGCCCTTTCCTCTCCCGAGCTCTCATAACATTTGCGGAGTCCCTCCGAATCTCCTGTGGACCGGCCTGAATTTTAAAAAATCATTTCTGAAAGGCAATAAAGCCGAGAAATATGACAGCGCGAGCTCCCGGCTCGTATTTCACGCCTGGTGACACAGGGGCTCTGCCTTTCAAAACCTCACCAACTCTCGGGGAAGTTTAAAGAAGGGAGCGGGGGAAAAAAAAAAAAAAAAAGGACGTAGAAATGTGGAAAGTTGGAAAAATGAGGAATTCCCCCCTCGTTTCACACGAGCCCCGTTTGGGGGAGAGGCACCGGAGGGAGCAGCGCCCCTGCCCCGCTCTGCTCGCTGCTGGGGGATCCCTCTGCCCGCTCCAGCTCCGGGGAGTCATTCTGGGGAGTCATTTTGGATGAAACCCCCCCGGAAAGGAGAGCAGAGTTGGCAGGGCAGCGGGAAGGACTCACAGGACTCACCTGGTGACATCTCCCCACGGGTGGCTTGGCAAGATCTCAACCCCGAGGCTGGAGAGGGGTCCCCAAACTCTGCCCAACCCTCACCTTGGCTGGAGCCCGGGACGGAACCTCCTCGTCCAGCTCAGGGAGGGCTCGGAGCTGCCGGGGGGGGGCTCGCGGTGTCCAGACAGTTGCAAAAATTCGAATTAAATCTGACCTCCGGCATTGAGCTCCGGCTCTCCTTGCCCATCATCCCGACCCTCTGGATTTTTTTTTGTTTTAAAATGAAAATGGACAACTTCCTAATTGTGCCTCATTTAGAGGAGCCCCGGTCCCGGGCGTGGGGGAAACGCGTCCCTCCGTCGGGCTGCAGGGCAGATGCTCCTGGAAAAGCCCCGGTTATAGGAATAAAGGGAAATCTCGGGCTTTGGATGGAGGTTTTTAATCGCCTTCATCATCCTCCAGCACCAGTGAAACACCTCTGGCAGCGATTTCCCACCTCCGCTCTGTGCAGGCACAGACACTCGCACGGACACTCACACGGACACGGGGAAACGCGAAATAGGTTTTTCCTTCATCCCAGGCGGTTATTGGCACCCCCTCACTGTTATTATTAGCCTGTTAATACAGATTTCCCACCTCTGTACACCTCAGGAAGGATTCGCGATGATTTATCATTCCTAGAAATCTCTTTGCCCTTCACTTCAAATATCCTTCGGTGTTGTGGGGTGAGAGGGAGCAGGACGGAGGGGCAATAGATTAAAAGAGGCAAATTGATCCGGACTGTTACGGCTGAAGTCCAGAGAAACACTTTTGCCGTGCTCACGGGGAGCACCTTTTCCTTAACCAACATTTACGGCGCCATCGGAGCGTCTCGCAATAAAGGGATTTATCATCAGAACTTGGGAGAACCGAGCCCGTTTCCCCGCGTCGCTGGGGCTGGAGCCGCCCCGAGCTCGAAGCCCCGCGTCCATCACGAGGGGAAAATCCCCAAACCGCCAGGTTTTGGGAAACACGCGGAAAAGGCGCGCGAGGCGGGGGTGGTGTTGGACACGCACACGGGGGTGAGGTGCCAGGGGGGCACGGGCGCTGCGAACGCGAGGGATTCCTCCTTCGCCCCCTTTCTGTTCCACAGGCTATAAATTCAGGGCTATAAAAATCAAAGAAAGCTAATGTAAGTTTTATTAAACTATTTAAGCATCGCGAGTTTAAGGCGTTCTGTGACAAAGCCGGATCAGTGGTGCACTGTATTTTACTGGCCTTGTAAAGTTAAATGAAGGCTTCTGATTTCAGCCATGTGGGGAACTATTTTAGCTCCAGCAAAGCGACCCCGACGATGCCGCCAAACATGCGAACATATGTTCATAGGCAGAGATATTTTTAATATATTTATATATATATATATCTGTAAGCACGAAGCCGAAGGCAGGCGTTGGATGCACGCAGGGCTCGCAGCTCGGCAGCTCCCTGGACAAAGTTGCGACGGCACCTCCACGCCAGTGGCGTTTTGAATTTCATATTTACCCACATTATTTTACCGTGTTAACGATCCATTTTCCCCCATCCCAGATGGTTAATTATTTATAACGCCCTCCCCAGCACTCCTGCTACCTAGAGCCATCTTTCCGCTTTGCAAAAAACGCATATATGTGTGTATTTATGCGCGCGTGTGACTGTAATGAATGTATATGAAATCACGCGAGGAGGGGGGGTGGGGGGTGGTTTGTACTTATTCTCTGTTTTTCCCTATCGTGCTCCGGAGCCCGAGTGGCAAAGAACAGCTTTTATCTCTATTCCCCCATGGTCGTTATTAAAGGCGAAGCGAGCCCATCAGCATCTTTCTTTAAAAGAAAAAAAAAAAAAAGAACCCCCCCCTCCTCCCCCTTTCGGACCCCAGCCCATAATATTGCAGGAGCAAACCTAGGAAGGGAGATATTTAGGAATATCAGCCCCGGCTTTGACCATTCGGTGGCCTTTTTTTTTTTTTTTTTTTTTCGAAAACTCCTGACGTTTTGCAACATTGCATAAACATAAAACAATCCATCCTTGATATGGAATGCAAGGGCGGATGACAGCGCAGCGCAGCCCCCTCGGCTTCGATTGATTTACGCCGAGACTGACGCTTTATCAGGCACACGAAAAAAGTTTGACCAATCATTTCGCTGGGAGCTCACAACACAGCAGCCCAACTGTACTTTGTTGGCTGGGAAGTTGGAGAAGGGGGTAGAGTACAAATCTAGATCTGTCCTATATATGTTTTTTTTTTTTCCCTTCACTGAACCGTGCTTTGTATGATGTCTGAGAATGTCCATTTCTGGGACTCTTAGCAATTATTATGTCGACTCCATTATAAGTCATGAGAGCGAAGACTCGCCTTCAGCTAAATTTTCGTCTGGGCAATATTCGAGTTCCAGGCAAGCTGGGCACAATGAGCATCTAGAATTCCCCTCCTGTAGTTTTCAGCCAAAACCTCCAGTTTTCAGCGCCTCCTGGACTCCTTTGAATCCACATTCTTCTGGTACCCTTCCTGCCGTCTACCATCCATATATTCAACATCAAAGCGTCCCATCTGAGAGCAGGTACCTCCGGAGCTGGCTGGATCCAGTACCCAGGGCAGAGAACCTCCCCGGGCAGGGATCTGTTAAGGCAGAGCCGCTGCTGGGCCGTCCCGGGGATGTCCATAAACAGGGAACACAGGAGTACAATTTAGAAACTTCTGCTGCAAGGGAAGGGATCGTTTCCAATCAAAGGCCCAGCTTCGAGGACAATAAAGTTTGTGAAGGAAGCGAAGACAAAGACAGGACAGATCAAAGTAAGTTATAAAAGTGAGGAAGTAAACAGTATAAAAGCTGGAGGAGGTGCAATAAAAGGGGACAATGCTGCGTAAAGTTTAAAATCGGGGCTTAAAGAAAAGTCTCGGCTTTGCTGATGCCAACCTAAGGGGAGAGGTGGGGAGGGGAGAGGGGTGGCATTGTCTCTGCCGGGAAATAAAAATAAAAATAAAAATGAGAGTCGTCTCTGGGCTTAAACGGAGTCCAGAGCGGACAAAAGCCGGAGCGAGTCACCCTCTTTCCTCCAGAGCGCTGGCTCCGGCAGCAGAGACGCTTTAGTAAGCGGGAGGAAAGGCGCGGGTGCGGGAGCTGGGAAGGGACGGGAAGGGACGGGGGGAGCCGGGGAGTGCTGGGGAGAAGGGAGAGGGGGAGAAGGGGGGAAAAGAGGCGAAATCGCCGAGGAAAAGTTCCCGTGTGCGGGGGGGAAGCGAAGAGCAGCGGGGGCTTTGCCGTGCCCGGCGCATCCTCCCGGCGGGCGCGGGGCCACCGCGCTCCCTCCGCGGCTCCTGCCGGGCTCTGCTGCCCCTGCCCGGCGTTCGTTCCTCGCGCTGGCTCGTTCGTTTGTGCTTTTAATCGTTCGTTTATTAAACGCGACGATATTCCGGGTATGACTATTTCAAAAGCGCGCTACTTCCTCGTTAAAAAAAAAAAAAAAAAAAAAAAAAAAAAAAAAAAAAAAAGAAGGGGGGGCGCTTCCAACTTAATTAGCTTTTATATCAGCTTTTATTTGTGATGTAGCCAGATTGGGGAAACGCTTAAACTTCAGCACTCGCTTTTTCGGCGAGTTGGTTCGTCTTTTGCCCGTTGAAATACAGAAAAAGACTCGTTCGCCTTGAAAATATTTAATAATACCCTCAGCAACGCGATTAATCGCGCTATTATTAATACTAACGATAATAACAGCGTTGCTAAGGATAACAATGCGTTCGAGTGAGGAAGAATCGGTATCTGCACCTCGTGCCTGCCCGGCTGGTACCTGGTTTGCAGCTGGAAGGTGAAGCCCGGGCAGGAGGAGAGAGGGAAACTTGGCTTCGCCCTCCCAGTAAAAAATATTTCGCAGGGAAAGCCGAACTTTTCCCGACTGGCAGAGCAGGAGCCCCCGCCGAGGGTGGAACTCCTCGGAGCAGGGGACGCCCTGACATCCTCCTTCCCTTTGAAGCAACCTCTGTTTTCTTTTCACTCGGCGTGGAACAGCCACGGAGTTTTTGCCGTGGCAACCACAGAATATTCTGGCCCCCGTGATTTCCTCCCCTCCTTGTGCAGGATATTACGGTGACATTTTTTTCTCTTTCCTCTCGTTTAACTCGCGCACAGACACACTCACACACACACACTCACACACTCACACAAAAAGAAAGTCCTGTTCTATTGTGCTGGGCAGAGATCCAGAACAAACTGCAACCGTGAGGTGAATGATTGGAGGGAATTAAACCTCCAGGTCCTGTGCTCAATGTCCCTGAAATTGAAAATAGAAAAATCTTGTCCAAGAAGATGTTATTAAGTTATAAGCGAGTGCAGGGACCCGCGCGAAGAGGATGCTGTGTGGTTTCCATGGCGTGCGGTTACGGCGCATATTTTGTTTTAAATAATAGTTTAATTTGGGCTGATGGTGAGAGCCTGCCAGGGTTGGAAGACGAAGCTGTTTTGCAGAAAGTCCTCCCTCCGATTTCCCTGACTCTTTCCATTTTTGAAAGTATTTCTTCATAATGGATCTCTGCCCTGTGTATGGCGCAGGAATCTCTTCAATTATTTGCTGGATTTTAAGGAAAGGACGTGCCAGAACCGCTTCCCATTCGCTTTCCTGTTTAGGGATTTGTGTCTAGTGAGTAGATAAAGCAACGCTGGCATTTAAAATGTATTTTAACGATCCAAAATATGACCAAAAAAAATAAACCCAAACCGAATAAAAACCTGTTATGAAGCACGGCCCTCCATCGCCATTAAAGGATGGGTAGCAGGATTAACAGTATCAATTATTAACAGCTTTCTTCCTCTTTAATATTTAATTCTGCATATTAGATCAAGTCAATTACATTAAGGAAATAGCCGTGCAAATTTGTAAGAGGCAGTACTTACAGGGCAAGATTAACCGGATTATTTTTTAAAAAATATTCAATATATTTCATTTTACGTGGAGGAAACGTTGCAATGGCGTGTGTGTGCGTGTGTGTATTTATAATGGTCCATTTAATTGGTGTAAAGGTTTATGGCTTCAGTCATAATTTCAGAGGAGGCAAAGGAAATAAAATAGAAATACGCGGTGTGTCCATAACCCTTCGTTTTACCCTTTCCCGCCTCTCAGTCACCCAACGGGCAGCCGATATTTGCATGTGATTAGTAAACGTTCCATTATTTACCCTAAACCCACTTCACCTCTGGGTGCGACCTTCGCCACTCTGCTGTCTGCGGGGGTGGCTTTGGCCCCCAAATGTTGGGTTTTTCCCCCCCTTCCTCGGACGGACTAATCCCTGGAATGTCCTCTCGGCGAGATTCCCACGGCACTTCTCCCACCCGCGAGCGTGACGGGCGGCCTTTATTTATTTTCTGGCTGCCTTTCCAGCCCTGCAAATGTCCGTGGCTCGGGGTGACGCTGTCCAGATCTCCGGCAGCCGCGTCCCTGCACCCTCAGAGGATGTTTATTGGATCGAGACCCGTTTTGGTGTTTTTTTTTTTTTTTTTTTTTTTTTGCCACAAAGCAGAAAAAAAAAAAAAAAAAAAGGGCAGGATTTATAGGATTTATGAAAGGTTCCTCCAGCCCTCCTCTCTCTCTCTCTCTCTCTCTCTCTCTCTGCCCTTTTCCGTGCGCGGCGCGTCCGTAGAAGTAAATCTATGAGTAAATCTATGGACACGTGGGGAAAACGCGCCTCGGAAAAAAAAAAAAAAAACCAAACCAGAGATATATGTAATTTTCGCCTGGGTTTCTTTGTAGCCGACGCGCAGATGGGGCGCTCTGACAGCCTGGGAGGGGATGGGGGTGTTCACCTGGCACGGAGGGACCTGCGGGAAAGCGCGGGGGGGGTAAAAACTCTGGCACGTGTGAGCCCAAACATCCGTGTGAGCCCAAACATCCGTGTGAGCCCGGACACGGGTGGGCACGGGCAGGGTGGGCACGGGCAGGGTGGGCACAGACACCGCTCTGAGCTCACACAACGCGCCCCCGAGTGCCCCCCAGACTCGGGAGGGCTGGGGTGCCTGTGGGACTCAGGGATCGGGCCCCCCACCATCTGTGCCGGCCCCGAGGATTCCAAATGATTTTCCTGCGGGCTCTCCCCCCTCCCGAGCCGCGCATATGCGTGTGTGTATAATCTTAATATTTGATGGCGTGATTAAAACCTTCTGAGAAACACTCGGGGGCCGCGTGGTATTGATCTTGCTGCTGCTTTTCTTTCAGCCAACCCAGCTGCCAGCTGGCTGCACGCCCGCTCCTCCCGGAAAAAACGATGCCCTTACACCAAATACCAGACCCTGGAACTAGAGAAGGAGTTTTTATTCAATATGTACCTGACGAGGGACCGTAGACACGAAGTGGCCAGACTCCTCAACCTGAGTGAGAGACAAGTCAAAATCTGGTTTCAGAACCGAAGGATGAAAATGAAGAAAATGAACAAGGAGCAGGGCAAGGAATGAAAAAAAGCAAAAAAGCAGCACCCCCACCCCCCCAGCCCCTTTCCCCCTGTCCCAGGCTCCGCGGCAGCTCAACCCCCCTGTAGCGCTGCCAAATCCCCCCGAAACGAGGGAGAACACCCCCCCTCCCCCGTTTCCCATCTCCACCTTTGCATGCGAGATGTTGCTTATTATTCTTTCTTTCTTATTTTTTTATTTTTGAATCTTCTTAGCGCTGCCACTTAGGAGGCAACTTAGCCAGAACTGCAGCTCCTTTTCGGGGACACACGCTGGGTTTTGTTTCTCTTTTCTTGTTTTCTTTTTCTCTTTTTTTTTTTTTTCCTTTCCACCCCCTCCTCTCTTTTCCTCTCCCCGCGGTGTTAACACAGCACAGGCTCCTGTTGGAGCAGCAGCTTTCCCTGCTCGCGTTTTCTCCATGGAAAACACAACCGGCCACCAAAAAAAAACCCAACCCCACGCCGGCCCAAACCCCCAGCAAAGCTCGCTGTCTTTCTTTCTGCACGCGAGGCCAACGATGCCCTGGAAAACAGGCGCTCACCCCACTCACACTCACACGCCGAGCTGGCCGAGCAACCAGACGATTTAATTAAACCACTCGCAGGACAGACACATTCGTAAGACTCGCCTTTAATTGCACCCAACAAATCATTTGCAATTCGCCAACTTTATCCCGGGGTAGCCGGTTAATGACAGCCCCAACTCCCAACTGGGGTTTCCCCCCCTTCCGTCCTCCGCCCTCCTCCCCCTCTCCCCTCCCCGTTATTTTTTTACTTTTTTAGCTCGTTTGATTCTGCGGGATTTTTGTTCCAATCGTGCCGTGGCAGAAATGTGACTTTGACCTGAAAGTTTAGTGGGATCTTTGCAGGCGAACCCTCCTCCTCTGGTAGTTTTATACTGGGGCACTTGGAAGAAGAGAAAAGACGGGGAGGGAGGCGAGCGAGAGTGTGCGGGGGGCACTCTCAGAGCCGCATTGTAAATTATTTAGGAGAAAAAGGGGCGGAAGAACCCCTGCCAACTTATCCCTAACTTTTAGAGAAGAGGAAGAATGGGATTTTTTCTAGTTAAAAAAAAAAAAAAAACCAACTACCTTAGTAGAGCTATCAGGGAGGGGACGGTTGTGTTCTTAGCGCTAGATATTTATAATTTATTGTGAATTGACTTTTCCTAAAGCAGTAGGGCTGTTGCAGAGATAAAGTGCCAACCCCAGCCTGTGCGTTATTCCTTCCCCCTCCCGTTCGCTGAGTCGCTTTTAATACTTGAATGTCGCTGGGGTTTTGCTGGGGTTGGGGTTGGGGCTTTTTTGAGCCCCCGGCGTGTTTTCCCGCTGCCCCCCTGATGCCCCCGCTCCCCTCCGGGCCCCGGTGCCACTCCCGGGGCCTCCCCGAGGAAGGAACCTCGTCCCACGGGTGGCACCGGGGGATGCGGCGGCTCCTCCGACTGCCTCCCCCCCTCCCTAATCCTCGTCCTGAGCCCCGAGAGGAGCAAATCCGGCCCTCGGCGGGCTCGTGTCCTGCGGCCGGAGCCGATTCCCCGTCGGACGGAGCCGCTGCGGGTCCCTCCAGCCCGCCCGGGCGGGACTTGGGTGCCCTTTATCTCTGTAAGACTTAACTTTGTTTTGGGAAGGGAGGGGGGAGGGAGGGAGGGCCGGGTTCGGGGGGGTTAGTTCCAGTCGCTGATATGGTGGGTGTTGTAAACCGTGTTCGTGCTCGTGTTTCTGTGAGTGTTGGAGCTCGTTTTCTGTTTCTACTGTGGCTTTTGAAGTATGCGAAGAGTTCTGCAGTTGATAGTGGACGGAAAAAATATCGAAATAAACCTCTGTCGTTTTCTTCGTGTGCAACTTTTGTATATTTAGCTGCCGGGAGGCTTTCTAGGAACAAGGCGAGTGTGAGGTGGCTTGTTTTAATGGGGCGAGGGGAGGAGAAAAAAATAGAGAAAAAGAGACATTTTTTCAGCCGTGTATCTGAAGGACCCAGCGCAAATCCGTTTGCAGAAGTGACTTGTGTATCCTCAGAGTCAGGTTTGGCGAGACCACTTTTATCTGCTGAGCAGCGGCTGCTCTGGGAAGGAGCGATAGGCAGATTGGCGTTTTTTTGGAAAGTGTTCCTGCTTCTTTTTTTTTTCCTCCCCCCCTCCCTCCGCGATCCAGAGATAAGAATCGAGTGGCTGCGCCTCTGAAATTTCCACCGCTTCAAATCCTCTTAAGGGGGTAAAAAAAAAAACCACCCCAACGAAACCTTCCCCTGGACAAGAAACCAGAGCTTAAGTGTTTAAGACCATCCCTCAGAAAGTTGTTTGAGTTTTAGTGTGGTTTTTGTTTTGTTTTTTTTTTTAATGCCTAGACTTTCTGGTGTAAAACTTTCCGTGGTGAAGTGGCTCCTTGGGGGCTTCAAAATTTAACTGTTCTCTTGCCGGAGGGACTTCGGTGTAACCAAACTTCGCTCCGCGGCCCGAAACTAAATTAAGAAAAGCTGTTCCGGAGACATTTTGAGCCGCGGAAGTTGGTGGCAGCGGGATGGTTCCCCTAAATGGGGATTTATTAAAAGAAAGAAAGAAAGAAAGAAAGAAAGAAAGAGAAGAGAGATAGTGGGTCGAAAAACAACGTTTCAGCTGCGTTTAAGCTGGGCAAAAAAAATTCAGTTTTGTTTGATTCTTCCCAAGGATGGAGGAATTTCAGCTCTGAGTTGGTTCGTTCCTCGTATCTCGAGCTGAGTATGGACTTGCCTAAACCCTCGTTGCTATATTTTTCAGAAGCTTTTCCGTGAGTTAATTGATGTTTTGCAACCCATCGGCCACCAGGACTTAGAAAGGTTTTTTTCCCTTTTCCTTAGAATTGTGGTAAAGAGCGGATATTTTTAAGATGACGATATAAGGTTCTTTTAAAATAGAATTTAAAATGTTAGCTCATTTTATTAGGAAATATGCTTACTTTAAAAAAAAAAAAATGTTGGGAAAAAAAAAATTGTCTTCTGTAGCATCAGCCCGGATGTATTTTCCAGAGATGTTTAATGCTCCAGAATAAAAATCGATTTTAGAACAACAGCTCCTATATGTCATTGTGTTCTACTGCTTCATCTAAAGCCTCAGAAATATTTGCGTTGTGTTTTCCTGCTCGTTAAGTGTGTTCCGAGGATTCTTTTTTTGCTTACGTTTAAAAAAAAAAAAAAAGGAAAGTCCAGAGGAAATGGAAATAATTCCCCTCTGGAGCAGCAAGTGTTTCCTTGGTCCCGCACAGACTCGCTGCTTTCCCAGTTCTTTTTATTCTGACGATTATTTTATGGTTAAATGGGAGATCGGGACTCTCCGGTCCCGTTTCTCGGGGCTCGCTCGTTTGTTTGCCTGTTTGGTTTTGAGGGTTTAATCCTCGCGGCCCCACACCGGCCTTTGGGGACGGGGAGGGGACAAAGCGGGTTTTGCTTCCTTTGCTTTTATTCCCCAGGAAAAACTTTCCTGGAGAAAAACGCGAACCCCGAACCAAAGAGCGGGGACCCCCCGGAGAAAAACCCGAACCAAAGAGGGGGAACCCCCCGGAGAAAAACCCGAACCAAAGAGCGGGAACCCCCCGGAGAAAAACCCGAACCAAAGAGCGGGAACCCCCCGCCCGCTCTCCCCTCCTGGCATCGCCTCGGCTCCCACACGCGGGGCCTTTTTCCGGGGGGGGCTCGACCAGCGGTTCCTGCAATTCCGTCCCTGAATTCGTCTGACTTTCTATTGCTCGTGGAGAAATACAAGTGCTTGGAAAGTGCTTCTATCCCTATATTTAAAAAAAAACCCCAACCCCAAACCCCAACCCAACCCCGAGAGCTGCTCAGCCCTGCAGGAAGCAGGTAGTGACAAATATAACCGAGGGTCCCTTCCCACTAATTTTTAACATAATGGGCGCTCTAAAGGGCAATATTTCACTTCTTTTTTTTTTTTTCCCTTTAAAAAAAATCCTTTCTTTTGGGGCAGCTCTGAAAAGAAAACAAAAGAAGAAGAAGAAGAGAGATATTTGGAGCTTACAGAGGGAAGGGAGAGAAAGGGAAGTAACTTGTCATAAAAAAAGGAAAATTCAGTGCAGTGTGCTGCAATAAAAGAATATGACCGCTATAAAACTTTATAGGGTATAAATTTCTGAAGGTTAAGGAACTAAACGGCTGTAAAGGAAACAGTGCAAGAAAACTTTCAGGAACTCCTAAATTACTCCAACGACTTGGGAATGTGGGGAAACCCAACGTGTAAATGCTTTTGCTTCTGCTTCGCTCACAAAGTTCTCCTCTTCTTCTTTTATTCTTTTTTTTTTTCCCCACTAAGGGAGGGGGTAGTTAAAAAATAAGGGGGGGGGGAGAGAAAAGGTGGGGAGGGACTTTTGCTAATTTATTCTTCTCTTGCAGATGCCGTGAAAATCCAGCGCTCGGGATGATTCCCTTTGTTCTTTATTATTATTATTATTATTATTATTATTATTCCTTATTATTATTATTCTTTTTTTTCCCTTTTTTTTCCCCCCTTTTTTCTTTTTTATTTTTTTTCCTTTAAAGCAATTCCAGGCGACCAGAATTCCAAACCACGCACACCAACACCCCCCCCACGCCCACGGGCACCCCCCTCACCCACTCACACCCTTCGAGGTTCTGGCGAGACGTCTGGGCTGGGGAAGGTTTTTATGAGTTTACAGCCCCGGCCCTTCTCTCTCCCTCCCTCCTCCGGCAGCAGAATGACCAATTGTTTAGTCTCGGAATTTGAAACAATAGCGGTTTTCAAAAGCGAACCCGCTTCGCCTCTTTTTTTTATTGCCGCAATGGTGAAGCTTTAAAAAAAAAAATCACACACACACAAAAAAAAATAAAAAAAAAATAAACCACAAAAAAAATTCCAGCGCTGTGAGGACAAAAAACTCTAATTTTTTTTTTTTTTTAGCTGTTTTTTTATCCTCTTTTTTTTTTTTGGTTTTTTTTTGGTTTTACCTCCCCGGGTCTGAGCGGGACGCCCCCTCACTCCCCCCCCAGCCCCCTCCCGGTTTCTTTTCCCTGGATTTTCCCTGGATTCCCTGCAATGCCGGTGGAGGACGCGAGGTGGCGGCCTTGCTCCACGTTAGACGGCGCGTCCCCCCCCGCGCTCCTCCGCGGAAAACACCTTGATTGCGTGGATAAAACACCCCCGTCCCCCCCTCCCGCCCTAAAACACACGCTTAATTACAGCCCCTTTTATACCTGACATCTCTTTTCCTCCGCCCGGCTCGATTATGCCAGGTTTAAAAAAAAAATAATAATAATTAAAAAAAAAAAATTAAAAATACTGCCTGGGAGGCGGCGAGAGGTGGGACTGCTTGGAATATTCATTTAGAGAGGGGGATAAAAAAAAAACAAACACACATCGGGGTTTTTTGTCTTTCGTGGCGGTGGGAGGGAGGGTTAATTATCCCAAACCCCCCAAGATTTACGTTGGCACGGCCGAAAAAGAGGGTGGCTCAAAGATTTTGGGGAGAAAGGGACTCACAGAATCAGGGGGGGGTTTCCCCCTCCCGGCTCTTCCCCTTTGCCGTCAGGATGATCTCTGCTTTCTGGGCTCTGTGCTTTATGTGTTTTATAATCCCACAGATATAATCCCACAGATATAATCCCATATATCGACCGAAAAAATACCCCCCACCCCACAAAAGCAGAGCAGCCCCTTTTTCGAAGTTCAACGGGCCATTTTTGGCACATTTTGCTCCTTCTTTTGGCGACGCTGCTGCTCTTTGCTCAAGACCTTCACTTAATAGGTTTAGAAATATTTTTGAAGGCTACAAACCAGTAAATTAACCCGAAATGCTTTTAACCAGCACGGTTTGGGATGCACACAAATACATCACTGAGGCAGCAGCAATAATGGCAACTTTTAACTCCATTTACTTCACTTTTATTTTGGCCTTTTTTTTTTCTTCGAAATTGCGGGAGAAAAAGAAAATATAATTATTCAGGCGTTCTAATCCTTCGGCCACAAATGGGGTCGGAAGGAACGGGGGTAATAATTTCAATGGGGTTTTTTTTCTCCGATTGTGGCGAGAGGGTGTTTTCTGACTCGATGTTTCTCCGAAGTTCCATCAGAAAAACCCTCCCGTTCCTCCATAAACTGCGTTCTGGGGGGAGAACGGAACAATTTAAACCGATGCAAACGAACCGGGAGGCGAGAGGTTGGTGCGAGAGGCAAAGTTTCGGCATCTCCAGACTCTGTTTAAACGCTATAAAATGAAATACGAAAGGTAAAGAGAAAGGGAAATTAAGGAAAATCTCGCCCTCGTGCATTCAGCAAAAGGCAGAGCAGTGAAAACTTCAGGAAAGGATTTGGGGTTCTTTTTTATTATTATTATTATTATTATTTTAATTTTTTTATTTTTTTTTTTTTAATCCTATGAATTCCTAATAAATCTTTGCTCCGCTGGGTATTTATAAATTATCTCTGGCGGACACGCACCCACGCTCACACCCATCCCCGCTCGCTTTTTCCTCGGAATAGAAACATTTTCCTTTCATCGGGACCCCGAGTCCGGTGCGGGGGATGATTTAAGATCAGCCATTGATTTCTGGGGCATCGCTGAGTTCCCATCGCCCCGCCACCCCCAAATTCCACCGCGCTTGATAAAAATGGGAACTTCCAAGCCCAACTTCGCTGCCCGCCCGCCCGGCTCCTGCAGGAACGGCAATTCCTGCCATTTCTCGCTTTACAAACTTCACTGGATGAGCTCGCGGCTGTAAATACCCGCGGAAGAAGAAACTTCTTTTCTAAAATTACTTCGGTCGATTCAGTTGTTGGTTTTTGGTTGGGTTGTTGTTTTGTTTTTTTGGTGGTTTTTTTTCCCCTTGAATATTCCAGCATCCCCACGCCGGAGCTGCAGAGCTCTATTTACTTCTGTGCACCATTCCGGGGCTTTTTATGTGCAAAGATGAAACCCAAATCTGCTCAATCGACAATAAAAGTGTTGGGAAAAATAAAATGTTAACTTGTCTTTTAGGGGGGAGAAAGCCTTAATTATACCACTGCAAGTACTCCAACAACAATAATTACTTGAAAAGGCTCTTAGACTCGGCTGAAATTATCCCTACACAAAATAAAGGAAACGTATTTACTTAAATTATTTCTCTAAGGATGGTTTTAAAGTTTTATTCCGTTACTATCTTTGTTTTCTTTCCTTCTCTTTCTTCCTGCCTTTCTTCATTCCCTGCCTATTCCCACTCTTGATTTTAGTGGATTTTTATTTTTTTCCCCCAAAGCCTTGGCAAGACAGACTGACCGAAGCATCCCAACTTTTTTTCCTCTTTTTCCATGTCGTGGAGGTCGAAAATTGTCCCTCAGCTGAAGGCGGGGAGGAGCAGAACCCCCTTTAATTCACCTTTCTCCGGGCAAAACCCGCGCAGAGGGATGCGATGGGAAAGCAGCAGAAACCTACCCAGGGCAAAAGGGTGGAAAAGGGGGGGGGGAATTGAAAATAGAGGTTTAAAAGAGTGTCTTTAACTCGTCTTGGAGGTGGAAGGGTTGGAGAACAGGGGCTTGGAGGGGCGTCCTGGGGGTTGAGAGGCTGGGGCAGCGCTGGGCTGGGGAGGGCTTGGAGTCGTTATTAACTGAAATACGCCTCGGTAATATTTGCTGACTGCGATAAATGAATTTGAAAATCTACCCCCTGTGTGTTTAGGCGGCGGAAAATTGCAGCGTTGGCATCTTCGGGGTAAGTTTGCACCGTTGTTACCAAATGCCAATAAAACAGAAAGCCTCTCTCTCCTCTCTCTCCTCTCTCTCTCCCCCATCCCCCCCTTCCCCCCGGTTTTCACCGGCAAGGACGGGGCGAAATAAAGAAAGAACTGGAAGTTCTCGGGGAGGGGGGAGCGGGGAGCGGCCACCGGCGAGGTTCTGGGCGGGAGGTGATAAGCGACAGCAGACTTTGAGTTCCCGATCGTCCCCAACCGCATCTTGAGCGAGTCCTCGGCGGGGGAGGAGGAGGAGGAGGAGGAGGAGGAGGAAGGCAGGGAAAGGGGCTGCGGGAAGAGCCACGAAAAGTCAATGTTATATATGAAAAACTATAATCATTTTAATTCAATATTGACACCCCGACATCTCGCCGTAATGCGGACGGGTCCAATCGAAACCTCTGCTTTATGGCGGTGGAGGAACGAACTCGTAAAATCCTAACGGCTTTTATGTAGTGCGGTATAAACAACAACAACATCCCCGGCTTTATGGCGTTTTATAGTTTGTTAAACAGTTTACAGCCTTTTTTGGGGCTATTACAAATGCAATTCCCTTCATGTGATAGTTAAACCTTTATCAATAATAAGGAAATTGATCATTAAAATGTTAAATATGACTACCTCGTTTGTTTTAAAATATGTTTAGGGTAAGAAGCTGTATGATTTGATAACTTGTATTAAAATACCAATTACATTTATAGGACCTTTTAAAACTGGTAGCAATTAAATCGTGTTCTTTTACAGTTTTCCAAAGCGACCCTGACATTTAAAAAGGCTAAAACTGCCTCGTTAAAATTTCGAAATTAACGACTGCGAGCGCTTCTCTTTAATTTTCCAACACTCCCCAAAAATCAATCTTTTGGGTGGTCTAGGTACGTGATTTGTTGTGAGGCGAGCGATATCTCATTAATGTAGGTAGTTAAACATATTTAATCCGTATATTCACCCCACCTCCTTCTCCCTTCCCCTCTCACTCCCTCTCTCTCTCCCTCTCTCTCTCTCTCTCTCTCTCTCTCTCTCTCTCTCGCTCCCTCTCCCTCTCTCGCTCCCCCTCGCTTGCTTTTCCTTCTTTATTCTCTCACACTCTTCCTTTCACAATCATGCGGTGCAGAGTCCGTGTGGAGTAAGGAGAAGCCAATAGGATGAGGTTTTGGTAATAGATGCAAATGATCATGAAAAGACACTGCAAAATATGAAACAACTCATTTGCGCTGAAGTAAATCACTGAAAACTGTTTATGAACTGGCATCTCTTCTTGGAAATGTAAAGCGAGAACTCTTTAAGTGGCGATTTTTTTTTTTTTTTTTTTTTAGGGGTGGGGGGGAGGAAAGAATTCAATATCATGCAGGCTTAGAGTTTTGATTATATCCTCCTTTTATATTCCTGGAAATCACAAACTGTCGTTGCTTAGCATCTTAGCGCTTTCTTTTTTTGCTAATAGATTCCCGTGGTCTGCTTTTGGTTGGCTTCTCTTTTTGTTGTTTGGGTTGGTTTTTTTTTTTTTTCCCCTTTTTTTTTTTTTTTCCCTTTTTTTTTTTTTTTTTATATAAATATTTTTTCTTCCTTCCTCCTCCAAACCCGACCGTCTCTTATTTAAATTAAAATGAGCTCTTATTTCGTCAACTCACTCTTCTCCAAGTACAAAACCGGGGACTCCCTGCGCCCCAACTACTATGACTGTGGGTTCGCTCAGGATCTCGGGGGCAGACCCACCGTGGTGTACGGCCCCAGCACGGGGGGCACCTTCCAGCACCCCACCCAAATCCAGGAGTTCTACCACGGAGCGTCCTCGCTCTCCAGCTCCCCTTACCAACAGAATCCCTGCGCCGTGGCGTGCCATGGGGACCCCGGCAACTTCTATGGCTACGACCCCTTGCAAAGGCAGAGCCTCTTCAGCGCCCAGGAGTCGGACCTGGTGCAGTACACGGACTGCAAGCTCGCTGCCAGCGGCCTCGGGGAGGAGGCGGAGAGCGCCGAGCAAAGCCCTTCTCCGACCCAGCTTTTCCCTTGGATGCGACCGCAAGGTGAGGCGAGATGGAAAAGGACGGCGAGGAGGCATTTCCTGAGCCCGCAAAGTCGCCCCCTCGCTTTTCTTTCTTGCCCCTCTCGGTCGCTCGCTTTTCTTTCGCTGCCTTTTTCTTTCCCCGCTGACTGTATTTTACTGCTTTATGGGGGTAAACTTTTGCACTTGTAAATTGCTTTATAGTTTAATTACCCTGAAGGAGACCTTTTCTTCTGGGGGCTGAGCGAGCCGGGCTTTCTGTGGAAGGAAGCGTCCTTAAAGTTTATGGCACTTTTATAGCCTTAAAAAGCCCCTTCATTTTTGCTTTGCGTTTGATTTGGGATCTCGCCGGTGCTGCCGGTTCTCCCGGGGCCGCGGCTATTTATTTATTTTTATTTTATTTAGGGCCTGTTGGGGGTTTTTTTTCTCTCTTTCGCGGGGGTCCCGAAGTGCCGGAGCGTGTTGTTGTTGTGGTGCTCGGGGTAATAATCAGTGTGCAAGTGCAGCCTGCTCGGGGTGGGCTGGTGGGTGACCCCCCCTCCCCTCCCTTTCTCCGCCACCATCGCCCCTTTCCTTTATAACCATCTTCCCTTTGAAAATATCCTCCAGGAGCCTTTCCCTCGCCCTCTTTGCTTCCTGCCTTTGCTCCTGCCAGTCCTTTCTTCCTTCCCCCTCCCCGCCCGCGTGTGTGAGTGTGTGGGAGCGGGTGGGAGCCCGAGTGTGCCTATTCCCGAGCCTGGTTTATGTATCTCTCAACCTCCTTCTCTCTCCTTCCCCTCTCCCACCCAACCTTTGCAATCCCCCAGCAGCCGCTGGACGGAGGAGGGGGAGGCAAACCTACAGCCGCTACCAGACGCTGGAACTGGAGAAGGAATTTCTATTTAATCCCTACCTGACCCGCAAACGGAGGATCGAGGTCTCGCATGCCCTGGGATTGACAGAAAGGCAGGTCAAAATCTGGTTCCAGAACAGGAGGATGAAATGGAAAAAGGAAAACAACAAAGACAAGTTTCCCAGCAGCAAATGCGAGCAGGAAGAACTGGAAAAACAGAAAATGGAAAGAGCCCAGGAGGTGGACGAGGAAGGGGAAGCACAGAAGGCGGACAAGAAATAAAAGGATTTTTAAGGACTGAAAGGCAAGCGCTGCTGGGGTGGCAGAGCCCCCGAGCCCCACGTTAATGGCAGTTAATGTAAGGGAGGGGTGGGGAAAAAAAAAAACAACAATGCATAGAAAAGAGAAAGGAAAAAAAAAACCCTTTTATTGCTGTAAAACAATATAGCTGTAAGCACCACTTTCCTGATTATCCTTTGATACAATGAACAGTATGCAAAAGTGATCGGGAGCTCTCTCCTGCCTTTTGCCAGTTATTAACTAGTGGTAGTGTAACGCAATAGCTTATGTAAAACATGACTGTGAAATCTTCTCTCTCTCTCTCTCTGTCTTTCTCTCTGTCTCTCTCTCTTCTTTCCTGGGGGGTGGGTTGGTTAACGTAGCTTTCAATGCTAGAGGAGTTACGTGAAATTACGTTCGTGTTTTTTTTTTTTTTTTTTTTTTTTTGAAATTTGATTTTTCTTTTCCTTTTCCACCTTTTTGGTTGTGGTTTATCTGTATGTGCCGGAGGTAGCTACTGAAACAAACATCCCAACAACATGAAACTGCCTATTTATGCTCTAGTTATCTCTCTCTTTCTCTCTCTCTTCCTCTCGTTGCTTTCCCTGCTGTTCTTTTCCTTGGTTCGTTTTTTTTTTTTTCTTTTTTTTTTTTCCCCAATTTTTAAATGTCTCTTCCAAAAAAGGGAAAAAAAAAGAAAAAAATACCAGAAAAAAAAAGCGTTTTTCTCTCCTTTAGTTAGCATGCGCACAGTGAAGCAAGTTGTAAAGTGATCTTTAGGTTAACTGTGAAAAAGAATGTATACTGTATACGTGAATTACTTTATTGGGGGAACTAATGATATATTTTGTTGTTCTTTCATCACTTTGTTCTATTGTCTAAACCTGGAAGCGGCGGAAGAAAGTTACAATAAAGTTTACAAGCGAGAATTCCGTGACATCATTCTTTTACCCCGCTCCGTTTCCTCCAGGACCACTTCGATAGAAAGGAAATAAAAGTCAATTGTGTCGGAGCCGCGGCCGTGGCCATCAAAGACCTCCTTTGCCCGGAGAGCTGCCGGCGGGCCGGGGGCTGCGGGCCCGGCCGGAGCCGGGGCTGGGCCCGGGGAGCTGCTGCCTGCGAGCCGCGGGCGAGGGGAGGAGGGGGTCGGGGCAACTGCCATGGCTCCTGCTCCTGTTGTTGTTCCCAACAGCTCCCGGCTGCTGACAGCTCGGCAGGCTGGGTGGAAATCCTTCCTCGAGAGGTAACGTGGCTTGGTTTGCTTCGTGGGTTCTGGTTTTCTCTTCTTTTCCCCTTTCCCTTCCCTCCTTTCCCCGTCTCTCCGGGCCCTCCCCGCTGCCCCCGCCAGACGCAGCCCAGCTCTGGGTCCCCTTTCCTTTCCTTTCCTTTCCTCCCACTCATCTCGCCGTAAAAAGAACCCACATTGTCAGTGGCGCAGCTGAGCCGTTCTCTGCTCCTTCGCCTCTCGGCCGGAGAGGAGCGCGGGGATGCACATAACCTTGGGAGAGGAGAACCGGCGCAAGCCCCAGATGCACATCCACCATTGTCTGCTTTTCCTGCCTGGAAACCTTTTCTTTCGGCACATCCCCCTCCCCTTTAAAAAAAAAAACAGAACACCACAACAAACCCGAGGCAGATCCCATTTTGGAAGGTCTCTCTGCTTCTCCAGCAGAAAGCAAATCAGCCAGCTGGGAAGGTTTGACTTCTGCCTGTAATTGAGCCCCGCAGAACCGCTGACACGCCAAACAAGGGATCTGGGCACTCTTTATTTTTCGCCACAAGAAAAGCAAATGCCAGCTCAATACGGAGCTCAAAGCCTGTGGCACTGGAATAAATTAGATATAGAGCTGAATGGCATTTGGGGAGGGGGGAACAGAAGCCTGAAACTATTAGGTATCAATGAGACATTTGTCTTTTTTTTTTTTTTTTTTTTTTTTTTTGGGGGGGGGAGCGAGGGTCAAGGGGGGAGAGGAGGGAATTATGTACAGTCTCGTGAAAAACTAGCTCGGAGCCGAGGAAATGGTGCGAAGGAGGGAATTTTAGACGGGATCAATAAAGGGATAAATAGAGCTCCCTTCCTTTTCCTCCAGCAGAGAGAGACCGAGAGGGAGTCGCTGTTTTATCAGCAACGTGCTTTTTTTAACCCCCTCCCCTTTTTTTTCCTCTCTCTTTCTCCCCTCGGTCTGAGCTGAAAACTGATTACAGGTTGCTTATCGACTCCAGCACAATTTCACCCCTTCCAGCATAGATCTTGGAGGGTTTTATATCGCATCAATTATTTATCATATTTTATAAATCCAGCCGCACAGTCTCGTGCCCCCGAGGAGGGGGCGGGCGGCGATTGGCGCCGCAGCAGCCACGTGCCCGCGCGTCACAAGGGCCGGGAGGAAAAAGGCTCCTTTTTGGTGTAAATCTGGACTCTAATTCCGTAATATATCACGGTACCTCGTAAAACCGACACTAAAACGTCCCGACCTACAAATCACCCGGCCAAATTATGAGTTCATTGTATTATGCGAATGCTTTATTTTCTAAATATCAAGCCGCAAGTTCGGTTTTCCCATCCGGAGTCTTCCCCGAGCAAACTTCTTGCGCTTTCGCCTCCAACACCCAGCGAGCGGGGTATGGGGCCGGATCCACGCCTCCCTTCGCCGCCTCCATGCCCGGGCTCTACTCCAGTGGCAGCGCCGTGCACCCCCAGCCCCCCGGCATGTACTCCTCGGGGTACGGCCTGGAGCCCGGCTCCTTCAACATGCACTGTGCCCCTTTCGAGCAAAACCTTTCCATGATGTGCCCCGGAGACGCCTCCAAGCAGAACTGCAGCAAAACGGACCAGAGGGACTCAGATTTGCAGAGCGACAGCAGCAACTTCCGCATCTACCCCTGGATGAGGAGCACAGGTAAGCCCCGGCCTCCCGAAAGAAAAGGAGCGCGGGGTCGGGGAAGGGGGGTTAGGGGGTGGGGGGAGTGTAAATTATTCCATGGCGTGCGCGGGGGGGGGGCGGAGGGGGAGGTGGGAATTGTCCCCAACTCCTTTCATGACGTTTCACTGAAAACGCATCTTCAAAAGAGAGAGGCAGAGAAGCGACCACACCACCCCCCCTCCACCGCCACCCCCCCCCCCCCAGAAAGCCATCCTTTTAGCTTTAAATATTTATTGGTGCTGCCGGGGCCGTGTGTGTGCCGTGCAAAAGGCAGTTTGTCTCGGAGGGGACAGACGGAGCCGCAGAAATGATGGCCAGCCCCTTCTCCTCCGGTATTTACAGGATGGAGGTTGTGCTGCCCCCGCGTAGGTAGAGACGTGGGTTCTGGAGGGAACTGCTGATGGGGAGCGCTTGCAGGCTCGGTTTGTTTTCTGTTAGATGGCGAAACCTTCGCCCGCCGGCCCCTCACAGCGTCCCAAACACGGGGACTGAGCGCAGCCCTCAGAACCGGCAGCACATCGGCCCCTCCTCAGCCCAAAGCTCCGCTCCCGGGTCGGTGACACTCCGGCCGGAATCCGGAGGGATGGAGGGAGGGATGGAGGGATGGATAAGGGGGGGAGGGGCACGTTTAACTGTGTCCCCAAAACATCACACGTTGCGGAGGGCACTTTTGGGGACCTTGGGGTGCTCGGCGCGGCCCTGCTGGGGGGGCTGGAGGGTCCCCGGGGCCGGCCCACGCCGGGTCACGCTGCCCCCGCACACGGGTCTCAAACCCTCCGCCTTCAGTCACCGACGCGCTCCGTCTGAGGGTATTAATGTCAATTAACATTAAATAAATATCCATTTCCCTGGCCGGGAGCGGGCCCGGGGCGTCCCGGCTCCCCCCGGGCCCTCCTGCACTGGGCGCTCCGGGGCTGGACCGGAGCTCCGGGACACGTTTATCCCCCTGGGAACAGCCCGGGCCGTGTCCGAGCACACGCGTGGTGCTGTTTACACTCGTGTGATCCTCGGAAGGGGGGGGGAGAAAGGCGATGCTGTCCCGGCTGGGAGAGGGGGAGAAGGCGTGAGCTCATTTTCCAGCCGCCGGATTGCAACTTGAGAGCATCATCCCCTGCGAGCGAGACGCTCTCCACCGCCAAAAAAAATTCGGGAAAGGCCTTCTTAGGGGTGCGGGCCAGCCTCCCTGCGAGGCAGAGGCGAAAGAAAACAGCCGAGCAGCCAATGTGGAGCTGCTTCTAAAGGCAGGAGTTACCCTCACACTTATTTGGTGGTCAGTTCTTTCCATTACCTGCTCCATAATTCATCCTCTTTTACAGTTGATTTATCAAAGACCAAATATTTCTGGTCGTAAACACTTCACCTCTGCTTTTATCTGACTTTAGATTTAAGAAGCCCCCCCCTTGCTCACCCCTCTTTTAGCCCGTGACTCTGCGAGGATCAGCCCTGGAGATGGTTTGGAAAGGGGGCGAATGCTCGGAAAAGCCCTGGATGCTCCGGGATCTGCTGAGCCTAAAACCAGAAAAACCCGGCCTGGGTCGTAAAAGCGGGGTCCCCCCTCCCATCCCCCTTTCCCAGGGCTCCTCCATGCCCACTGTGCGATCCCGCTTGTGGAATTTCATCAGCGAGCAGAGATAGAGTTGTCATCCCTATTCAGCAGCAGTTTATGGCTCTTCCCTCGGCGGATTTTACAACCCGCATTCCACGACCTGCACAGTTTTACTTTACAGCTAGCCTGGCTATTTTGCCTTTTTTTTTTTTTCCCTCCTCTCCTTTTAATGACTGGATCTTTTCTTCTTTTAAAAAGAAAGAGGGCTGGGGTGGGGGGGAAAGAGGGGAGAAGAAGAAGAGGAGTCCGGTGGAATGTGTGGAGGAGAGGCCGAGGGTTGCTCACCATCCCCACTGCCCTGGGAAAGAACGTGTTCTGCTGCAGACACACACAACATTTACACGGAACACAGAGCCAGGATCACAAACACCATATTGTAGAATAATTTCCAATCAGACTCCAGGAAATGTCGGGTGGAGGGGAGAATCAGGAGCTGGGCCCTTTCCAAACCCCGCTCGCAGGCGGCTGGAGGGTGCTGGGGGGCCCGGGGTGAGTGTTGGGTCACTTCTCGTCTGCACACCCCCCAAAAAGAGCAGCCTGGGCGGGAGAAGCCTCTCTGAGAGCCCCAGAAGTCACCCCTGGGCCCAAAACATCCCCTGAAATGATTAAGACCATCACACACCTTCCAAGCAGGCATCCTGATGACAGCTTTAAGAGAGGACAAATAGTTGGATTGCTGTAGGTAGCAGATGTCTCTGTCGCTCTGCTCCACCGTATTTCTCTATTTATTCGCCAAGCATCCCGATTTTCTGGTGTCTAAGCTGAAATTAAAGCAGGAACTCAGAGTCTGACCGGGGATAGCAGGGCAGGAAACTTTCTGAACTTTGTTGTTCGCTCAGAGACGCGCACGGGCACACGTATAAAAAAAGCACTGCACGCTTTCCCAGGACGAAAGGAAGTTAAAGCTGGGGTGGTTTGGGGGGCTGAGGACACAGAAGGTGAGCTGGGAAAACCTCGAGCAGCAGGAGTTGACATTTCAAATAAAAAAGAAGGGCTGGCCCAGGTGGTGCAGCTCCTCCGAGGGTTTTGCCCCTCGTGGCACTGCAGGGGCTGGGTGGGCGCCAGGCTGCACCCAGAGACGAAAGCGAGAGAGCAGAGGGCACCGGCAGCCCCAAAACCATCTCCCCAACCCCCCGGCTGACCCCAATCTGCCTTTATTTCCCAGGCACCGACAGAAAACGCGGCCGCCAGACCTACACCAGGTACCAGACCCTGGAGCTGGAGAAGGAGTTCCACTACAACCGCTACCTGACCAGGAGGAGACGCATCGAGATCGCCCACGCGCTGTGTCTCACCGAGAGACAGATCAAAATCTGGTTCCAGAACAGGCGCATGAAGTGGAAAAAAGAGAATAAAACCGCCTGCTCCGGCTCCGGCGGCCAGGAAAAACCAGACGCGGAGGACGACGAGGAGGAATGAGAGGGGCGAGAGAGGTGGATGCAGAAACGTGGATGGAATCCCGGGCGGGAAGAAGAGGGCGCGAAACGCACGGGAAAAAAAAAAAAAAGACTATGTATAAAAATAGAGAAATGATAAGCGCATAAAGAATTCAAAACCCTAGGAGTGATACGTCGTGTTTCCTGACACTGAAAAAAATACTACCTATATTAAAGTCTTTTTTTTTTTTTTTGTACAATAGAATATCTACCTATTAAATGTGGCTTTAGAGTCAGAATAGACACATTTTTCTATGTGAGCCTTCCTCTAGTACCGGTAATTTGTAAATCTCCGTTTGTACTTCGCTGTGTACTTTTTTTTGGTAAAGAAGTAACGTGGTCGTGTTTTAGCACCTTTTTAATTTAGAAAATGTGACCTGAAAGCCTGAATGCAAATCACACTTAGCCTATATAGTCCTGTACAGAATATGGATTATTATTATCCCTTCTCCCTGTAACCTCTGTGGTTCTTTTCTCCTTGCTATGCTCTTTTGTCTGTGTATATTTTTACCTGGGTTCCTTCGTTGTTCAAGTCTCTAAGGGGGGGGAGGAAAAAAAAAAAAGAAAGATAAGAAAAGGAAAAAGAAGAGGAATTAATATCGTGCTACGTAAAATGTTGTATATCAAAGTAGCAAATTATTTAATGGCGACGCGTTGCTTTTTTTTATTATTATTATTATTATTATTTTCCTTGTCTGTGATTATCATTCTTCGAAATAAAACGGAAATCTCCAGTAATCCACCAAGGCGTTGGCTGCGTTCCCCTTTTCTTATTAAAGATAACACACGGGGGGTTGAAGTACCTTTTTTTCCCCCGTGCAAAATAAATGGGATAAAACATCCTTTTACCCCCATCTAGCCCCTAAATTTCAATCCTTTTCTTTGAGACGGACAACCCGTTCAAAATATTGGAGTTTTTTTCCCGTAGATTTGGCGAATATACCGAGAAATAACGGATATTCGGGGCTCTCGAAATGCGGGCTGGTCTCTTTTCTGTCCCTCCCTTGTGATTGCGCTGGTGCTGCTACTGAGAAAGGTAAGAGCGAAAAGGAGGAACGTAAAGAGCCCGGAATCAGCCCAAATAGCCTTTCCGCTCCTTATTTTAATTCTCTTCTTCTCGTAACTAATTTACAGAAAACCTGTTTTACCGCGCCTTCGGTAATTTTCTTTTTATTTTCCTTTTTTTTTTTTTTTTAAGGTTCTCCCTCCTCCCTTCAGCGGCTTTACTGCGGACCGCCACTCTTTTCATTAGCGCCAAATAACGTTTAGCATCAAAGCGCGCATAAAATAAATTAAAGCAATTAAACGCCGGGAGAGGGGGGGGGGGGGGGCGTAAAAAAAAAAAAAATCAACAACGCCAAACAAAAGGCGAGTAAATTGAGTAAATTTAAGCATCATCCGCCTCCTTCGCCCCCCCTCCCAGCGCTGTTTATTTACATCGCAGTAAGGACGCGGATCCTCCCGCGGAGGCTCCACGGAATTTACTCCATAAAAAAAGATGCCCGGGGAAGGGGGGGAATAAAAAAAAAGCGGCCGGCTCTGGAAGGACTTGGCGGTGGCAGCTTCCCACCTTCCCCCTTCCCTCCTTCCCTCCTTCCCCCTTCCCTCCTTCCCTCTCTGCTTTTTCGCCACCCACCCGCCCCGATGACTTCACGCCCCGAGTGAAGGCGCGTCCTCGGGCAGGTTTTTTTACCCCAAATGAAGGTGCCACGTCAAAGCCCCCGCGCGTGTGCCGCAGATCCCGATCATGGGAAGCCCCGTTATTCAAGAGCAGCGGCTCTCGGGTTTTTTGGGTTTTTTTTTGGCGCCCCGAAATTCCCGCTGGAAGGGAAAATGAGGGAAATATTCCTTTTTTTTTTTTTTCCCCCTTGGTGCGGGCACTTGGAGGGAGCGCTGGGTGCACGGCGCGGAGGAGGAGGAGGAGGAGGAGGGGGGGGGGGGGGAATAGAAGCGATTCCAGAAATTTCCCGCCCCCCCCCCCTCCTGCTCGCTCCTGCGCTTGGGGGGCGAGCAGGAATTGGGGGAGAATTCCAAGGCAAAAAGGCGCCGCGGGTGGTGCCGGCGCTGCGATGGGCTAAAGGCAGGGCAGGGGTGTAGGGGTGGGGTCACCCACCTTGGCCGGGCACCCCCCGCCCCCCGCCCCGAGCTGTCGCGGGGGGACCCGGGCGGGGTCCCCGGGGGGGTTTTTGGCCGTGGGGAGCCGGGCAGGCACGAACCCCTCCGGCCCCGCTCTGCCCGGGGCATGGGCACCCCGACCACGCTTTTATCGCCTTTATTTCCCCCCTCCCCGAAACCTCCTGATTGCCCCTTTCGACAGAAAGGATCCCAACGGCGGGGAAAAAAAAAAAAGGGGAGAGCCATCCAAACTGGCGGCGAAGCCCACTGTTTTACTGTGCCTTTCCCCGCTCGAAAGCCAACCCCAACCTCGAGCTCCTTATTCTGGGGGGGCTCTTATTGTTCACAGCGCGAGGAGATATTCGATTATTTCTCCTTCCCCCCCCCCCCGGCCCCGCATCCAACCAAGGAATGGGGGGGGGGGGTGTAAAAAAAAAATCCCCGAACCCCTTTTCTATTCCTTTATTTTTGTGTTTTAAAAAAAAAAAAAAAAAAAAAAAAAAAGAAGATGGCGGCTAAGAAAAAGACTGCTGTTAAACCGGTCATGAAGAAATGCAATAAATTCCTTGTTGTTTTATGAAAATTTACAACTTTGTGATAGAACTTTATGAGTGGCTGGGTTCTGGGATTGGCCAGAGCCGGTCATGTGGACTGCTAACCGTGAACATGAACTTTTTATTATTTCCCATGTGGTTATATTGCACCATTCTTCTGTCCGCTGCACCTTGGGTCGGATCAGTGTCCTCTATAGGGCTCTCGCCTCTTTACATTTTTTTACTTTTGTGTATAAGCTCGATAGGGCTAAAACAGGGGAGAGAGGGGAGGGGGATGTGAACACACATCCACACGCACGCGGAGCCACCCACCCTCCGCGCACACACACGCGTAGCTGAACAGTTACATAGGATTTTTTTTTTTAATTATTATTATTATTATCGTTAATATTTTTAAAGAGAAAAAAAAAAAATTTCCTCCGTTAATTGGCCCGCTGCTTTGGAATCTCAGTAATAATGGAAGGGCAGAGGAGATTCTGGACGGAGTGGAGGCGATCATTTTTCACAGAGGGAAGTTACTCCATTTTCTATGCAAATGACAGAAATGCAAGAAGCTCTCACAAGTCAGAGAGGCGATCGACGGCTCTCAGGTTGGGACAATATTTGTCAGCTAACAGATAAGCAAACGCTGTCTCTCCCTCCCTAAATATTTTACCTTATGCCACAGAAATGGACGTCAAAAGGTAAGGGAATCGCACGTTTCTCTTCGTTTAATTTTTTTTTCCTTTTCCTTCGAGAAAACGCGTTTGTCAAGATGCCTTTTCTGGTTCCTTCCCCATCTCCTTCTGCCCGGGGAGGGAGGGGGGGGAGAGAAAGAAAAGGGTGGGGTGATGAAGAAGGGAGGCACTGGAAGAAATTTGGGCTGGTGGAAATCTGTTCCAGTGCTGTTTTCCCCCGCAAATGTGTAAGGCAAAGGTGAGGGAAAGAGGGAACGGGGAGAGAAAAAGGAGAATGGAGAGAAAGAAACGGAGAGAAGGAGAGAAAGAAACAGCGAAAGAAAACAGGAAAATACGAGAAAGAAAGGAAAAGAAACGGAAGCAGAGGGGGAAAATATAAGAAGGGAAATAAGAAAGAGAGAGAAGAGTGAAATAACGGTGTGGGAAGGATAAAAATGAAGCCTGTAAGGTCACCTGGAGACAGTAGGCTCGGAATGAAGGGGTTTGCAGTAGCTCGGTGACGGAGGCTTTTAGAGAGCGCCTTTAAAAAAATACCAAACCCTTTGTGGGCAGTTGTCGCGTTTTATTTTGTTCCCCCTCGCAGAATCTCTTGCCAGTTTGCCTGTCTTGAGGCGAGCCCAGTAATTTGGCGAAGTTTGTGTGGAAGCCAGTTGGGTTTTGCGTTGCTCTCCAGGGTCATTATTATGTGGGTGGTTTCTTCGGCGAGGGCAGTTCGCGGCAGTCCCCGGAATTAAGGTTCTGGAAATCAGTTGGTGAAAAAAAAAAAAAAAAAAGAAAAAAGAAAAAAAAAAAAAAAAAAGAAAAAAGAAAAGAGGGAATTAAAAAAAAAAAAAAAGAGAGGAAAAAAATAATAAGAAGAATGAAGCCAACCCAGAGCGCAGCGCTCTCATTGTAATTTCTTTTTTTAACTCCCAAATGAAGCTGACGTTGCGATGCAATAAAACCTCCTCGTATTTAATTGCGTTCTGCAGTGTTAAGGGGCTTTACGGCTTTCCCGACCGGAGTACCGGCTTGGGTTTCAGCCCCGCGGTGTGTCGGGGCTTTTCCACACCGGGTTATGTGCAAATCTCCCTCTCCTTTCCTGTCCGATACCTTAACGTTTGCCTTCCTCTAGGAAAATATTATTCCGGAGATGCCCGTCATTTTAAATGTCTTTTTTTTTTTTTTTCTTTCGCAATATTTCAATATATTTTGAAATGTAGAACTAATTGCTACCGTTACGAGGTGATTTTTAAATAAGATAATGTAAGAGCCTGTGCAAGTGTAGCGAGATTGAGCAAGAGGAGATTCATTACTTAAGCATAAACCATTTTATGACGTGACGATTTATCTCATCTAAACTGACTGCGCCTGAATATCGTGCGGACAAGAGTAAATGATCGCGAGCCGTGGAAGTAATAAACAGAAAGACATTTTTAAAAGCCATTTCTTCCCGAACCTGTTACATTTTTCATCAATCACGGGGCGGGAAAAAAAAAAAATGAACGCGGGTTCAACCGCCTGTTCTCCCTTTTCCCCCCCGATCTCTCCTCACTCGGCTTTTTCTCTTTCCTATTCGTAAGGGGGGGGATTAGAAATCAATAATTTAGTTTGTAAACCTCGCTCCGAAATGCTTTTATGCCGGTTTTACGCCGGGCAACCACTTGTGGAAACCCCGCACCTCGGTGCGGGCGGGACGGGGACCCGAGAAACCCCCGCGTGTGCTGGATGCGGGATGGGGGGGTCTGATGGTGACCGGGGGGGTCTGAACTGCTCCTGGCCGCTCTCCCCTCCCGGCATTGCCTCTCGTTTGTTTAGGAGAAGGGAATAAGAAGGGCAGAAAGGGCGGGCAGGGCCCCCCCCCGGTGCCGCCTCCCCCCCGGTGCCGCCGCCGCCGCCGCGCTGCGGGATCGCCCATTCCCCGCCGTCTGCTGCCATCTACCGTCGGCGGGCCGCCGCTCCCGGGGGGCTCCCCCGCAGCCCCTGCCCCGCCGGGGGGGTCCCTGCCCCGCCGGGGGGGTCCCTGCCCCGCAGGGGGGGTCCCTGCCCCGCAGGGCCTCCCCTGTCCCCGCAGCGCGGCCCCCCCCGGGCGGTGGAGGTGCTTTATTTTAGGCAGGGAAATGCGGGGAGGGATGGATGGATGGATGGATGGATGGATGGATGGATGGATGGATGGACGGACGGACGGACGTTATCCACAGGCTAAAAGCGCCTGGAAATACATCCAGAGGATGCGCTGAGATGGGGGCGTCTGATGCATCTCTACCCACCCCCCCCCGAGCTGTCCCAAATCTATCCATCGCCTCCCATCCTTCCATCCTTCCATCCATCCTTCCACCCATCCGTCCGTCCTTCCATCCGCCCATCCCGCCGTGTGCGCGCCCCCGGGAGATGAAAGGTGCCCGCTCGGGGGCTGTTGGGCGCCAGCCCCAGCGGAGATGTTGGAAAAGGCGCTGGGATCGTGACGTGCGAGGCTCGGGGGGGGTTGTCGGTGCGTGTGGAGGTGGCGGGGGCGCTTCGCGGCTCCTCATAAAAGGCAGAGGAGCTTTTATTTCTTTATTGCTCGCGGTGGTCATTTCGCCGGGGTCTGGAAAAGATATGTCCGGGCGCGGCCGCGGGCTTGGGGTGGTTGCCGGGGAAGGCGCTGGGAGCAGAGGCAGACGACGGATCACTTTTAAGTTACTGTAGGCTTTGAAGGGACAATGCGCGTCTGTTATTTTAAAAGGTTTCTCCCTCTCTCTCTCCCTCCCTCCCTCTCGCTTTTCTCCCTCTCGTTTTCTCCTTCTGCCACACAGTTTCCTGGCAACTGTTTACGTCTAGACTAGAGACATTTTCTCGAAGAAAGTGAGATGTCCAGGGATTATGTGAAAAAAAAAAAAAAAAGAAAAAAAGTTTCTCTCTTTTGACCAGCAACAGCCATGATTAACTTGTTCCATGCTGTAATTCCCAACACCCCCCAGCACTCGCTTCCAGCATTACATGATCCGTCTCGCCTTTTCCTCTCCTTCCCCCTGCTTTCCCCACATTATTTGACCAGCAGCCCCCCTTTCCCCTTCCCGGGAGCTGCTTTGGCGGAAATATTTGGGTCTGGGTGCATTTTGACTCCCTCAGTGTCCCTCTCTCCCTCTGGCCTCCCCCTCCTCTCCTCCACCTCCTCCCCCCCTTTTTTCCCCTTTTTGTTAATAATTAGCCGCACTCTTTAATGGAACAATGGTAGATTATTATTGCTTCTTTTCAAAGATCCCATTAACAAGGTTATTATGCGCTGCACGGGAAGTCAGGTAAATTAAACTTGCATTGCTGGAAATTAAGTTTCAGGCGGTTTTGCGCGGGGAGAACGCGGAGTTTTTTACACCTTCGGGGGTCATTGTTTTAAATACTCCAGCCCTGCAGCTCACGGCTCCGTCGGGTTTATTTTCCGATGTGATTTTGGGCGTGCATGAGCATTACAGGGGAGGCTTCACTGCTGCCAATGTCTCTCTATGTCTGAGTTCCAAGAACAAGGGGTTTTTTCAAGTGTTTTCGTGGTGTTGGCTTGAACTTTATGGCTGCAATAAGTCCCTCGGTAGGGAAACCCCCGCTGTGTTCTCACTTCAGAAGGATCGGGAATTCCAGCTCCCCATGAAAAAAAAGAGAGTTTCATTTTTTATTGGAACCAACTGCACTGAACTTTTTACCAAGTTCTCAGCGGCTTTAGCTCTCAGACAAGCAGCGCTCTGTTCTGTTTGCATTTCGAAATATTTGGGTGTTGTTTTAATCCCCTCATCTATCTGCCTGGCTCTGCTCGGTGGGCTTGATCTCCGCCGGCCAGAAAAGCCAGGCGACAAAAAGTGGGACCTTCCCGAGCGGAGAACTGGGGTTGCACATATCGTAAATACTTCTCTTTATCTTTATTTACACCCTGGCAGCTGAGTGATGTCTGTCAGGAGGGGAAAGCCGCCTTTCCCAGCGCCGTTCAATGTGTTAGACCACCTTCTGGGTTCCCCATTTTATGGCTCCTTTTTAGCAAACCTGTTTTTTGGGGAGACGAGGCCAAAAATCGAGGAAAGATGCGCCCGTCGGTGCCCTCAAAGGGCAGTGGAACTTAAGGGCTACTGTGTGAGCTGGCCTCAGCCGTTATTGCTCCTGTCCGTGCCCCTCCCGGCTGAGCCGGCGTCAAGGCGTCCAAAGAAAATACATTCGCAAAATCGGGCTCGGATTTACTTCGGACCTCAGGCGGGAGGGCGCCTGTTAAACGGCTCCCCCAATAACCCGGGGGGTTAGATTTTAAATTTCACTTTTAAAAGCTGCCGAGCCGGGAGTGGAAACCGCGTCTGCGCTTAAACATTCAATTCTCGGAGATTTAGTGCGGTTTAAGACCTCTGCTCGTATTTACATGTATCATAGGTGGCAAATCAATTAGACCGCGGGCCTGACCCTCCGGAAGACGAAAACTGTGACAGGCTTTGGGTTTGTTGTTTGGTTGTTTTGGGGTTTTTTTTCCCACCTTGGGAACCCAGTTTTCTTTTTAAACTCCCCCAAATAACCACTTATAGGGGCGTCCTTCTAAGAGGAATAGTTTTTTTGTCTATAGCGCATCTAAGATGTCAGCAATAAGCGATTAGCAAGCGGCCGCCTTCGATTAGAGCGTTTTTATTTTCTTTTAAAACACTGACCGTCGAACCACGTGAAGCGCCTGTTTCAACCACAAATTACTGCAATGAGCAGTTTTGGGATCGGGGGGTCCGAGATTCCCCCCTCCCCTCCCCCAAACTATTCGCAGGGATGTATTTGCAGAGCAATCACGAGAAGTGGGAGAAAATACGAGAGCGAACATTTTCAGCGGATGTACTCACGCGTCGAGCTATCGGGACATCCCATTTCTTTGCCCAAAAATTTGCATGCGGGGCTGCTCCTGCCAGATAATCGCTGGGTTTGCAGGGTTACAAATATTGCGTAACTCTCTAATCAGATGTGGGAGCTGTTCGGCTCCTGCAAAGCAGGAAACTTCGGGCTCTCATCCGAGCTTTTCTCTTTTTTTTTTTTTTCCTTCTTCTCTAGTCATCGTTCCCTTTCAATCTCACTTTTTTTTTTTTCCTCGCATGCCAATAAAACAGATCTACGTAAGTTTGGGTCCGTTCCATACACAAAGGGAAACTCTGCAAGAACAAATATAAAAGATATCAGTCAGAGAGGGGGGTGGAGGGTGGAAAACTACTTCCTTTGCATGTTATTTCCTTGAATTATAAGGATTACGTTTCAGTCGAAATGTTCATTGCAGCCGTGGCATGAAACAATCTTGGCTTTGCTGCTGTAAACACGATGTTTAAAATAAATTAGCTCGTAATAAGATCCCGGTTTCGTAGATACTTAAAGCTCGGTCAGAGAGAGCCGCATTGGCAGCTCTACAGCCACCGTGGAAGATGTGTAATTCTAGATTTGGAGCACACACAGCCACAGATCCGGGCAGTGGGGAATGTGTGTTCTAAGGCGCGTCATTTCACCGCGTGTCAGACCCGACGGACAGACGGCCACAAATTCGGACAGGAAACAAACCCTTGACAAAACGCCAACGAGCGGGGGACGGTCCTGGGGCCAATTTAGGTGGATTTTTTTTGGTTTGGTTTGGTTTTCCCGCGCGACGACTTTTGATTTTCCCCCTGGAAAATCTAAAGCAGGCGGCGAGCAGAGCTCCAGCTCCACCTCGGGCAAACGAGGAGCTGAAGGGGGGGATGCGCAGGTAGAGCAAAGCCCATCTCTGGCGAGCGAATCCGGCAAACCCCGGAGCAAAGTGGAGCTTTTCGGGTGGGTGGCCGGGAACCGCTCGAGACTTTCGCTGTCGTCCTTTCCAGCCTTTGAACTTTGCAAAAATCGGTGTTTTGTGAGGCGGGCGGGCTCAGAAGGGGGGGATGCAAACCCCGCGCACCTCCGAGGCACCGGCACGGCGCAGCTTTGCCCTCGATAAAAAACCTCCAGCGACATCTCGATCGGTAACAATCAATAAACTCAGCTTTGGACCGCAAGCCAAGGCTCTTTTTTAGCCATGAAAGGTCGGGGCATAGATTTGGTATTAACAAAAAAACGCAAGAGGGCACAATGCGGTGCCGGACACCGGAGGAGAGCGGGATTTAGCAAAGGATAAAGGAAATACTTCGATTTTCCATTTATCTTCCCAATCCGGAGCTTTGGCAGAAACAAGAAAGGGGAAAGATGCGATGGATGCAAAGGGAAGGTTGGGTTCAATCGAGCGCAGCTTTCCTGAGCAGGGAGTGCTAATCTATGGTAATTAGGCAAGCACGAACCGAAATAAGTTGTCAAAACCGATTTCTTCCCATACAGCAAATCTAACTCGATCGACCCCGCGGGATCCCCTCCTCGCAAAGTTCGCACAAAAAACTTTTTATTTCGTGTTTTCCTTCCCCCCCACCCCCCATCTCCTGTTTTATTTAACTCTGGCGAAGCACCCGGACATTTTAGGACGATCTGCGAACACGAGGGGTTGAAGTTTTCCGAATGCAAATAATTGACCTCCCCCCACATCCCCCCCCTTGCAGCGGGTATTTGTCCGCGTTCTATCTGTGTAAATATATATATATATAGGCGCGCACATCGCCGGCCGCGCAGACGGGCGCTCGCACACCCCCGCGCCGAGCTCCGGGGGAGGGAGGGAGGGGAAGGGAGGGGTGGAAAACACACGTTTATTTATTTATGAAGCTCCGAGCGCGCCGGGAATGTTTCTTTCGGCAGATATTATATATTTGGTTAAGGGGGTGCATTTCTGTTGTTTAAAAGGGAGGGAAAAGGGGGTGGATGGTTTGTTCTTAGGGTCCCTGGTGCAATCTCAGCTCCTCATGGGTGCTATTTTGCAACCTCAGGCGCCTGCTATTGGTCAGCCCATGATCAGATGGTTGTATTTCCTTGTGTCCCTCGCTGGCACCACGCCATCTCCCTTCAGCTAAAACCCAATCTCCGATATACTACTAATAGCTAAACCACTTGGACTATAAAACACAACAAATCATAAAGCCGGGAAAGGACGGCGAGGCTCCTTCCAATGAGTTCTTATTTTGTCAACTCGACCTTCCCGGTGAGTCTGGCGGCGGGGCAGGAGCCCTTCCTGGGACAGATCCCGCTCTATCCCTCGGGCTATGCGGATCCTTTGAGGCACTACCCCAGCACCTATGGAGCCACGGGCGTCCAGGAGAAGGGCTACACCTCCTCTCCTTACTACCAGCAGAGCAACGGAGCCTACAGCCGCGGCTCCGCCTGTGACTATGGGGCCGGCGGCTTTTTCAGGGAGAAGGACCCTCCGTGCGCCCCCCCCAGCCTGGACGAGGTGCCCTTCGCCCCCGAGCCGCGCAAGTCGGACTGCGCGCAGAGCAAAACTGTGTTCGGAGAGAGCGAGGAGCAAAAGTGTTCCGCCCCGGTTTACCCCTGGATGCAGCGGATGAACTCTTGCAATAGTGAGTTTACTCTTTTACAGAAATAAATACATCAATCTCCTCCCCCCCTTTCTTATTTGTTAACCGCCAGAGAGAGAGAGCGAGCGAGCGAGGGAAGCAGGAATAAGGTTCACTTTAGAGCCCAAACTTCCAGCGGGGAACTTGGGAGACACGAGAGGCTCCAACTTGCTCCTGACACGCACCAAAACTTCCCACCGCCGAAGTATTTTCTCCCAGCGACACCACCCCCCCCCAGAGCTAAAAACTTTGCCTCGTATTTAAATCCCAATACAGTGAATGAACGGGACATTTTTAATGTCTTCGCACGAATGACTTCTTTGCCTGCTGGGATCAATTTTTCCCCTGGTGATATTGACAATTTAAAAAAAAAAAAAAAAAAAAAAAAAAAAAAAAAAAAAAAACCAAAACACCAAACAACAACAACCAAAACAACTGGGGGAGGGGGGGGAGAAAAAATAATAGAGGCTCACTACCCTCCTTCCCATGTTTAGATGCATTTGTTGCCTTTTAAGTTCCAAATTGATGTCCATTAGCGCAGGGACATAAAGTGTTGTGTCCTCTTTAATGCGGAGTTTGGGCAGATCGATCCACTTCATTATTGCTTAAATGCTCAGATCTATTACAGTTGCCGGTAGGGTGGAAAATAGCGAGGGCGGGCGGGGGGGGGGATGCCGAGAACACCTTGCGATTTTTCATGCCGGGCTAAGATAGATCTCGCCCTGTCTGCCCAGCCCGGCGAGCGCAGCCTTAACCCCCCTCCCTGCGCGGCTCCTCCGCGGCCGCGGCCCGGCCGGGGGACCCTCGCAGGGCTCCGTTTGGAGTCGGCCAAAACCTTTGGAGGGCAGGGAGCGACCACACAGCCCTGTCCGCCATCCCCGCGGCCCCACCAAACCTCGGGGCTCCCCCTTCTTTTTGCTCTCCTTTATTCCCCTTCTCCTCCCCCCCTTCCCTCCCTATTCCCCCCTTGTTTTTTCCTCTATTTGTCTCCTACGTGTCTCCTATTTGTCTCCTGTTTTTTTTTTCCCGCGGGTGTCACAGGTTCTTCCTTCGGGCCCAGCGGCCGTCGAGGCCGCCAGACCTACACCCGCTACCAGACGCTGGAGCTGGAGAAGGAATTCCACTTCAACCGCTACCTGACCCGGCGCCGGCGGATCGAGATCGCCCATTCCCTCTGCCTGACCGAGCGGCAGATCAAAATCTGGTTCCAGAACCGCCGCATGAAGTGGAAAAAAGAGAACAAACTGCTCAACTCCTCGCAACTGAGCGCGGAGGAGGAGGAGGAGAAAACGGCGGAGTGAAAAGTATTATTTAAAAAACGCACGCAGGAAAAAAAAAAAAAAAAAAAAAAAAAAAAAAAAAAAAAAAAAAAAGAAGGAGAAATTAGGGAGTGAGTGAGGGAGTGTGAGAGCCGAGAGGATGAGGGGGGTGTGGGCTGGCTGCGGGGACAGGGAAAACCCGCACGTTGGTGGGACAAGCCCTCTGCAGCAGCGGCAACAGCCGGAAAGTTTGGGCCACCAATGCCATGGACTCGTATTCCCAGTGATCTGTCGTGTCCAGCAAAAAACAAAAGAAATCAGGCTTCTAGTTGCGTTTGGAATTCTTTTTTTTTTTCCCCTTCCTAGACCTCCCTTCCCTCCCACTCCGCCCCCCTCCTCCCCCTCGAAATGAAATAATAATAATAATAATTAAAAAGCGAAGAGAGAGCGAGAGAAGGAGGGAAAGAAAGGGAAAGAGAAAAGGCACAAAAAAAAAAAAGAAAAAAAAAACAAGGACTCCTAGCCGTGTTTCTACCCTTGGTGTCACTGTTAGTAATCTGCTAACTCTTGTATTTAATGGAAGTGCTGCAATATATGTCATTTGGGGTGTTTATTGTCCTAATTTTGTAAAAATGTTTCATGCACGGTTGACATAGGTTTGTTTTTTTTTTTTCCTTTATTTTTTTCTCCTTTGGTAAATTAATCAAGCCCTGGGGTCTTTGTAATTAGTTTTGGGGTGATTTTTTTGCCTCTTTTTTTTTTTTTTTTTTTTAAAAAAAGGAAAAATCTACTGAAAGAACGAGTACTACCTAAAAGGATGCAAAAGCAACAACAGAAAGTTCTATTTTATTAATTTTTTTGTACGTGTTGTGTTTGAAGTTTGTCTTAGGTATGAACATGGAATTCTCTAATAAAAGCGAAGTCTTCGATCTCACGCACAACCCCCCCTGTCATTATTATCGCTTTTATTGTTGTTGTCTTTCCCTTTTCCAGGGGAACTTGCCCTTCTTAAGGAGCAGAGGGTTGTAAAGAAAGCCTTTTTTTCCCTCTGTATGACAATGTCTCCTAATCTGCAAGGACAAGCAACTCCGAGCCCACGGAAGTTACAGTGGAGAGATAAATCTGGTTTTCCCTCTTTTTGTCTAATCTCAAATGGAAGACCTTTCACCAATAGTATTTCCTCGCTGACATTCTGCTTTAGTAGCGCTCTTTTTTTCTTGTTACAGTACAAAGAGTTATGACGAAACGCTCTCCATATACATAATAAATCAAGGAAACGGGCAAAAATATGCTCTCATTTATCTCCCAAAGATACCTAACATTTGCCTAGCATCTTTCAAACATCTGGTCCCTCACTTCATAGCCCCAAATCAAAGCGAAGTGTATCGCAAAAAAAAAAAAAAAAAAAAAAAAAGTCCAGATTTCCAGGGAATTGGCCCCGAGAAACGAGGAGCTTCTCAGCTCCGGGAATTCCGGCGTCCATCGGAGGTGATGGTGGTGGTGGGGTGTGAAAAAAGAAACAAAAATCTAAACTAAACCTAAGGAGCTCTTTGGAAAGAGCGGATTTTTGTCTTCCCTTGGAAGCGTTTCCAGCGGCTCCTCGGGAGAGCCGGGACTTCCCCGGGAACGGGACGGGGACCGTCCCTGCTCCGCGCCGAGGGAGCTCGTGCGAACAGCCAAACTTTTCCCGGTTGTTTTTTTGGGAATGAAACGAAAGGAGCCGCTTTTTCCGCCCGGGGATTCAGGACTGCGACCCAGCGAGCAGCCCGGCCCAGTTCGGATCCCGTTTTCTGCAGCTTCGCGGGGGGAAAACGCGACGAAACAGCATCTCCTGCCTGCCATCCCCTTTTCCCCCGCTCCCCAGCAGAAATACCTATGTATGAATGCATTCCCCCGTGCCACAAGCTGCTTTAATGTCAGTCACTTTTAAAATCAATTCATGCAGAAGCTTCACAGCTGTAGGACATTTACTATTATTGCCACGCTTTTCATTGCCCGTAATTATTATAATTATATGTCACTTTCAATATGGCGCATAATTTCCAATGAGTTGCAGACGAGCACACGAAATTCCTAAACTGCCTCGGAACAAAAAAAAAAAAAAAAAAAAAAAAAAAAAAAAAGGGGGAAAAGAAGAAATAAGAAACGGGAAAAAAAAAAAAAAAAGAAAGAAAGAAAGAAAGAAAGAAAAGAAGGAGAGAGAAAAAAAAGAAGAAGAAGGGGGGAAAAAAAGAGAAAGTAATGCTTAACAAAGCGCAGCTCTTTCCCAACGTTTTTACCAATTTCAGGGTGCTTTTGCTCCCCAATATTCCTTACAGGTTAAACAAATGGAAAGGAAAAAAACCACAATGCTGTGCCCAAAGAGGAGGCGAAACGCTCAGGAACAAGAATATCCTAAAAGCAACGTTGTCGACCAGTTCCACCGGCCGGATTTTCCCTCCTTTTCCTTTCTCCCCCCCCCCCCCCCCCCCCCCGCCCACGTCCCCCCTCCTTTTTTTTTTTATTTTATTTTATTTTTTAATTTTTGTTTTCCCCCTCCAGAATTAAGGTGCGACCTCATCGCTGGTCCCACTCTCAGCGCCCGAGAAACCTCGACTTTTTTCCGGCCGCAACCACGCGAAACGACCCCCAAAGCACCCCCACACTCTCTCAACAAGCAGCTCCTCGTTGCCCCCCTACTCCAGCACCACGAGAGAAGAAGAACCTCCCGGCGCCTCATCCCAAACTTCCCCGCCGCTTTTTTTTTATAGAAAAAGGAGGAAATCCAAGAGTTTTTCATAAAAAAAAAACGCCCAGAAGACCCACCGCCAGCGGCCAGCACAAGGCCAGCAGAACATAACACCGCCCCCCCGACTCTTTCACCCACCAGCAACCAGCACACGCGATTTTTTGGCCGATTTTTTTTTTAAATTTTTTTTTTTTTTAAGGGCAAAAAAAAAGAAAAAAAAAAAAAAAAACTTAAAAAAGAGGGGGCGGAGGGGGGGGAAAAGAGGAAAGGCCGGGGGAGGTTTGGGGGGTCTCGGGGGCCCCCCCGGAGGGGGTGCAGCTCCCCCCGGTTGCCGGCAGGTGGCGCGGTCCGCCAAGGTGGGGGGCGATGGCGGCGCCGGCGCGCCCGGGGATTTGGGGCGCCCGCGCACCGACTCCGGGCCTAAACGGCTCCGCGCTCGTCATTATTTGTAACCATAGAGCATGAATTACCTCTTGAGGTCATCAGTGAGAATTTACGACTGGTCAACAAAAGCACGTGATTCCCAAACGCACCCCCCACCCTCCCCCCATATTTGGCCGCATACATAGCAAAAACGAAGTACAGTGCATCGCTATAATTCATTAATACATCATAAATCGTCAAGCACAGGGTTATAACGACCACGAGCCACAAATCAAGCCCTCCAAAATAACCCAAATGAGCTCTTACTTTGTAAACTCGTTCTCAGGGCGCTACCCAAATGGCCCCGACTATCAGTTACTAAATTATGGGACCGGCAGTTCCATGAACGGTTCTTACAGAGATTCAAGCACCATGCATTCCAGCTCTTATGGCTACAACTACAATGGGATGGACCTTAGCATCAACCGCTCAGCCTCCTCTAGTCACTTTGGGGCTGTGGGGGAGAGCTCCCGCGGTTTCCCTTCTCCAGCTCAGGAGAGCAGGTTTAGACAGGCGTCAAGCTGCTCCTTATCTTCTCCCGACTCCCTTCCCTGCTCCAACAGCGAGAGCCATGGAGGCAAACCCGCCCCGTCCCCCTCCGACCAAGCTACTTCTGCCAGCACCACCAACACAAATTTCACAGAACTAGACGAGACCAGCGCGTCCTCGGGAGCCGACGAGGGCACTCCAATAAGCAGCAGCATCCCCCGAGCGCAGGCAGAGCCCATCGCGACCTCCACGGCAGCGACAGAAGGGCAGGCACCTCAGATATTCCCTTGGATGAGGAAACTTCACATTAGCCATGGTACAGCTACTTCTTTTTCCGTCGTTGTCGTTGTCGTTGTTTATTTTCGCACACCCCCTCTCTTTTTCTCTCGTGTTTCTTGGTTGTTTTTTTTTCTTTCCCTTTCCCCCCCCTTTTTTTTTTTCCCTCCCCACCCCCCCCACCCGGCTCCCTTTTTTTCCTCTCCTTCCTTTTATTCGGTGGAGGCGCTTTGATGAGAAACGCAGCTACTTATTGCTTTTGTATTTCTTGCTCTGATCGCTGCTTTAAAGCTGCCTCTGGCGCCTGGAAGGGGGGGTTGGGGGGGCCCTGGATTTTATTTTAGTTTCGCTATTCTCGCCGCGAAAGGGGCGCTTATTTTAAGCTCGTAGCACTGTGGGGATGGTGGGAGAAGGTAATTTAAAAATTGAGGCGAGGGGGTGTTCCTCGGGGGTGGGGGGGGAAGGAAAGAATTGACCATTAAAATGGCATTATATGCACAGATGGGTCTCTCGGCCCTTTCCTACTCTTATTTTGCCGGGTGTATTCTTGACGATCTGCTCTCGACAAAACCCAAATTGCGAGGAGATACACGGGGAATAGTGACCCCCCCCTTCCCTTCCCTTCCTTTCCCTTCCCTTCTCTTCCTCTCCCCTTCCCTTCCCGGTTTTTCTCCTGGAGACAAGAAAGCAGCACCAAACCTGACCTTCCCTGCAAACAGACCCACAAACCCCCAGGCAGAGGCGAAAAAGGGAGATTTCAGGCTCTCGCTCCTCCAGTTAAATTACGAATATTGAGTCGGGAATGTCGGTTCCGGAGGGGCCAAGGGTGGGGGGGTTTACACGTGTCTGGGGGTGTGGGAGAAAGAGGAGGCGAGGGGGGGGGGGCTGTTATTTGGGGAATAAGCAGCTTTCCAAGCTGCAGGAGCGAGGCGAATATTTTACCTCGGTTTAAAAAAAAAAAAAAAAAATAGTCTTTAAAAAAAATAAAATAAAATTCTAGCAGAAAGCCAAAAACCCAAACCCCGCTGTTGTCCGTGTTATTCAGACATGACTGGACCAGACGGGAAGAGGGCGAGGACAGCGTACACTCGCTACCAGACCCTGGAGTTGGAAAAGGAATTCCACTTCAATAGATATCTCACCCGCAGGAGGAGAATAGAGATCGCTCACGCTCTCTGCCTCTCCGAGCGCCAGATCAAAATCTGGTTCCAGAACAGGAGGATGAAATGGAAGAAGGATAATAAACTGAAAAGCATGAGCTTGGCCTCGGCGGGCAGCGCCTTTCAGCCATAAATTCTCGAGGAGGAATTCTCGAGGAGAAAGAAGAGGAGGCGAGAAAAGAAATCACGGAAATAAATAAATAAAGCGCCGCAGATCTTAGTTCCCGAGTACTGTACAGTGAGGCACCTTCTTTTCGGCATGTTGTTGATATTCTAAAACGACTCGTATGGTACCGTTGTCCCAGGACTGAGTTCATGTCTTGTTCCGTTTTGGGGTTTTGTTTTTTTTAAAAAAAAAAAATCTTTTTTTTTTTTCCTTAATTAAATTTTATTTCCAGATGCTCCTCATGCTCTTGTTGTTCTTATAAATGTTATGTGTCCGTGCTCTCTTGATGCTTTCTGGAAAGCCAGCATGTGTTCTGTGAGCCCTTTAAATGTTATAACTTATTTATAAATTGAGAACAGATACGACTGTTTGTTTATTTGTTGGGATTTTTTTTTTCCCCTCTTTTCTGAGTTTACTGCTTTTGGGTGAGTTCTTCTCTGCCTAAGCTAAAATCGGGGGTTCCTGCACTACAGTCGCAGAAAAAAAAAAAAAGTCTAAAAAACCAAACAAAAATGTAAAAAATGGGGGGGAAAAAGAAAAAAAAAAAAAAAAAGAAGCAACTCTTGTATCTTTCTGTCTTAAAATTGTCCAGTCTGTGTTTTAGTCCAAACTTCAGGCCAGGATTTCTAATCCCAGGCTAATTCCGAGACGTACTCTTAGACGTGGCTAAACTTCACTATTAAAAGGAGGAAAAAAAAAATGTATAAAATCGGACCAACAATGGAGTGCTCTAATGTTTGTAAATACTAGAAATATTTCTGATGTGACTAATAGCCGGGTTGTAGTGGGCAGAGTGAATGCAATGTTATGTGTAAAAATGGCATCTGTCATGTCTAGCTGCCTGTTAGTACTTTGCCAATAAGCTTTTTGTATTTGTTTGTAGCTTTACTTGAAGTCAAATAAACGTTTCTCCTACTCACAAAGGCTCCCGCTCGCACTTTATCCCCAAGCCCGGGGACTGAAGCCGGGGAGACGCCTGGCACGGGGCCGGGAGCGCTCGGCAGAGCTGCAGCCTCTCCTGGGCACCCCTGGCAGCTCCCAAACCCCGAATATCCGCAGCAAACCCACCTTTCCGGCACCGCGCGCGGGAATAAAACACGAGGCTTCGCGCTGCCCCAAACGCCGCCTCACCCCAAAACAACACAGGCGTCCCCCCCACCCCCTCCCCAACACCCCGCACCGCCAGAACCGCTCTCGAGTCCTCCGAGTTGCACCAACGCGCTTTAAACCCCTTCCCCGGCAGATTTCCGCGCGTCCCGAGGAACTGTCAGACAGAAACCAGGCGCGTTTCCAAAGCCAGAGGTACCACAGACACAGCCACGGCCACGGAAAACTGCGCTCGAGAGAATCGCGGGGGGGAGAGATGGGTTAGAGACACGGAACGCGCCTGGAAATCCCACAGTCCTGGGCTAAGCTCAGCTCTCCGCTGCTTCTCCTCCTCGCTTTATTGTGCTTTTACCTCTTTAGGCTCCGGCTTAACACGTAAATAAGAGCTCGCAGCTCTGTAACTCCTGCCACTACAACGAGGCATTTCGGCTGCAGACAATTTAACATCATCAAAGATGGCAAATGTTGCCGTTTCGCTACCCAGGGAATCGAACAAGGCACGAGATACTTCGGTTTAAAGTCGCTCGATTTGGCAAAACGCCACTGACATCTCTACAACACGGTTCAGGCTTTTTCTGTTCGTAGCAAGTAAAGTTGGAGCTTAAAACTTACCAAACTTAATCTCCCACTGTTTAGGTACTTCTTAAGTGATTTTGAGAGGGATGTGAAGTGGACTGTCAGATCCCAAACCATTTGCTCGCCTTCCTTTGGTATTTTTTTTTTTCCTTTCTTTCCTCTCTCTCTCTCTTTTTTTTTTTTTTTTTTTTTTTTTTTTTTTACCAATAGCAAACTATACCAAAAGTGGGTATGACATTTAGATGTCAAATGGATAGGGTTTTATCTAGAAGTTAGATCGTAAAAATCGCCCAGACCTCAGACAGATACCCCTCACTGGCTCTCAAAAGTCACGTGAGGTCCATAAAGTTAGTTTTATGGTTTTGGGGAGTTGACAATGTACAATATATTTCACATTCTCTAGAATGTTAAGTGACACTTTAACTGCTTGGTTTGGCTTGTAAGGGGCAGCAATGGGTGAGCACTTTTCCAGATGAGATAAACGTTGCAATTGCAGGGAACATGTTTTGCGGGTCCAGTTTTCAGTCCAGGGAGCCAATAGACTGGAGTCCTGAAAGTAAGTCCTTCTGAAATATTATCTGCTTAAACTGTTTTAAAAGGGTTTGGATGTGGCTGAAGGCTGAGCGGGGAGGAAAGAGGGGCTGGCTCTCTTTCGGAGCTTTATTTCTCGCTTTTCAGAAGGTCCTAATTCTCGTCCTCCCGAGAGCCGGAATCGCGTTACGTTCCCATCCCGGCTTCCAGGCCCGCCAGTAAAACTTTGTGCGAGCGGGAGAAATAGAGAGAGAGAGAGAAAAAATAAATCCATAAAGATTCATTATCATGGCCAAAGCAAACTCCATCCTGCCTTCGCCGGGGGCCGCGTGCGCTTCAGCCAAAGTTCGGGGTGAAAAGGCTCTTCTGGCTCGTTTGGTGGAGGTGGTTCGGGGTGGTTTGTGCTGCTCTCGAACGGCCCCAAACCCGGCCCACGCCTTTGCGTCTCGGCCAGCTCTGCTCTGTCCGTGCTCCTCAGGTTGTTACCACCTTCGCATTTTACTTCTTTTCCACCTGCTTTTGCCAAAGAAATGTGTGCAGGGTTTTTTTTCCCCCCCTTTCGGCCTGTGCAGAGACCGGGGTTGGTTGGTTGGTTGGTTGGTTTGAGGGATTGGTTTTGGTTTTGTTGTTGGTTGTTTTGGGGTTTTTTTTTCGACCCAGGGCATTTTTAAATTATTATTTTATTTTATTTTATTTCCTCTTGGGTTTCGGTTTGTTGTTTGGTTTTTTTTTTTCCCTAATAATACGAACGAGTGTCCTCGTATTTGTGTGGTTCGTTCCTACCCTACAGAGACACTGGATGACCACTGTTGTGTCTCCAGCCTGTCTCCAAGTGCTACAGAAAAATAATCAGAGAAGCTGCACTTTGCCCACGGACCCTCCAAACCTTACTGAACCCACCGGTACCTCCCAGATTCCCTTCTCTCCCCTCTGAGGGTGACAACTTTCTGGGAAAGGCAGGCAGCAGCAGCGGTTTTCTCTGGGAAAATAAACAAGTGAGCGGGGAAGGGCAGGAGAGCAGAGCCGGCCGTGGGTCGGGGGCGAGGGGCTGGGGTGGGCAGGTGGCCCCGGCCAGGGGTTCCAGCCTCTGGTCCTGGCAAAATAAGACACTTAGAGCAAAATAGAGGGCAAAAAACCCAAACTCGACCCTCCAACCCAATCCTGGAGAGGCTCCTTTTTTTTTTTTTCTCTTTTGAAAGCCCAGTCGTCACATCTGCAGGGGAGGGGGGGGACGGGGACACACTCCGTCCACACCTGAACCGACTCCCCTCCTCCTCCTCTCTCCTTAAAAACTAAAATAATCTTTAAAACAAACAGTTCAAAGCGAAGGTGCTGGGGGAGAATGGAGATTTTCTAGAATTTAGAGCAACCACGAGCTTCTTTTTGCCTTCCCCCCCCCCTCTTTCTTTCTTTCTCTCTCTTTTTTTTTCCTGTGAGACAACATTTGGTGGACACATGTCCGTCTCTCTCACACAAAGCAGAATGTCCCCCTTTCGCACACTTTGGAGATTGCTTTTCCTTCCTTGGGCTGTTTTTCCTGCCCTGCTCCATGTGTCTCCTCGTATCTTTGCCATCATCAGCTGAACTTCTGGCTTCTCCCTCCCTGGGCCGGTCGGGGGGTGGCCACCGCGCCCCTGAACCCCCCTGGAAACGCAGATGCCAAAGCTGGAAAGCCGAGGGAGGGAAGGGGTCTGCGGGCAGCCCTTCCCACCCAGCAGATCGGGGCTGTGCTCGGCAGCCTCTCCCTAAGCCCCGCTTTTCAGTGGATAATAAAGATATTTTATGGGATGCTGGAGGACTCGGCCTTTAGGGGTGGGTTTGGCCGCAGGAACGCGAGGGGCTGCGGGAGGTTTGGAGAGGTTTGGAGGAGAGGGATGTGGGGAGAGGGGGGTGATGGTCTGGGGTCAGACCGAGTGGTGGCCTGCTCGTCCTTCGCCCTTCTCGGCCGCGCTGGTGACTTGAAATTATCTCTCCTGATTCGAATATTTAGGCGAGAAAAGTGACTTCCCCTCCCTTTAATGCATGTTTGGGATATAACCGTGGATTCGGTGCCTTCGTGTACCCACAAACACCGTGTTTCCAAACTGTATCCATCCCCCCATGTGTCCCCGGATTGTCCCTTCATCCACCCCCTCGCTCCCCATCATCTGCATCGCTGTCCCATCCCCGCCCCGAGGCACTCAGGTTTTATACAGCCCCAGGCAAACTTCCCTCCCAAGCCCACTCTGATCGCAGGAGATCACAGGTTTTCTGTGGTTTTTCTTTTTGTTTTTCTTTCAAATACCATCATTTCTAATCGGTCGGTGCAGAAAACGCGTTATTTAAAAGGAGAAAAAAAAAGCAGATGCAGACCCGCAGAGCCAGGGGGGATTTGCGGTGCAGTTCAGCTGCGGGATGAGACGCCTGTAGGGGGGACAACAGGTACCAACCCTGGGCCACCCCCTCGTCTGGAGCATCCCGGGCACCGGGAACAAGGGCGTAATAACATCATCCTTCCAATCGATCCCGAGAAACCCTGTCCTCTCTGGCCATGAGATCTGATTTCTACCTTCAGCACGTAGCATTGTTTTGGGGTTGGTTGGGGGTTTTTTTATCTGGTTTTGTTTTAACAAACTGGATTTTTTTTATTTTTTATTTTTTTTTTACTTTACTCGGGCTTTTTTTTTTCTTTTTTTCTTCCCCCCCCTTACGTGGTGAAACCTCGAGCTTCCTGTGAGGTATCATTGTCTGGCGTTTTACAGCCTGGAAAGGGTCACAGGCTTAGCACAGGCTTCCCCCCCCCCCCCCATCCTCTAAAGCAACAAGCAAAAAAAAAAAAAAATCTCCCTGTTTCTGGTGAAAAAGGAAGTATAAGGAGAGTAAACAGGAAAGCGAAGCTCTGACCGTGCAGGTAGGCGGGGATTTTCCTTGGCATTTTTCATCGCTTCTCTCACTTTAATGCCACGCATCAGGCACGGGACAATTAGTTCTTCTGGAGCTGTAGAAGACACAGAATAAACACAAAGCGCTTTAATATCGAGCCTGAGAACATGGAGAATCTCTGGGACGCGATTCCTGCTGAGGAAGGGGGGGAAAAATCTCTCTTGTTTTAACCGTGTGGTTGTGCAGATATTTCTGCAGTGCCTTTGGGGTGAGGTGAGAAAACCTCTAATTAAGGGCTCTCAGACCTAAGAACGGTGACGGCCTGGGTAGGTGGGGGTTGTTTGCCCCAAAAATGCGAAATGAGGCCCCTCCCCGTGAGTTCACCTGGCTCAGGGGATCTCTCCTCAAGAAATTGGTGCCACTATCCCCAATTTCCCCCTTTTTTACCCCCCCGTCCTGTCTCTTGAACGTCTCCCCTCCCCGAAGGTGTTTTTGTTCAGTAAGCAGTGTGTAACCTCGCCGGGGCTCTGAAGGGGGAACAAACCCACCCCCAGAGCGGTTCTTCCTCCCCCAGGAGCCAAGCTCAGGTTCCCCCGCCCGCCCGAGCCGAGCTGAGCGTCTCTATTCATTCCAAGCCTCATCGAGCCGCCTTCTGGGGGGGCATCGCCCCGGGGCAGGGCAGGAAGGGACCCTCCTGCTCAGGCTGCTGCTGGACAGTGAAAAAAGGGGGAATTTCGCCCCTAAAACCCCCATTTGGCTGCCAGGTTCGTTCAGCACTGAACGATTTGGGGGGTGGACGGAGGGAAGAATCTGTTTGGGAGCGGCACAGGGAGGTTTGGGGAGCTGCAAAAGGCGGCTCGATGCTGCAGTGCCGTTGTCAGGCCATTTTGAATGTCGTGCCTTTATTTATTTTATTTTAGAGGGTTTTTCTCTTAACGTCTGCGCGTTTTACACCTTCCCTGCTCGCTGGGTGCGGCGTTAAGACAAAATTCAAACGCCCTCCCACCCAAAAATCCAACCAAGAAAGGCAGAGGCCGAACTAAAAACCACCCCAAAACAAAGAAACCCCCACCAAAAACAAACTTCGCCAAGGTAACCTAGTTACAGATGCGCGCGATGTCTTATTTTATTCAACAAAAAGTGATTAAAATCTGTTAAAGGATTTAATTAAGAGAATTAAATGAAAAGGAAGGGGCACAAATGAGTTGGAAAAAAAAAAAGCGGAGCTATTCTAAACGATTAAATCGCCATTTTAACAGTATAATGGGGTTTGCATACTGAAAAGAGAAATCAGAGCTCATATCTCATCAATAATTCATAGGCAAGAGGGATCATTGCGAGGTCAGCAGACTTGGACAGCCCCGGCTCCTCTCTCGGAGGAGAAGGGTGAGCATCGGATCACAACACGACACGGACCCCGGGGCTGCCGGGTCACCTTTTTAAGGAAAACATCCAGGGTTTTGTTGGGGTTTTTTTTTTGGTATTGGTTTTTTTCTTTCTCTCTTTCTTTTCCCCCTTTTTTATTTTATTTATTTATTTTTTTTTTTTATTTTCCCAAGTCCCGTGTTGGCAGCGAGGGAGGGGGGAGGGCTGGAGAAGGGGCTGGACGTGGTTCATATTGCTCCGATACAGACACACACCAACAATGTGGTAATTATGCTTTGGAGAAGCCAAAGGGATCTCCAGCTCCATTTCCACCCCCCCTCCTCTTTTTTTTTTTTTTTTCTTCCTGGCCACACACACAAAAAAAAAGAAGGTCGGGAGGCTGCGGGTCCTTCTCTGCCTTGGAAGGGATGGGCTGGAGGCAGGGACGAGGATTTGCGCTGCTCGGGCTCGTGTTTCATTCTATTTGGAGGAAACCCGCGATTATTCCCCTATTTATTTGCAATAGCGCCGTAAATTAGTCCGGCCTGCACACCCCCGCCGTGACCTCCCCGAGCAGGGAGAGCTTTCCAAAGGAACCGGCCCCTTCCCTCCAGCTCCGCTCCCCGACCCGCTCTGCCCTCCCCCACAGCTGAATTTCAGGCTGAGAAATTGCTCTTTCCTTCCCCCAGCCCCAACCTCGGCCTTTTTTTTTTTTTTTTTTTTTATTACACGTCCGACCTGAAGGCAGCGAGCTGACGGGATTATTTAAAATCCTCTTGATAAAGGTCTCTCAATTAGGGAACCCGAGGAGGGACTTTTATGGGGTTTGGCTCCTCCTCTGGGGTCTCTTTCCAATCCTAGAATGGATTTAAGAGCGAAATTTTCTTTCAGAGCGTGGCTATTTCGGTGTCTGAGCTGATTTTTTCCCCATTCTTTCCTCTCCTAACGTTAAATAAATTATATTTGGAGGGAGGTTGATAACTTAACTCGAGAGGTGTCCACCCGGCGTAGTTTTCCCGTGTTCTGTTACCCTAAATAGCTTTGAAAAGAAACTATTTTGACAGCGAGCGTTGAAAGAACAGGACTAGCGCGAGGGGTTTTTTTTTTCCCCTCCCTTTTGATTTATCTCTTTTTAACATGTGTATGTATGTCCACGGATATATACACACGTATATACATACACCCTTCAAGTCAAAACAAATGACAGCGCCGGGATTTTGCGCGAAGGGCGTTTGTTTGGTGGCAACCCGGGGTTGTTTATGTGGGGAGAACTTGGCGAAAGCGGGGCGGGAGCGCTGCTGGAGGGGTTTGGGGGATGGAGCAGGGGGGGAACGGGAGACCTCGGGCAGGGGGTTCTCGGGGCAGGCGCAGCGCTTGTAACGTCCCCGAGCAGCCAGCAGAGCTCGCTTCAGACCAAGTTCACTGCCAGCAGGGACGGGCCGAGCCGGGCCGGGCTGGGCATGGAGCGGGACCGCTCGCCCCGCAGCCCCCCAGGCCCCCGGGGGGAGGCTCCGAATCCCCCCGGGTGGAAGCTCTGAATCCCCCCGGGTGGAGGCTCCGAGTCCCCCCGGGTGGAAGCTCCGAATCCCCCCGGGTGGAAGCTCTGAATCCCCCCGGGTGGAGGCTCCGGGTCCCCCCGGGTGGAAGCTGCGGATCCCCCCGGGTGGAAGCTCCAAATCCCCCCGGGTGGAAGCTGCGGATCCCCCCGGGTGGAGGCTCCGGGTCCCCCCGGGTGGAGGCTCCGGGTCCCCCCGGGTGGAAGCTGCGGATCCCCCCGGGTGGAAGCTCCAAATCCCCCCGGGTGGAAGCTCCGGGTCCCCCCGGCGCGACCTCGCCGAGCCCTCGGGTCCTGCCAAAACCCTCCAAACCCCGCCATGCCTCCTTATCCCCCCCCACCAAAAAAAAAACCTCCCATAAAAATGTCATAAATGATATCCCGAATAAAAGAGAAATAACACCATTCAACCACTCTTCGAGGAAATGTTGGTTTTTTTCCTCTCGATCTTTAAAATATAAAAGCGACGGGGAGCAAAAGAAGGAAAAAAAAATATGCATGGGTCTAAGAGAGCAGTGGGTGACGCGGAGATAAACACCGAACGTCTGCAAAACTCCCATTTTTGCTGTTCTCCCTCGGGGTAAAAAATCACCGAGAAACGTCCATTTTTCCCCCCCACCTCCCCCCTGTTCTTTTTAAATTAAAATAAGTAAAATAGGAGAGTCAGCGCCGCGTTGGTTTCTGGAGCCGTAGACGGTAACTGTGGTCTTGGGGGGCTTGTTAGTACAGCGTTATAGCTCGAGGGGTCAAAAAGTTGAGGGTCAAAAGTTTACGCCGTGCGTGACTCAGTCTTGTGTATAACCCTGATAGACCCATGGCAGTGTGAAAAAAAAAAAAAAGAGGGAGAGGGAGAGCAAAAGAAAGAGGGGAGGGGGGCGAGGTGGGAGGAAGAGTCTGGGCAGAGATGGGAGAAGATGAGGGCGAGGTGGGAGCGACTTTCGGCCGCGAGAGGAGAGGCAGGAATAAAAAAAATAAAATAATAATAATAATAATAATAATAATAATAAAAAGGGGCTTCAGGATTTCGGGTGGGATGTGGGTAGAAAATCAGGTAGATTGATTTGGGTCTCCCGCGAGGAAACGCCGAGCAACTTCTTAGTGTTTTTTTGGTTTTTTTTTTAAGATAAGCCCTGAAACGCTATTTGGAGTCGAATTAACAGAATATGAGGGGAAATGCATTTATTAAATCCAATTACGCCGAGGTCCCTCTAGGATATTAACGCGAGCAGTTAAAAAATAATTTTCATTCCGGCGTGGATTTTGTTTGGAGAGGGTTTAAATTATACCGAAAAAAAAAAAAAAAGAGGTCTGACACGGTTGGTGAAAATCTGTTCTAACATCTTTACTTGGAAACGCTTCCAAAGCCCCTGGAGAGGTGCCGGAGCCTCAGTTTTTAATAAGTCCGCCGTGTGAGTGCAAATCCAAACCCCCCAAAAATAAAAGGATTACGCGAAATAACGCCCGCGATTTATTTGCCTTTCTACCTTAATGGTGGGAAATCTGGAATAGTGATATATAGGCGAAATCAGTGGGCTGATGGCTTTAAAAATTTCAATATATGTATTTAAAGGCCTCTTTAAGTGCCCGTTTCGCTCGGCCCGGTTGAAGTGGCCGATTTTTATTTTGCAGCACGGTTTCCGTCGGAATTCGAATGAAATATTTTCTATTCCTTGCTTGAAATGTGACTCCACTCTGGTCACTGCAGCAGTTTAATGAACTGATATAATAAATATTTCCCTTGGCCTTTCAAAGTTATTTCTGCGCCGCCAGACTTCGAACCCTCCAAACTCTAAATATTATTTGCACTGGGACCGGGGAAGATCTTTTCAATCGCTCCTTAAGCAAACAGTCGGAGCGAGGCAAACTCTCCTGGAAAAAGGAGGGCAAAAAAAAAAACCCCAAAAAAAACCCTGCAAATTTGCCTCCCTCCCCCGGCTTTTAAATATTTTCAGCGGCTAAATACTTATAACAAGGGTCATTTTTCTTGGAAGAGAAAGGGAGCGAATATTAGAGCCCTGGGAAAGGCATTCTGGAAAATCCATTTGCTCTCCCGATGCGGATATATTCGTGGAGTAGGTGAAATTCAAGAGAACGTAAAGCGTTTTGTTTCGCCTGATAAGGCTCGGGTTTAATTAATTGCCATGAATTTGCTTGGTATTTATAAAATATCACTATATAAGGGCTACCGTTTAGCTGTAACTTGGGTGATCCATCTCCTCGCCCTTGTAATTACTACACTTATCTCTCTAGAACAGTCATTTCTACTCCAGGTTTATAGAACAGGTAATGGATAATAAAGGCCATTTGTTTTCGGGGGATTAAAACAAGCAGGTATAATTTCACGGCAATAAAAAAAAAAAAAATAAAAAAAAATCCAACACCCACCTCCCAACTTTCCCCCGTAATTTTCCCTCCTCCATCACGGCGTTTAACTTTCAATTTAGGGGCGCGTTCATTTGAAGTGGGTTCGTTTGGAGAGAGGGGAGGAAGGAGGGAGGGAGGGAGGGAGGGAAGGGAGGGGAGAGGGAGGAAATGAAAGGTATCATTTTCAAGGGTATTTCTGATTTATCTCCCCGGCTCGGCCCGGGGGGGTCTCTGAGTCCGGGGCAGGCGCTGCGAACGCGTTTCAGGCTGTGCTTCTTTCTGTTATTCCTTTTTTTTTTTTCCCAACCGAACAATCTATTGAACACACTTTTTAACCCCGAGTTCCTCCCCAAATAACCTCTTTATGGCGGTGTTGGAGCTGGCGGTGTGAGCGCGGAATTCCCGCGGGGATGTTCCACTCCCTGGGCACCCCGACCCTGCCGGGGCTCCTCGGAGCTGCTCCCCGAGCTCAGAGGGAAATATTCCATTTTTGATCGTTATTATAAATTAAAAGGACGCACGAGGCTGACTGGGAAACCACGTAAGACTTAAATCTCGGTTTCCCTGTTGCAAAACAGGTGTGGTCTGATTTCCACCTTCCCTCCCCGCATTTATCACATCCCAAAACGCCGTCAAGGCGCCGGTTGCTCTTTTATTAAAAGTTCTGCCCTAAGGAAACACCTCAGACCTCCCGCGCTCCCCGTTCGCTTGGCCGGGGGGAAATCCCAGTTTAATTCCCCCAAACCCGAAAGGTTTCGTGCTCCCGAAAGGGAAAGGGGGGGAAGGAAAAAAAAAGAAAACACAGCTAAATTAAAAAAATAAATCTCCATCCTCGTTGCTGCCAGATTGGAGAGGGATAGCTCCGGGGTGAGAGGGGGGAATATACCCGGGGGGTGAGGGGGGGGGAAAAAAAGAGAAAAGAGCCCTAAAAGTTGCGGAGCGGCGCGGAGGGAGCGCGGCGCGGGGTGAACCGCGGGTCAGAGCGGCTCTCGGCGGCCGCCGCGCTGCGGACACGCCTCGCTGTTTAACAAAGACTGACAAACTATGAGATTAATACCAAAACTTGCGGGTTTCCCACCCCAAAATGCTTCAGAGGGCCTCCTGGCGCTGCCAGGAGCAGTTCCGCTCGCCTCGGAGGACAATAGTTGGGTTCTGGTGGGGCGGCGAGGGGAGGGGGCGCCGGCGGAGCCCACCAAAACAGAGAAACGACAACAGGAAAATAGGAGAAGAAGAAGGAGGGAGAAATTAGTGTTCTTATGGAGAATTAATGCCACTGAAAAGGCAACACGGAGAGAGAGAGAGAGCAGGACAAGCCGGGCTGGAGCGGGGAGGGGGCGGCAGGGGGGGCTTGGGGGGTTCCTGTAGGATTCCGCCTGCAAAACCTTCCCAAGTTTTGAGGGAGCGCCCTGAACCCCCCCGGGGATCGCTCCGAGGAGAGGAGCCGCGCTTTGCCAAGGTAGGTACCCCCGGGGGTCACACCTGGGCCGGGGGGAGGGCACCCCCCGCCTTGTGCCCCTTCTTTTGGGGTGACCTCGGGGCCTCTGAGGGCAGGAGCGGGGGGTTCCCCCCTGCCCCGGCAGGTGCCTCGGCAGGGATTTTGGGCAGGGCTGGGGGGGCTCCGCAGGGCAGAACAGGCCGGGGGGTCCAGGGGAACCCCCCCCCGCCATCCCCCCCCGGCCGAGGCCGCTTTGAACCGGAGAAGAGCCGGGGGGGGGAAACTCTCCGGGAGAAACTTGCGCGGGTTCCCAGCGAGAAAGGTGCGCGGAGCGGGGGGGGGCGCGGAGGGGCCGCCTTTAATTCGGGATCTGAGGCGGCCGAGGGGGAGATTTCTTGGAGGTGCGCGGGGGGGAAAGAATTGTGGTAGACGCTAGGGGTGCTGGTTCGCAAGCGCCGGCCCCGTGTCAGCGGGAAGGGAAATTAAAACCCATTTTTTTTTTTTTAAAGGGATGTGGGAGGGGGGTAAAAAGGCAGAATAGGCCTAGTTATTTCTGCTCAGGCTCGTCTCCTCGGGTAGGAGATAGTTACGGTGCCGGCTGCGAGAAAATACAATAAAATAAACCAGCGAGGGGATTGGAAAGGAGGAATAAAATCCAAGAGGAGAGGAAAAAAAATAAATAAAAGGAGCTCTAATGGGATTGGTTCTGTAGCGTTATTTTATGGCATCCCTCTCCACGTTGTACAAGCAGATTAGATTTGGCTTCTCACTTTTATGGCGGGTTTTAGAGGGGAAGGTAAATTTGAGGGTTGCTGTCGGCTCCCCGGCACGGCGGAGGAGCAGCTTTGGGAGGTGGGAAACTCCTCTCCGAGCAAAAAGAGTCTTCGCTTCGCTGCTCCGGCTGGAAATTCGGGGGTTATTTACGCGCATAAAATGATTTTGGGGTTGTCCGCGTTGCGTTTGGTCGTGTTTCTTAAAGCACCACTTAGGTTTTCCTGTTTCTGTGGGAATTACGCATTTTAGCAGCAAATCCGACTGTTCACCTTAAAGTACCTGAAAAATTTCGCGTCATCCCGAGCGGGGAGAGCGGCGGGGGTTTCAGTCTTGGCCATAACTGTCTTTTGTTGGGGAAAATGGAGGAGTTCGTGGAACCCATCGAAGATATTCGCAGGAATTTTGGAGCAGGGGAAAGGCAGGTTTTCTCTGATATAGTCTCTCCGCTGCGGCATTTAAATGCAGTTAATTCGGGAGATGCTTTGACCAAAAAAATGTTCTGCCTTTTGAAATACAAAGGGAAGGGAAAAAAAAAAAAAAAAGGAAGAGAAAAGGGGGGTGCTGTACTTTTAATCTCTTGGGCAACTGTAATTTTAAACGAAATCTCAACATGATGCTACCCTCATTAGTTCCGAATGAAGGTTCATTACCTAGACAGTATGAATATTTTATTGCTTTATATCCCTTTTTCGGAAATGAAACGCCTTTGATCTTTTTCTCGGGTTGTAAAAAGAATTGCCTGTCATTAAAAAAAAAACCTGTCGTCCCATCTGCCTTTACATTCTGTATTTCTTTTCATCTGTTTATTTCCTTTTTTTTTTTTTTCCCCCCCCCTTTTTTTTTTTTTTAAATACGATTTATCTGCACTCGCACCCAGAAACCCAAACCTTGGTTGACCTCTAAGAACGAAAAATGGATTAAATCTTTGTGCTGCGCATCAGAAAATAATTGCGAGGGTTTCAGGGTGAGGTGGGGACAGAGCTGTGACATTTTACTTTTAAAAGGCCGTCATTTGGATTCGAGTCTCGTTGTGCGTCTACACTCAAATATTCAGTCCAGAAGCTGATTTTTTTAGATCAGCGATAAATTAACGTACAAGATACGGAGGAGAGGGTGGAAAACTCCCAGTTTTTCTCTCCTGGTATCGGCTATTCGCGTGCTGAGTGGGTGCTTTAATTAATCGCCTTTCCTCTCAAGAGTGAATATTTTAACCGGCTTCACCTATAGATTAATTCTCGATCTCTCGAGCCACAAAACTTTCCCCCCTCCCTGCCCCAGAAGAGAATTATGGCGGTAGGAGAAGATCTCTGACCGAGGAGGACGCATCTGTCTTCTATATGTACCCTGTAGATCCGAATTTGTGTAAAGGAAGTTGGGTCACAAATTCGTATCTAGGGGAATATGTAGTTGACACAAACACTACAGGTCACAAACCCAGAAGGAATTATCCCCCCCTTCCTCCCCCCCCCAAAAAAAAAACCACCCACATCCCCAGAACCCGAAATATGGGGGGTGAAAACGAGGTCTTAACCAGAAAACCGATTTATAGCTAAAAAGAAATACTTTGGATTTGACCTTAGCTCAACTCCGGCGCTCCCGCGATAAACTTTATCATCGCTTGGAGATAAAATCTGAGCGGCGGAGGGGATGGGGGAGGGGGGGGGAGGATGAGCGCGGGCGTTATTGCTGCGATTTGAGAGCCGGGATCCCACCATCGCTTTAATTTGTGTCATCTCAGCACCGACACCGAGAAACAAATATATATATATATATATTATGGCTTTCTTCGCTGCCGCCTGTGAGGAGCTCATCGCGCGTTTCGGGTCTAAAGGCGAATTTGAGGAATTAGGGGTGGCTTTTGAAAGGCTGCTGGTTCGCTCCGGCTTTTAAAGCGTCTTTATTACGAGAAGGGCGAGGCGAAGATGCATTAGGACTTGGGCTAATTCGCTTTTGTAATTGTTCATCAAGTCCTTGATTTCTCGCTCGGAGGACGGGCTCCTTTTTTCCATCGGTGCGTGGGAAAACAGTCAATCTCGGAGCCCGGCTAAATGTGATTTAGGAGCCCGGGTACCCCGAATTAGCTGATGAATTTCTTATCGATCCCAAAGCAGCCCTATTCATCTCTGCCAGGCTCGGGGCGCAATGGCCCTTCCCGTATCACCTTAGCGGGGAATGAGATGCAGCCCCCGCCCGGGGGGGGCCTCCATGGATCATGTGCCGGGGCAGCGCTCGGGAGCGGCCCCAACCCCCCCGAAAAATCATTTTTGCCTTATATTCTAATTATCTTTTTTTTTTTTTTTTTTTTTTGGCGGGGGGGGGGAAGGGAAAAGGATTTTTATTTTCCCACCCTCCCCTTCCCTTCGGGTCCCCGAGCCAGGACACACCCCCGAGGGGTGTGGGCCCAAGGGGGGGTGTCGGGGCTCGCCCACGGGGCGCTGCCGGAGCCCGGGGCCGGCGGGGCCGGGGGAGGCCGGAGGGGAGCGGGAGCCCCCGGGCCGCCTCCCCGGGGATGCTGGGGGGCCCCGGGAGAGCCCGGGCTGGGCAGGTTTCCTTATCCGGGGCTCGCCGTGCCCCTCGCCATTGGCCCGCGCTGTCACATGGACTCAACTTTGTTCACTTGACAGTAAGTAGGAGGGTTCCACGAAACAGGAAAACGAGGAAAGGGGGGGGACAGGAATAAATTTTAGGAGAGAGAGAGATATATATTTTTTTTTCGTGTGTGCAATTCTAAGAAATTAATGGCCATGAGCTCGTTTTTGATCAACTCCAACTATGTGGACCCCAAGTTCCCACCCTGTGAAGAGTATTCCCACAGCGATTACCTTCCCAATCACTCGCCGGAATATTACAGCAGCCAGAGGCGAGAGAGCACTTTCCAACATGAAGCGATGTACCAGCCGCGGTCAGCCTGCAAGGAGCAGCTCTACTCGTCCTGTCAGAGCTCCGGCCACCCAGCAGCGGTGTTATCCCCCCGGGGTCATGTCCATCCTCCGGCCGGATTGCAGAGCCACCTCTCGGAGCCAAACCAGCCCTGCGAGCCGGTCACCCCCAGCCCGCCACCCTCCTGCAGCCAAAACTCTCTGAACCAAAGCCCTTCCAATTCCTCTTGCAAAGAGCCGGTAGTTTACCCCTGGATGAAAAAAGTCCATGTAAGCACGGGTAAGTGAACTAAAGTGGCTTTGCTTTATAGTAAGTAGCACCTCAAAGTCTTGTAGAAATCTTATTGCACCAGTTGTAAAATAACCATTCGCGGAGATTTACGATCGCCTGTTTGCAGAGCGGTATAATTACATCCTCCATAAATTTTTATTGCTCTGCTTGGCCATGTGCCTTTGAAGTCTCTGTTACCATCCTCCTCCAATTTCTTGCAGGCTACTTTTTTTTATGGCTGTTGAATCTTCATAAGTTAAGTTTTATGTTTTTGTAATTTGTATTTAAGTGGCGGGTTGAGTAAACTTTTACTATTTTCCTTTCCCCTCCCCTCCTCTTTTTTTTTTTTTTTTTTTTTAGGGTGATATTTAATAAATAGGAGTGTCTGTGTTCGCCTGTTTGCACGCGTGTAGGGGCAACTTTAAAAGATTTGGGGATAACCGAGCGATCTCTGGTAGAGGTGTGTGTATATACGAGTAAATACACACGTAGAGGGCACGGAAAATGTGTCTGGGGGACCTTATAAAAACGTTTAGACAGGAATACACGTCAAGCAACGAGGATGGAGGTGGAGATTTGCAGATAGGTTGTGGGTATATTTTTAGAAGGTTTGCCGTGTATTTTTTTTTTTTAGTATATCCCCCCACCGAAAGAATGTGTGATGCTTTTTTTTTTTTTTTTCTTTTTTTTTTTTTTTTTTTTTTTTTTTGAGGGGGGAAGGACCCTTTAAAGGAACAGCTCGGTAATTCTTCTGCTCTTTTTTTTTTTTCCCCCTTTGCTGTGGTTTTTTTTTTTTTTTTTTTTTTCCCCTCCTTTGTGTTTGTTCAGTAAACCCCAATTACTCAGGAGGGGAACCGAAACGCTCCCGCACAGCCTACACCAGGCAGCAAGTCCTGGAGCTGGAGAAGGAATTTCACTATAACCGTTATCTCACCCGGAGGCGCAGGGTCGAGATCGCCCACTCCCTGTGCCTCTCCGAGCGCCAGATCAAAATCTGGTTCCAGAACAGGAGGATGAAATGGAAAAAAGACCACAAGTTACCAAACACCAAGATCAGGTCCAACCCTTCCAGCTCCTCCTCCGCCAGCCTGCAGATCCCCCAAGGAGGATCTCAGCCCCGATCCCATGGACCAGCCAGCAGCCTATAACCATTCCCGGGATGTCTGGAGTGTGTGTTTGTGGCTGGGAGGCCGTGTGTGCGTAGGGAACACAGGAGAATATTTCTTTTTGTTCGTTTTTGAACGCTCCGAGAAGCGAAGGAAGGAGGGTGCTCTTTATTTATAGGGGGAACAGAGGGAGACTCAGCTGCAACAAAGCAGAGCCGCGCTGCTGTGCCTCTCTTCCATTAAAAGGAGGCTGTAGATAGTAGTTTTCAGATTTGGCTAAGATGGATCCTTGTTTCATCTTTAATCACGCCAAGCTCTGCCCCATTTGTCATGTTTACTCTCCCGTACAAAGGATGGACCTTATGTCTGCTATTACCTCGACAACCCGCGCTCACTTTAATAAATGAGGCTCAGTTTCTTCAAGACGAACTGGATTTTCTACACCCCCTCTTCCCCCTCCCCGACCCCCCCCATCCCTTTCTTTTCTCGCCTCCGAGCCACAAACGGGAAGTTTCTCTGGCCCGGCCACCCCAAAACACCGGGCGGTTCTACCACAGCAACGGAGAGACAAAAAAAAACCCACCCCAAAGCAACGAACCCACCCCAAAGCAACAAATCCACCCCAAAGCAACAAACCCAACCCCAAATCCCCTCCGGGCGTGGGGAGCGCGGAGCTCTCGGACGCGGGAATGGAGCGGGACAAAAAAAAAGAGCGAAACTGGGTCAAGTAGGTGGTGGACAAAGAAAGGAAGAGGATGGAGAGCGATATAAACCCCGCTCCTTTGGGGTTTTTTCCTTTGTTGGTTGTTTTTTGGGGTTTTTTTTTGAGTCCGGCAGGTTTATTGTGAGTCCGGGAAAGGGAGGTGGGAGGGGGGGAAGCGGGGGGTTCAGGTTAGAAACTGGGCCATGAACTGTGGCACCTGGAGTCACCCCCGGGCGAGGGGCAGAGGAGGGGGAAAAGCTCCTCTCCCGCTGCCTCGCCCGGGTTTGGACCGAAAATGTGAATTATGGGGGCGGAGGGGCGAGGGTTTGCCCCTCCCGGGGTGAGCGGGGGCTCGACTCGACCCCCCCCCGGCCGCCTCCATCCCTCCCTTTGTCCCTCGGGGTGTCCGGGATTACCCGTAAATAGCAGAGAAAAGGAACGACAACAACAACACCAACAACAACGACCACGAAAAGCGCGATTGAAAATAAATTTTCTCATTGTTGAATCTGCCCCCGTGTGGTTTTTGGTTTTTCTTTTTTTGGGGTCTGGAGAGGGGGGAGGGGATGCGGGGGGGGGATTTTGTCTTTTTGTTCCGCTGAGGGGAAAAAAAAAAAACCAAAATACATATTTTAAGGCGATTAATTAAACAGCACGTTTCTCTTTTTTACAGGGGTTTCTGTTGTCAGTGGCACAGCCTCGAGTCCCTAATGAAAACAAAAGATGTTTGACTAGGGTATATCAGCTTTAAGTACTGCTAAGCCGTACATATTATGATTTATTTGTTCAAAACCTGTATTAATACGCTCTTCCCAAACCGGGCTCGGACAAAAAAAAAAACCGAGGCGTCATTAGCGCTTCGCTTTGCTGGGAGGAACGGAGGGAGCGTTGCTTTTCTCCAGAGAGCTTTTCTGCAGCTCCAAAAAAAAAAAAAAAAAATAAAAAAACCCCCCTCTCCTTCTCCAAGGTAGTTAATGCATTAATGAGTCTAATTTTTGCCCAGATGTTTCTCGGTGTTTGCAGGTTTTCGGTGTATTTTTATATCACAAAGGAGCTGGCTCCTGCGATAGCTCATGGCCTGACAAGCAAATAGATAATCAAGAAGACAAATGGCTTCTTTTGTGAGCCGCAGCTCTTGTATTAATTTTCATTTTCTTTCTCATAGAAAAGTATCGAAAATGCTGTTCGGGACGGAATAACGTTCCAGTGCTAAGTTAGAAATATATATATATATATATATATAAAGAAAAGACCGTTGTGCTCAGGGGGGTGGAAGCCTCGGCACCAGCTGAAGAAAAGAATCATTTTCTTCTACTTGCCTCTTATTAAAAAAAAGAAGAAAATAATAATAATAAAAAAAGAGCTTTGCTTATTTGTTCGATGTCGGAGGAATTCTCCGAGACCCCCCATCAGGACCGAAATATTCCCCTGCGTTATTCGGAAACAAAGGCAGGGCTTGAAATATTTCAGCTAAGAGTGCGCGTTCGTGCCTTGTCCCTCTGGCTGCAGCCGAGTCACCGCGCGGCCACCTCGCAAATAAAGTGTCCCCAAAAGTCCCCTCCGAACAAAGGGCCGCTGGATTTTCCTTCGTGGTGACATTTTAGCACTTAAAAATAATATTAATGCGATCGCGTGGCGCGCGTGACACCCGCTGATATAAAAGAAAATGGATTTACGGCCGGATTTTTTGTGAACTCTCGCGTTTTTAGAGGCAGCAACTGCAAACCTTTAAAGTTTCTTTTTTTTTATTTATTTTGGTTTTTTTTTCCTTTTTCCGGGGAGGGCGGCGAGGGCTGTATTTTATTGCGGTGCCTGAAGGTTGGGGCGTTTTGTTGTTGTTGTTGCATTTTATTTTGCTATTTCTCTCTTTGATCTGCTGAGAGGTTGTAAAGGGGGTGTTATTTTCAGGATAGGCCTTCTAAGAATGGCAAAAAATGGTTGTTTAAAAAAAAAAAGGCATATGCTTCCAGGAATGCGGGGTCTATAGAAGCAAATCAAAGCTGGAAAGTATGAATAGAATAGAAGGGGGAGAAAAGAAGATTTCTATAGGACCTAAAAGTTCACAGCCATTATAAGCAGACAGAAGCCAAGAAAAATGCGAGAATTATACAGAAAATCATTAATCACTTCTTTTCTTTAAATACTTATCCTTTTCCCATTGTTATTCAACAGCAAATCTCCGCAGACCGTCTGTTGGGAAAAAAGCACCCGGAGCCCTCCAAGAATCTTCAGGGGGAAATAATAATATTAATAATAAAATCTGGATCGTAAAGGTGAAAGTTTTATTTTTGGGGGAGAAAAAAAACCCAAAAATCAAACGGGTCCCCCCCCCGCCCCGAGCCGCCCCCTCCCCCCAGACCTCTCACTTTTGGAAGAAAAGCACCCAAACCATGAGGGCCGTCTCTGGGGCGCTGGAAAAAGGATGTGGGAGCGAACCAGGTAACGGAGCTGCTCTCTTGGCATGCATTTCGGATCGGTTTATTGCCTCCTTTCACCAGAAATCTGGGGCGAAAGAGAAAGGGGGGAAAAAAAAAAGGAGCTAAAAAGGAAAAAAAAAAAGGGGGGGGAGGGGGGCGCAGAAAAAGGAAAAAAAAAAACCGGGAATTCTCGTGCGGGGTTTTCCTTCTGTCTCCTGGTTTTATTTTGACCGATGCGAGCGAGGGGGAGCGGGCAGGGAAAGTTTGCAGGCGGGTTACTTGTGCTGATAGTTTTTGGGGGTTTTTTTCCCCCTCCTGGATTTGGGGTTTGGGAGCGTTTGGGGCTCGGCCCTGCTGGGCTTTGCTGCGGGACCCCCGGCCAGGCTGCTGCGGGTGTTTGGGGGTGTTTCTCTCTCCTTTGTTCATTGTTTTAAGTCTTTTTCTTTTTCCTTTTTTTTTTTCTTTCCTGAGGAAAATCTCGCCCGGGGTGTTTAGGGCAGAGTGTCCCCGAGGGGTGCGGGTGTCCCGGGTTAAGGACGTCCCAGAGGCGGCGAATATCCCGGGTTAAGGCCGTGCCTTTGTCCCGGGATATCCTGGAAGCGCTGCTGCTGCTCCCGGGGTTTGGCCGCCCCGAATCCCGGGAGCGCGGCGGGGATACGATGGGAAGGGGTGAAAATTGGGGAGACAAAACCCAGCGCTGGCAAGCCCCGGCTCGGGGGAGAGAGTTCACGCAGAGGACACGTTTTCTAGGCGATTAGCTGGGTATTATAGCCGGGGACTGACCTCGCAAACCCCTTGACCTCTCCGAGGCTGGACATTGTGCTGGGCGACAGCTCAGCCCCCAGTTCAGCAAAACTTTGCGTGTGCGGGGTCCCGGCCCCAAAAAACCCAGGGTTTGAGCCGTGGAATCGGGGAAACAGGCCCGGGAGAAAAACCCTGGGGGACTAAAGGACTTAGAAATGGGTTTATTTCTGCTTTCTCGCTGTTTATGGTCCCGTCCCCGAGCCCGCGCCCCACAAACCGCTTCCCTTCTCCTCTCGCTGCGAAATCCCTCGGTGTTTGCGGCTCGCTCTGCTTTGGGAGAGGGAAAAGGGGCAGGAGAGAGGGCGGTGGGCGCTTCGCGGAGAGGCCGGGCTGCTCTTGCCTTCCCAAAAATAATTCGAGGGGGAAAAAAAAAACCCCAACCCCGAGCGGCGAGCGGAGGAGCGAAGCCGCGGCCTGGCCGCGTCCGTCGCCTCATCTCTCCTCTCATTTTCAGAAATTCCTTTGTTTCCGAGAGTCCCCTCTCCGACCCCCCCTCCCCGCCTTTCTCTGTCCCCCGTCCCCCCCCCGCACCTCCTCCCGCTTCTCCCCTGCCCAGGGCGCTCTCAAAAGCTCCTCTGTGCCCGCGGAGCAGCGCGGAGAGGGCGCGGAGAGGGCGCGGAGAGGGCGCGGAGGATCCCACCGGGCCCGGGGAATCCCGGGAAGCCTCTTCCCGGCACCCCCGAGCCGCGACCCCCCCATCCCAAACCCCTCGAACACCGGCCGTGGTCGAGCCGCCCGTGCCCTTTGTTACCTCCAGATCCCCAAATTTGATTTAAAATCTGAGTTTTTAGGTGAGAAAAACCGCGCAGCCCAACCCCGCTGGGGCGGAGGTGACAGAGAGCGGGGGTAGAGAGGAAGGGAAAATAAATAAATATATATTTATATATGTGAATCCATGGATATAAGAGGGGTTCTGCCTGGGAAGGGGGGTCTTGGGAGAAGCGGGGGGGTGGGATTGGCGCTGGCCCGGTGTGGCACCGACTCTCTTTAAAGGCCGCTCAGCTCTGGGAGCGGCTCGGGAGTTTCTCAGCCCCGGTGACAGATTTATGATCCGCAATAAGAACGGCGTGTTTAAATCTGTAAATCAATCTCGCTTTCTCACTGTATAAACGTTCATTTTATCTTCAGAAAGAGAACGGCTTTGATCACGGCACCTCGGAGGGCGAGGCCGCTGTTTATGGCCGCGTTTCCGACCCTTTGAACCGGGGGCTTTAAAAAAAAAAAAAAAAGAAAATCGCCAAACCCGAAATGGTGCTTCTTTTGCATGAAACAAACCCAAAAATGCCAGCGGAGGCGGAGGGGGAGTATCTGCTCCGTTTGCTGCCTTGGGATGGCTCTGTTCCATTTTTTTTCCCCCGTGTCCCTTTTTTTCCTCCCTCTTCTTTTTTAAATTTATTTACCGGGCTCCATTCACAGGGATGCACTTTTTATGACAGAAAAAAAAAAAAAAGGGAAAAAAAAAGGAGTTGTTTTATGAAGCGAATTGACCTGAAGTCCTCATAAAAGCCCCCCCCCCCCATCCTCCCCGAAGTTTCCTCCCTCGTGGAAATTCCCCCCCAGCCACGGGAACTCCTTTTAATCGCATTTTTTTTTCCCCCTCGCTTCCTCCCACACCTTGACCAAACGTCTTTCTTCCGACAACTCCTCGCACTCGATAAAATCGATTCCGAAATAATCGAGGGCTTTGGAGAACGAGGCGCTTCCCCCGCTCACTCCTTCCCGGCCGGGGGGGGGCCCAGCCCACCTCGCCCAGCCCCTCGGGTTCGACTTTTAGAGGGAAACACCCCCCCGTTTTTAAGCTCTTTAAATTCATTTTTGCCTTTAATATAAGCTCCCTCCAGGCTTTACCCCTGCAGGGAGGGCTCTCTGCTCCCGGGGGGGCGAGGGGAGCTGGGAAGGGCTGGGAGATGCTCCTGGCTGGGCTGTCCGTGCCTCCCGCGGGCTCTGGGCAACCATCGCGACGGGTTCAGGCTCTGCTCGGTGCCTTTTCTCGGGTGACACTTTCCCCCCGTGGGCGTGGGGAGCGGGCAGGGCCGTGCCAGGGCAGGGCCGTGCCAGGGCAGGGCCGTGCCAGGGCAGCGCGCCCGGCTCCCCGCTCCGCGTCTGCTCCGCGGCCTTTCCCAGCGGTTCCCTTTGTTGTCCTCTTTTTTTTTCTTTCCCCTCCTCCTCGTACTTGGCAGCTTTTCCTCGCAGTCAAAATTTGATTTTTTATTTTTTTTTTGTCCCTAATGCAATAGTCTGGCCAAACAATAACAGCGGCGGGGAGAAAAGGCCTGGAAGTGAAACGAAGGCTGAGCTTTTTTAAACCCGGGAGCGTAAATATTCTTAGCTGGTTTAGACTCTGTGATTGTTGTGCCTTTCAATACAAGAGTGTAGAGAGAAAAAAAACCCCTAAAATAAGAGAAATGGTGATGAGGCTTTGCTGAACCGAGGTCCAACAAAGCCAACTTCCAGGAGAGGTTTAGAGAAGGGTTTAAGCGCTCTGAACTCCACGCGGGGTGGGGAAATAAAGCTAAAATCGTGCTCTTCAACAGAGGAGTGGGTGCCCCTCGCCCTGCCCAACTGGCACGGCCCTGCGACCCGCCCCGGGGAGGGGGGTCTCTGTCCGTCGAGAAAAACTGCGTTCAGTTGGAAACTTCTTTAAAAAAATCCTGTTCCGGTGGAAGGTCACAGTGGTCCTTTGAGTATGAAACCGAGAGACCCCCTTCCCCCTTCCCCATCACGTGATTCATTAAATAATTAATGCAGAGGTTGCAGAATAGATATGTATTCGTCAGGAAAATCGCAGACATGGTCTCCTTGTGTCTGACGTGAAATTCAACTGTCCTTTAAAAAACAAGCCTATAGCTGAGGGGGGAAAAAAAAAGGAGAGAAAGAGCGAGAGGGAGAGAGAGAAAGAGGGGGAGAGGAGGAGAGAGGGAGAGGAGCCCGCAATAAAACAATTCTCAGGAACCACGAAGCCACGCCGAGGGCTGGATTATTGTAAGTAGCAGGGGCTTCCCAATTCCTAGCGTGTCTATATGTCCATGTAAATTTATTGTTTGTTATTAATGTTATTGTCGTAAAATGTGACAAATAGCCGTCTTCATTTCCTCCCATTTCTCTTCACATGGTGGTATGTGTGTTTATACCCATCGAGGCATTTCATTGATATTTTTAGGAATATTCCTCTCCCTCTCCCTCTCTCTCTCTCTCCTCGCAACCTTTTTTTTTTCCCCTCTCTCTTCCCCCTTTCTTGATTTATTACAATAAACATGTCAGCAGCAGTGCGGCTGCCATTGTGTGTGTGTTTGTGAGAGAGTTGTGTTGTTTATAGCGCTGTCCAAGATAAATCATTTCTCGAGTGAAAATGATGTGCGAGCGATGATATTTTAGAGCGAGGATCTCTCTCTACCCCGCTCCCTGGAGTTGATTATTTCAGACGATTTACAGTAATAGATCAGCAGCTAATATGAAAGCTCTGTAGCTGGGGGTCTTAAATTACAGCATCTGTGATTACCAATTAAGGAGAGATTTGTATAAATTTGGTAAACCGGGAACGCCTCATTGGCATATAAACCTAGTAAAAGAGCACGACCTTAAGACAAAAATTACAGCTCGGAGTCCTGCGCTGGAGCATCCCTTTATCAAGGAGAACTCATTTTCTCCCCACTTCCCTCTCCCCAGCCCCCGGGACGTTCCTCGCTGGAGGGCAGGCACAGGTTGCTTTAGCAAAGCAAATTTCTGGAGGTGCTTCGTTTTAAACCAGATTTCGGACTTTAAATCGAAAAAAAAAAAAGAATTAATAGTAGAATGGAGGTTGCAGCGGGAGGGATCGGAGGTAACTCTGCCTCAGAGAGTCGGGGATCTGCTCCCGGGCAGGACGCGCCGTTTGCCCTCAGAACCAGAACAATGGGGGTCTGCGGGAACTGGGGCGCTGCCGAGTGACCCCAACACGGGCGGGATGTCCCAGTAACCGCCGGCAACAACAGAAAGGGGAACGAACTCCTTGCGGGGGGTTCGTTGAGCTTTTCCAGCAGGAGGAGGACTTTGAGTGGTTTTTTAGCGCCCGGTTCCCGAGGAGAGTGGGATGGGGTGGATGGAGAGGTAGAGGATGATGTTCGTGAGGAGAGTTGGAGAAGGTGCTCTAAGGGACACCTTTCTATGTAGGACGCCGGGCCTTTATTCACCTCGTGAAAAACAGAGCTCCGAGAAGAAATAGCACTGAGAAAAAAAAGGCTTAAATAGTAACAAAACCTGGCCGGCAGCTGTTACCTTCTGTAAAACATCGCTGAGCTGGAGCGGGGAACTCTCTGCCAAGCCACTGAGGTGGGGTAGGGAGGCTGAAGCTTTGGGGGCGAGCTTTGTGTCCCAGACGGGGGGCACCGCTACCTGCTCTGCTGTCAGCGCGGGGAGCGCATCCTCCGCGCGAAACGGGAGCTCGGGAGGCAGCCGCTGCCCTCCCCTCCCGCCTCCGAACTGGACCAAATTGGTCCTGAGCGGGAGTGTTGAAAGGGAAGGAGGAAGTGGGAGATGGCGTTTTTAAATATTTTACAAGCCCCAAACATGCGAGGAGTCAATAAAACTGACAACAGGAGCAAAGATTAAATGTTCGCACCGGATTCTCGGGTGAGAATTCACCGCTTTTCCCCCCTTGCCTTCCCTTTCCTCCCCTCTGCTCGCCAGCCAAGTCTCACACCGCCCGAGCGGGGATATTTAACTCTGTCTGCTAGTGTAAACCTTTATGTAGCAAAATTAGAAGAACTCAGCGACTTTCATTAAATATTAAGGGATATCCAGGGACGGTGACTGAGCCAGAAACACGGCATCATTCTCTGTCAAGCCCCGTATTAATTTAAGTTGTCGACTTCGAATGGACGCAGACCCCCTCCCCTCTCCCTCCCCCCTCTTTATTTTTTTCTGTTGCATCTGATTCTATTTTGTTTCGGATTTTTAATTATTTATTGTTTTTCCCTCTCGGTTTGGGACGTTGAGCGTGAGAAACCGGCCCTTGGCGGGAGGGCGGCTGCGGGCTCGGTGCGGGGGAGCCTCCCCGCAGCCCCCGCCCCGGGCGGCGGCCCCCTTTAAATCAATACCGGGGCTTTATTTATCCCCGCTCCAGACGCCTTTGTGCGAGTGTCGTCCTTTAATAATCAGATGTCAGGAGGGGATGGGGTGGCCGAGGCTGCCGGGTCGCTCTGGCCGAGCCTTCGTGCTGGGGACGCTGCCCCGAGCCCGGATCCGGGGGGAGGCTCCGGCCCCCAAACATGACCCTGGAGACGAGTCTCAGACTCCGGTTATGAGACTCAGAGGCAGAACAGAAGCTCAGCTCCCGGAAAACAGCTCAGAGCATCCATGAGGAGAGCCAGAGCCAGGAGGGCACCCCAGAACAGGGATAGGAGCCCAAAACCCGGGAGAAGAGTCTCCAGCCTTGGAGGGGACCCCAGATCCATGCCAGGACCCCAGATCCATGCCAGAACCCAGATTTGGGAGGGAACTCCACACTCGGGATAAGATCAGACCCGGGAGGGGGATCCCCAACCCAGGCTGGGCTCTGGGCCGGGGGGTGGAAGGCAGAGCTCTCCCTGTCCTGGCCGGGGGCTGAGGGAGGGGACGGGGGCAGAGAGAGGGGCTTGGATGGTGCAAAACATCCCTCCAGGCAGGACCTGCTCTGGGAGAGCCCCGCGACCCCCCGAGCGCCTCCTCCCTCCCTCAGATCCTCAGGGCTCTTCTCCCCACCTCCCGTCAGCTCCAACCCTCCCAAACCCCCGAGTTTCTACCCTCTGGGACCAGCGGGGACCCGCGGGAAAGGACTTGCTTTGGCTCAGAGCTGGGAAGAGAAGCCCGGAGCAGAAGCCTCTGCCCCGCGCATCTCCCGCGCATCTCCCGCGCATCTCCCGCGCAGCCCCGCAGCGCCTCTCCCAGCTCGGCAGCTCCGCCGCCTTCCCAGACCCGCCACAAACCACGAGCTGAGAGTTCCTTACCATTTCAAGCTGTCTTTCTTTATTAACTCGTGGAAAACGGGTTTTTCTAGAACCGGCCACTGCGCCTTATGGCCACGAAGGGCAGAAATAACGTTGGAGGGGCGGGAGGGGATAATTGGCCATTTCGAGTGGCTCGAGAGAGGGGCATCTCATTGATTTCTGGGCAAGAAGCCTTTCTCCTTGCCCGTCGCCTCGTCAGAAGGTCCTGGTCCATCAGCGCTGCGAATCGGTGTTTATCACATCGCATCCCCCAAGAAATCTCCCTCCCTTCCCCTCTCGGCCAGACGCGCCCTATTCCTTTACCCAAAGAGGAAGCGATTAACGCTGTAAATATGAGTCAACGGCACCTTAATTCATAATTTATTGCGGGCGGTAGGAGAGAGTTATTTAAGACCAAAGCGTCGCGGAGGGCGAGAGCTGCAGGGCGTGGAGAGCAGGGAGAGGGGCAGGGAAGGGGGATAACGGGAAAACCTGTGGCTCGGGAGCGGAGAGGAGCGGAGCGGGGCGGGCCGGACGCGGCAGAAGCTGTTTCTCACCCTTTTTTTTAACTTTTTTTTTTTTTTTTCCCCTGGAAAGGGGTTTGAGGCGGTGTTCGCCCTGCCCGACCCCCGGCATGGCCCTCGGGCTCCAGCGAAGGGGTTCGGGGCAGAACAACCCCGCTGTCCCACCCGCTGCAGGCCGAGGAGCCGCCGGGGAGGGCCCGGAGCCAACGCCAGCGATGCTGCCGCTTCATTTTCATATTTAAAAAGGGAGGCGAACACAACTCCCGGGCAGTGAAGACAAAAGGGAAGGGCTCGGTGGCTTTTCGGTTAAATAGGCAGAAGTTTGGAAACAGGGACGGTTTGCTTTGAAGTGTTCTCTTTCCTTTTTTTTTTTTTTTTTTTTTTTTTTGGCGGGGAGGAGGAGAGGAGGGAGACACGAAAGAAATAAAAGGCAACTACCACGTTTCAACACTTCCCCGCGCGTAACCATCCCAAGTTGAAAAGGAGGGCTATAAATCAGAGGCGATGGTGGAGATTTGACTCCTCTTTTTTTTTTTTTTTTTTTTTTTCTCTTCTTCTTCTTTGTTTTTTAGCGTAGATATGAGGGGAGGGGTTAAGGAGAAATCCCCACTCGTTGCTCTTTCGTCTCCTTTTGATGTCCGACTCAATGCGAAAATATCTCAGCGCTGCTTTATTGGCAGCCAAATCGAGAGGTCAGGGGAGAAGCCTGAAAAACGCCGGGTCAGATTCTCCCCGAGCATGTCCCGCTGAAATCCATAGGGAAGGGCAATCCTCGACCTCCGGGATGGGGGGAGAGGGACCCACAGTGTCCCCCCCGTCCCAGAGCCCTTCTCCCGGGAGCGGAGCCTGCGAGCCCCTCACCTGCCTCCGGGCGCGGGGCTCCGGCCTCCGCCTCCGGCCAGCTCGGGGTGGGGGGTTTTTATGGATGGGGAGGGTTTTTCCCCCCCTTCCCTGCAGGTTTTGGGGAGCCGAGGCCGCGCCCCAGCCCCCAGCTCGGTGTTTGCTCTGCCCGCGCTGAGCTCAGCTCAGCTCCGGCTAAAAATAACCTCCGGGATCTGCTCTGTCGCTACCGGTGCCTCTCCCTCTCTGTGCTTCCAACGCCAGAATCCAAAGTATTCCCCGAAAAAGGGGCGAGATTTAACGGCAGGGCTCTTTCCCGGGGCTACCGGGAAGGGGTGGGGGGTGAAAGAAAGTAAGAAACCCGGTGGGCTCTGCATAACTTTTATTGCCCCCCTTTCTCTCTCTTTCTTCCCTTCTTTCTTTCTTTCCTTCGTTTTTTCGCCTTTCCCCGGCCGAGACATATGGAATCAATTTTGAATCCTGACATTGAAGGCTGGCCAATTCCTACTGGCTCTAAAAACCAGAATCCATTTGGTTCCCTTCTCTCCAGCACCCCTTGTCACTCAGTATTATAACCCTCTTGCAACATTTTTAAGTCTTTATAAAGAGAAACAGCTTTCCAGATAGATACCGAGGATTCGGCGGTGGGGGAGGTTTTTCGGGGGCTTTTTCCTTTTTTTTTCTTTTTTTTTCTTTTTTTTTTTTTTTTTTAAAGGAGAAGGAGCGCGCACCCCCCTCCCGACACCCCCATCTCAGCCCCCTCGGCTCGGTGTCTCTCCGCAAAGGGCTCCTCATCCTTGCCGTGCTTTATAAGCTCTTTTTGGAAGACTTTCTGTTTTTCTCCACGTCGAGTCAGTTCCGTTCGAATCGAACAAGTCAAAAAAAAAAAAAAAAAAAAAAAAAAAAGAAAGAAAAAAGAAAAAAAGAAAAAAAGAAAAAGAACAGAAGTATCTTTGGGGGGAAAAAAAAAAATTCCAAACCGTCCGAGAAAGCTGCCGGCGAGATCCAGCGGGTGCAATAAAGTAGTTTCTTCTCCTTAATTTGCCTGCTCCAGTTGCCAAGTCGCACCACCCCGATCCGGCTTCGCTCCTTCTCCTTGAAGTCCCGGGTCGGACAGACTTCGCAGGTAAGAAGTTCAAAAAATAAATAAATAAAAGGACGCCGCGGCTCTGCCTTTCCTACCTTCGCAGCTCCGGGGCTCTGCGATGTAATTAATTGCTCCGAAAAGCTTTGACAGCCTTCAGCGGCCACCGCGAGCCGGAGCTGACTTTCTCCCGCTCACAAATTAAGAGTGATGCCTCGGGGAAGCTGGAGATGAGCAAAAAATGATCTCGCTGGGGTCCATAACCGAGACCGGCCGCAGAACAGCTTCTTCCCGAGCGCGTGTTTTCCCCCCGCAAACTTTGCCCGGGCCACATTTGTTAAAGGTTTAGCACCTCTGTCCCGTTTGAAAAAGAAACTACAAAAGCCCGTTGGAAAAGCGGGGTGTTAAAGTGAAGAATGTATGCGAGGGTGATTTATGGCCCCACGAAGTTTTTTGTTTACTCGGAGCAGAGCCTAATTACAAGGGCTTCCAAAAAAAAGAGAGAGAGAGGGAGAGGTTTCCCAAGCCCTGGGTATGTCCAGAGCGGGCTTTTCCCTCCCCAGGTCCGGGTGCAGTGGCCAGATGTGATTCACAAACATCTGGTTCCTCGAGCTGCTTTTCCTTTTAGCGTTTGACCGAAATGGGGAAAGATCGAGACGCTGCAAAATTCGCCGTAAAAGCGGCGGCTACCGGGGGAATCCCGGCCTGGAAAGATCAGGCTTTGAAAAGGGTTCAGTGTTTGTTTTGGAGGGAGGGGGATGTCCTGGAAAATGGGTCATTTCGCTCAAACGCCGCCGCGGGGACGGAAAGGGAGGGCGCGATTTCGCGTGGGAATGTGGGATGCGTTTTATTCTATGGATTTGTGCTGATAATTTCTGGCTCCGGGAAAAAAAAAAACGAACCCCCTCCGCCCTCCACCCTCCGCCGTGAAGGCCCGACGCGCGTTTTAAAAGCAAGACAGGAAAACCTTTTGTAGGGAGGGCGGTGGAAAGGTCGGAAAAATCGAATTAACCCGGGAAAGTTTCTCTACACACATATATAAATATATATATTTGTGCTCTCTGTTCTCCTCTGGCTCCTTTCCCTTCCGAGTGAGATAATAACTCAGTCCCCGGGACGAGCTGCCAGATCTAAAAATGTCCTCAGACACTGTGAAAGTGGAAAAGTTTGGACTCAGTGTCTGATATTTCCCGAGGCCAAGCGGTGCCTTGGCAGAGAGAGCAGGAGCTCGGATACACGAGCGTCTGGTTGGGTTTTCTCTCCTTTTTATATGTTTTTTTTTTCCTTCTTTGTGTTCGGTTTTTTCGTCCGAAAATTGCTTTGCATTACATTTCCTCGGCTTTAGAATTATCTTCGCTCGCCTCCAGCTAAAGTTGAGATTTTTTTTTTTCTTTTACCAAGCGCTTGATCTGTCGGCGAATGAAACCCGAGAAGAAACCGCAGGCCCTAAGTGGCCGTAATTTAATTGATTTTATCATAAATCACCAACTTCATGAAGACCCAAAGTTTTCATTGAAGTAAATTGATATTAATGGACACTTTCTGATCTTTAACCGTGCAGATCTATGTGGTGGTGGCGGCGCTGCCGCTTCTGCTCTTTTGGGACAGGAGAATTTAAGGGGGGAGTTGGTGGTTTTGGTTTTTTTTTTCACCCTTCCACTTCGCGTTTCTCCCACCCTCCCTAAAAAAAACCCGACTTTTATTTCCAGCCTGGGGAATCTGATTCCCGGTGTGGAGGTGGGGATTGGAAAGCTCAGCTCCTGGGTGAGACTTATTTTAGGGGGACGGGGGGTAAATGAGCCCCGAATAGATGAGTTTCTCCGGGTTATTCCCCCAGGTAGGTTGTCCCTCTCTCCAGGGGTTCCGCGGGCGTATTTTTGGGATGTTTGTGTCAAACCCACGCGTGTCCCGGCACGGCCGCGGCCTTGTGTTAAAAATAGAAATAGGATTTAAATCCTCCCGCCTCCACCCGCGCGCTGCCGCTCCCCAACCTTTCCCGCCTAATTAAAAATTAACGACGAGCTCGGGGTGGGTGGGAGCGCTTTGAAATGGTGATGAGGGGGCCCGAGCGAACACCCTCGGACTCGGGGAGGGGTTTTAGCCGAGGGCAGCGGCTCGCGTGGGTGTTTTGGGGGGGTGTTTGCAGAGATGCCCCGTGCAGGGAGGATGCAGCTCTCGGGGGTGTCCGCACAGGTCTCTACAGGCGAGAAATATTCGGTGTAAACAGCCCAAAGCAGAGAAATATCGTTCCTTGGCACTCCTTTCTCCCCCTGCCGAGGCTCCCACCCCTGGTACTGTTGGTCTTTCTGACTTATCAGGAGGAAGCAGGTAAAATGGAACTCATTTCTTCTCCCAGGTCCCTTCTCCCCTATGCCCAGCTCGTTCTCCAGCGCCAGCCGGCTCCCGCATTCAGGCGAGTATCACCAAAAAAAAAAATAAATAAATAACCGAATTCCTTCCTTCTCTCACAGAAACGGCCCCGGCGGTCGCGTGGGTGCCTGGTCCTCCCGGGGGGGGCGAAGGAATTGCGCTGGGAGAAAAGCTTTGAATCCTCATTTTCTCCCTCTCTCTCTCTCTTTTTTTTTTCTAAATATTTTTTTTTTTCATTTGGAGGAGGAGGAGGAGGAGGAGGGTGGGGGTTCAAACGGGAAGAAACGGGAGCCTGGATGTGAGCGCAGGAACCGAGCCCGTCCCCAGGGTCTTCAGGGGAGGCAGAGCAGCCCCTCTCCGCTCTCCCTGTCCCCAAACCCCGTCATTTCCCCCTCGTTTTCCGTCGTCTTGGCCTCCGTGCCGGACTCCGAGGCTTTGGGAGCGGCGCTCGCTGCAGTCGCTTTTCCTCCTTGGTGTCTCCTTCGGGTTAAAAGATTAAAAAAGGAAAAGAAAACTAGAAGGAAAAATAATAATAAGAAGAAAGGATAAAGCAGCCCAGAAGGTCCCAAAGGCCGGGGCTGCGGCGGGAGGGAGAGAGAGGAACCGCCCGCCCGGCTCCCTGGGACGTTTGGGGAATTTGCTGATGGGGGAATTAGTGGGACTGGAGGGGGGAGCCGCTCATTTCCCAATTCTCTATAAAATGGGCGAAAGGTTGACGTGTCTCAGTCACGTGAGCGCATAATTCAGGCGATTATTTTGGCGTTTGGAAGGAAGGGAGGGGTGGGGGGGGTGGGGAGGAGAAGAAAAGTGGGGACGGTGATTCCCAGCCCCTCTCCGCGAGCTGCTCCCAAAATAGCTCCTCACCCCGCGATCTGCCGCCCCCTCGCCCCCCCCTCCCCTCCGATCATCCCCCCCCCCCAAATTCGCAGCTCACCCCTCTCTGGGGCCAGGAGAGGTTTTTGGCTGCCCCACGGCAGAGGGGTTCTGGAGGGGGGGGGTTGGTGGGGCCCAGCCCGGGGGGTGTCGGGGGGTGTTTCCGCCCCTGTTTTTATTTTGGGGTGTTTTGGTTTCTTTTTTTTTAAGACAATTCCAAAGCGCTTCCGCTGATTGATCATTAACCCGGTGAGTTATTGCTCTTCCAAGCAAAGGTCAGGGGGAGAAAAAGGTCTAATCTGTCAAGGCAAAGCCACCGCTCACTCAGTTTAATTTGGATTTCTTATCCCGGCCGGCTTCTGTTTGGGGTTTCAGGAGGTCCCGGACCCTCCATAAGTCTCTCCTCCTCCTCGCAGCTCTCCCCTCCCTCGCGCTCTGTGGCTGTGGAACGGGAAAACCCAAACTCCTTCCCTTTAGCCCCAAAAAGGGCCGCGGGAGGGGGGGCGGCCCCGCGGGAGGGGGCGGTGGGTGCTGCTCCCTGGCCCGGGGGGGCTTCAACCCACGGGAGGAGCGGAACCGCCCCCGAGGGAAAAATTAATAGAGGAAAAAAAAAAAAAAAACAACCCAAATCAAAACAAAGAACGCGGGGAGGGGGTGGGGGAAACCTGGCTCCATCCCTCTTCTGCCCGTACTGAGGGGGAAGAAATTAAAAACAAAGAAAAACACCCCCCACCACTCATTGCTGGAGCCGTTATTTATCCCGGCTCCTTTTAGCCGTTCGCTTGTTTCTCTTTTCCCCTCCTCCGCTCCGAATAAACGCGTTTTCCCCCCTCTTTTCTCCACCTCCTCGTGCCTTTGCCCACTTTTCTCCTCTTCCTCCCCGGGCCCGGCGTGGGAGGAACTTGCCAAAGGCTCGGTTTGGGTTTGCTGAGCTCGCAGGGCAGAAAAGGCGCTTTTCTTTTCTTTCCTTTCCTTCGTGTTTTTTTTTTCGCCCCCCCTTCTCTTCACAAACCTCAGCAGAGGGGACTGAGAAGCCCCAGTTACGCGGGGCGGGCGGGGCCGTAAGTGGAATATTGCCAGAGCTGGGTATTAAAGCGCGTGTAATAATAATACTAATAAAAAAATACAGCTACAGGCCGCCGACTAGAGAAGGTCACGAAGCATCCGCGGGTGATTTATGGACTCGGGGATGTTGTCGCAAGCAGGAGCAGGGGTGCGAGGGGAACATTTTTATTTGAGATTAATAACATCAACATACAGAACGGAAACAGGATTATTAAAGCGACCGAATGTTTCCCCGAACGAAAATATTTTTAAATGAGATTGCTTTTTCTCCCTCCTTTTCCCTTCTCCCTTCCCCGGCTCCTCCGTGCCAAAGCTGCGTCGATAAATCTCGGCGTGGCTTTAAAAATGTTTACGGCTCGAACCCGTTAATTGTGGGGCCGAATCGCTGCTGTGTGGATGGTGTCCTCCAACACCATAAAGCATCCCCGTCCTCCCCCCCCCTTTCGTGGAGATCCTCCGAGCACGCTGTGGAAACTCAAAAAAAAAAAAAAAAGAGAAACATATTCTGAATCCTTGAGGATTTTCCGCCTTTCAGGAAAACGGCCTCGTATTTTTCCCTCCTGTTTTATTGTTGGTAGCCTCAAACTAATTAACTGCGCGTATTTAATCTCTTAAACGCCTTTAACTCCGAAACGACCGGCAGAATTTAAGCAAAAGCCTTCGGGACGCTCGTGGTTTTTTAAATTGTGGTCAGAGTTCCCCCCCGGCCGTGGAGAAAGTGGACAAGTGTTTGCAGCCCTAACGCGACCCCCAGGACGGGGGAAGCGCTTCCCTGTCCCGGGAAAGGGGGGGTTCCACGGAGGGAAGGTGGAAGGAAACACCGGAGGGGGGGAGAGAGGGCATCAAATCTCCCGGAATAACCCGGTGCCCCCCGGCCGCGATGGGTCCGGTGGGTTATCGGGGGATGGAGAGTCCCCAGTCCCGGGAAATGCTATCGGGGGATGGAGAGCCCCCCAATCCCTGGGAATGCTATCGGGGATCCCTGGAAATGTTCTCGGGGGATGGGGAGTCCCCAATCCCTGGAAATGCTATTGGGAGATGGAGAGCCCCCAATCCCTGGAAATGTTCTCGGGGGATGGAGAGCCCCCCAATCCCTGGGAATGCTATTGGGAGATGGAGAGGCCCCAATCCCTGGAAATGTTCTCGGGGGATGGAGAGCCCCCCAGTCCCTGGAAATGCTATCGGGGGATGGAGAGTCCCCAATCCCTGGGAATGTTCTCGGGGGATGGAGAGTCCCCCAATCCCTGGGAATGTTCTCGGGGGATGGAGAGCCCCCCAGTCCCTGGGAATGTTCTCGGGGGATGGAGAGCCCCCAATCCCTGGAAATGTTCTCGGGGGATGGAGAGCCCCCAATCCCTGGAAATGTTCTCGGGGGATGGAGAGCCCCCCAGTCCCGGGAAATGTTATCGGGGATCCCTGGGAATGTTCTCGGGGGATGGGGAGCCCCCCAGTCCCTGGGAATGTTCTCGGGGGATGGAGAGCCCCCCAGTCCCTGGGAATGTTCTCGGGGGATGGAGAGCCCCCAAAGTCCCTGGAAATGCTATCGGGGGATGGAGAGCCCCCCAGTCCCTGGGAATGTTCTCGGGGGATGGAGAGCCCCCAAAGTCCCTGGGAATGTTCTCGGGGGGTGGAGAGCCCCCCAATCCCTGGGAATGCGCTGCTTGCTGGGGTGGGAGACAATCTCCGAGGAAATGCCGGGGCTTTTGTTCGGGAGAGCCCGTCTTGTCCCCACTTCCACCCCAGGGTCTCTCTCGAGGAAGACTCCCCTTGTTCGCGCTTTTCTGACCGAAGTTTCATACTTTTTTTTGTTGTTTCTTTTTGTTTGTTTGTTTGTTTTTCCCTTCCCCCCCACCCCCTCAGTCCTTCTCCTTCCTCAAAATCCGCCGCTGCCTCGAGTTCGCTGGACCGGCCATCCGAGGACTGGTGAGTTTTGCTGAATCTCCCACCTGGTCCCTGTCTCTGCCCGTCTCTCCCTCCGCACCAGCCTTGGAAGCCTTTTCTTCTCTAAACTCCCACAACGTGACTTTTTTTTCCTTTTTTTTTTCTTTTTTTTTTTTTTTTTCTCTTTCCCCTCCCCTCCACCAAACCCCAGGATAAGCAAAAGCTGCCCTGGATTTCAGCTGAGTATTTTCCTTTTGCTACCGGCTTGTCTTTAAACTTCGTGATTTATGGCCGTAAACTTTGAGGGAGTGTTTTAGATGGAAGATATTTCCTGTACTCCCTTTGAAGGGAAATCCAGTCAGATTGCAACATTTGCTGCTGATTTCGTGACGAGTGCGAGGGAGTTACAGTTTAAAGAATAATAAGCTGCAACCAAAGCAAAAAAAAAAAAAGGCAATACGCTGGGAGCCTAAAATAACTACTTACAGGAGCTCAACATATAAACGTGCAACGACCTCCTGAACGGGGATTTTTTTCAGCTGGTTAAAGTTAAAACAAAATTTTGCACTTCAGAGGAGTTCCTTGCAGAATCCGAGGTACTTCTGGTTGCCCAAGTGCTCTAAATAAGTCAGTGGAGATCCATATTCAGAAATCTAGAGAGCACTTCAGCCACGGAGAAGTCTTTAAATAGTCCACTACTGTTTTTCCTCTTTCCTTCCCTGGGATTTCAACGCCGGGGTTCCAAAATAGGAGCTGTCTTGTAGCAGAAGATTTATGTTGGAGCAGTTCATAAAAAGCCAGATGAGGGGGGGGGGAAGGAAAATAATAAAATCGCAATAATGGTGTTCCCTGGTCGAAACCCTCCCATCTGGGATCTGAAGGCTGCAGCCAGAACAATAGCTGGAAACACCGTAATCCTTGGGATAAGACTTTATCCATCACCTAGAAAACCTTGGCTGTCCAACCCAGAGTGAGTCCTCTTAAAAGTCAGATGTTTGCTTGGACGTCCTTCTTTTTCTTTGCAGAGTCCTCGGCCTAAAGGTGCACACACACACACACACACACACACAGGAAAAAAAAAAAGAAGGGGAAAAAAGGCGCTGGAACCCCCTGGGCGGGTCGTACCTTCCCAGCGACAGTCCAAAGAGCCTTTGTGGTCCCTCTTTTTCTTGCTTTGCTGAACGTAAATTCCCCCCCACGTCAGCACTTTAAGGAATTGAAGGAGGGGAGAAAATCGCGACGCGAAACAAAAGTAGCACTTAAAAAAAAAAAAGAAGAAGAAGAAGAAGAAGTGCAGACACCTAAATTCCTCGCCCTGCCTTCCTCCCACTCGCCGGCCCCTCCTCGTCACAACACGGACTTTCCTCCCCAAAACAGCGTCTCGGTGCTCTCGGGGCCGCGTGGGAACGGGGCAGAGGCGCGAATCTGCCTCGCGCGGCCATCCCGCCCTTATTAATAACGGCAATAATAATCGGCTTTATTGGCCGGCACCGCCTCGGCCTCCCCCGAGGCCCATTCGCCTCCCCCCCCCCAAACCCCGCAGCCGCTCCCCCCCCTCCCAGAGGAGCCCCCGCGGCCGCCGGGACGCGCAAACTTTGCGCCGAAGTTCCGCGGGAGTTGCGCGGACCCCTCCCTGCCCTCCCCCTCCTCCCCCGCCCCTCCGCGAACCCCCGGGCCGGCGGCTCCTGTGCCTCCCCCCGGCACCCAAAAAAAGGGGGTTTAGGACTGGGGGGGAGGCAGGAGAAGGGCCGGGGGGGGGTGGGAGCGGCAGCTCTTGAGGGAGCCGCGGAGGGCCGGGGGGGCCCCGGGACTGTGGGAACGGCGCATTAGCATAAATTGACACCTAATTGTTAAACACGTGAATCAAAGCCCAGCTCCGCTCGCTTTCCGCCTAGGCCTCTGTCCACCCCGGCCGCAATTAGCATCATTTTTCACGAGTGACGCCGTTCGGGAGGCTCCTCTGGCTCGGCCCGGCAATCCCACCCAAATCTTTTATTTTTAAATACCCCCTCCGCTTTATTCCACCCCCCAACCCCCCTCCTCGCCCACCCCCGACTCCCCCGTAGCCTGGATTCTTTTCGTTATTATTTTAATCCCAGCCAAGCATCGCGCAGTTAAAAGGGGGGTGGTGTGGGGGGGGTGTTGTGTTCAGCTTTTCTTTCTTTCTTTTTTTTTTTTTTTTTTTTCCTCTCCCTTCTCCTTTCCCTTCTTCCCCTTTGCTGTGGTAAAGCAGAGGCCATTGTTATCAGTGAGCAGCGCGTACCAGTCCATAGGGCAACCAGAAATCTCAGGGTTTGTCCATTCAAAGCCCCGCAGCTTTTCTGCACATCTTGGAAGCTGGAAAGCATCTTGATTTTTTTTTTTTTTTTCCCTTCCCCTCCTCTCCCCCAAACGGAGACCGAGAGACAATTTGAGCTGCCGTAACCGAAAGCTCCACTGGCTGAGCCCCCTCCCCCTCTGTTTTGGCTTTTTTTTTTTTTTTTTTAATACATATATCCATGCCTATGCCGGATTTTTTTTTCCCCCTCTCTCTCTCTCTCGTATATTCCTTTAACGCTTTTTTTTTAAAGGAAAAGGGGGGGGTGTCATTCCTTGCTTATTGATTGCGTGGATGCTGGATGTGAAAATATATTATGTCTGCCTGGGCTTTGCTCGTCAGAGACTAAGGTAAGCCGGACTCAAATAGGCTATCACTTTGTGAATGGCGGAGTATATGTCCCAATGATTTATGACCATATGACTCCAATCTCGGTTCAAGAAGAGTTCACAAGCTTTAAGGCTTCCTTCCACGCAGAGCCTCTTTTGCAGCCCTCATCCAGGGCCCTTTCCCCCCCCTCCGCCGCCCCCCCGCTTTACAACTGGGGAGTTCTGCTTGGGGTGAAGCTCCGCCGGTGGGGGGAGGGAAGAGGGAAATTTTAGGAATGTCTCTCTTATTTTTCAGGCGTCTCCAGCGCCAGGCGGGTCGCTGCGATCCGAGCTCCTTCCGAGCGGCCGACCTATTGTTACGGGGGCGCGTTTAGAATATTTATTATTAATAATAATTTAAATTAAAAGCCGGGGCTATGCCTGGCTCCTCCGGCTCCGCGAAATGTACCTTAGGAGGGGGCGGGGGAGGGGAGAGACGCTGCTCTTCTTCCCCAACACACTCAGGTTGTGAATTTAGGATTTCCAACATGGAGGGGACGCCTTTCCGGCAGAATACCTCTGCATTAGCTTCCTTTTATCTTTTTCCCCCGACCGCCTGATTCTTTTTCTCCCCCCCGAGCATCCTCCTCCCCGCGGCCCTTTCCCTCTCGCACCTTCCCCCGATACCTATTTGGTTTTTATTTATTTATATTTTTTTTTTTTGTATTTTTCTTTTTAAATGTCTCTAAATCCTCGCCCTCCAAAGTTGCGGGCGAAGAGTTTGTGGTTAAATGTTACCGCTCGCAAAGTGAAACTTGGAGCGCGGTGGAAGCGGCGGGCGCGGATCCTGCCCGGCTTTAATTGGAACGGGAGATCATCGAATATTTATTATTCTGCCTGGGATTTTTTTTTTTTTAAAAAGCAATTCCTTGGAGTAAATAATTAGGATTGCGGCCGTCCTGGGCGAAGATAAATGAGCGGCATTTGTGAGGCGCTGAGAGATGAGGTACAAAGCAAATCCGTGGAAGCCACAAGCCAGGGAGCTTTCGGACGAAGGGGGTTGTAAATTTATTTTATGGACATTTAAAAAAAAAAAAACAACCAACCACACAACAAAAGCCCCAAAAATCACCGCTGTTATTTTTAGCTGCTTTAGCTGAGCCTCACAGCCCTGATTTAGGTTTGTTTTGTCGTTTTGTTTTGCGAGGGTTTTTTTTTTATTTTTTTTTTAAAGAAACCTTCGCCAGACAGGAAGGCCTTGGAGAAATTCCCACCTCTGCCCTCGCAGATATTTTCAGCAAACCTATCCATAATAAAGGCGCTGCCGTTTGTTAATTAATTCACGAGCTCCTCGGCTCGGGCAGCGGGATCTACTCTTTTTTTTTTTTTTTTTTTTTAATAAGACATATTTATCATGGCGAGGAAAGCGAAGGAGAACAACTCCCCGCGAGGAGCTCGTCCCCTCCGCAGACAATGAGACATCTCCGTGGAAGACACAACGCGGACCTGGGAATGCAGCGAGGATTTAATCAGTGTGAAAAAAGCCGAGCGGTCCCTCCGTGGACGCGTTGTCTGAGGCTGTGGTGGAAGCAAACGGAGGTTTCATGTGACGTGACATAAGAACGCAGCAGTCAGGGAAGGGGGGGGAAAAAAAAAGAGATGTTATTTATTGTCGAGCCGCGGCTTCTGTTAAACCCCGGCACTTAGAAATATCGCATCAGGCTTTATCTCCGCGGAGTTTATTTTATTTTATTTTCCAGAATGAAAGAGCCCAGATAAAATTAAATATACAAGAGATACGATTAAATATACAGTGGGTATCAACTGGCCAAACAAAACGCACAGTGGCTCCTCGCAAACTCTTGGCTGCAGAGAGAAGTCTCCCTGGCTTTTTTAAACCCGGGTGCTGCTGGATTGAGCCTCACCCATCAGATTATTTTCAGGCCGAGATAGTTTTGCCGGTTTTGAGGGTATTTCTGCTCTGTCTTTATGGTGGAAAAAGTTTATGCTTTGAGGAAAGAAAAAAAAAGAGAAGGAAAGAGATAAAAGAACCGTGAAAAAGGTCAGAGAGAGAAGGGGGAAAAGGGAAGGTTTCGTTTTGTAATTTTAGGCTTTGGAACGGGGGTTTTTTTGGACTTTTTTAGAGCTTGGGTTGAGGGAGGGAGGAAGGATGAAAAATCAAAGGGGGAGAAAGTTAAGAGCAAATGGCCTGGTGACGTGTTTGTTTTCCAAAGGGGGGGGGAAAAATAGCAACAGCAACTGGACTGGTTTTGGAATCAACATCTTGCCAAGGGGAGCTCCGGATTCAGGAGGGCTGAGTACAAAGCCGTGCAGGCAGGGAAGGGGGTTGTTTTCTAAATACAACCTGTGCTTCCAGAGGGGGAGAGGGAGAGAGAGAGAGAGAGAGAGACACTCACGAGCAGGCCAAAGGCAGCACATTCTTGAATTCGTGCCCCTGCTTAAATCTGCTGAGAATATTTGCTCTGAATTCCAGAGACATTGTGAGTTCCTGTGTAAACAGCAAAGGGAGCCAACTGTGCCAGGACATGGTTACCTGGAGAAAACATATTGATGTTTGCTGCTTTCAGCTTCAAAACAAACAGAGCAGGCAGAGGCCCTGCAATAAACCCACCAGACTTTTAATTTGGGAAGGTGCAACGTCTCGCCCGCTGCTGTGTGTGTGAAGGGCTGATTTGAATAGGTCAGGGCTGAGAAAGCAAGACTTTCATTCCTTTCGTGCTTGTGGCCAGCAATTCTCCCTTCTGGACCCCAACATTTGGGTTATTTTTCGTGTTCTGTGGACGTGGGTGTGGATGTGTGCACGTGACACACATCCCCATGGATGCACCCACGTGTTTAATGGGGGGTGTGTGCAGATCTATTTAATTGTGCAGCATATAGAGAAATACAGGAGGAAATAGATGTGTGCAGATGAAACCACGTGCGCTTTTGGAGCACGTTGTACATCCTGGCAGGGGGGGAAAAAACAAAAAAAAAAGGTGCAACCAACAGCCAACCAAACCAACCAGGAAAACTGTCGTGTCCCCCCCCCCCCAAAAAAAAAAATCAGCTCAACTTTTGCACTGTAACATTTGTTGGAGCCTCCTTAGGCTGCACACGGGACGAAATCTGCTCCAAGCATCTGTTCCTCCTGTTCTGCGGGACCCTATTCATGTCATGGGCCTTTCAGGCCCCAAGATGGATTCCTAGGCCGGGGACTATTATTGTGTGTTTTCTCCTAACCTTTCAGGTCAGCTTCCAACAGACAGCTGGAAACGGCCTGTCACGTGGCCTCGGGGTGCCAATGTTCTGCCATAGGGGTGTCAAGACCCTGGTAGCCGGAAAAATCGTTTTGGGGAGCCCCAGAGATGCAGAAGACCACGTACTACGACGGCTCCACGCTCTTCGGGGGCGGCTACTCCTACGGGAGCGCCAACGGCTTCGGCTACGAGGGTCCCCAGCAGCCCTTCCAGGCGGCCTCTCACGTGGAGGGCGACTTCCAGAGGTCTGCCTGCTCCCTCCAGTCTCTTGGCAACACGACCAAAAGTAAAGAGCTGAACGGGAGCTGCATGAGGCCCAGTTTGCCCCAGGAGCACCACCCGCCCCCGCCCGTGTCGCCGCCCCCCAACCCCGCCAGCGGCGCCGGCGGCAACAGCAATAACCAGCCCGGGGGCGGCAAAAACGCCCCCGGCAAAGCCAACCTGGGTGCCAACGCCAGTCTCACCAAGCAGATCTTCCCCTGGATGAAGGAGTCGAGGCAAAACTCCAAGCAGAAAAACAGCTCCCCCAGCGCAGGTACTCGGGCGTGCTCTCGTGGCCGTCTGTCTGTCTCCCGCTTGCCCCGTGCGAGGTGGGGAAGCCACCGGTCAGGGTGGGCCCGTTTGGAGGGAGGGGAGGATGCAGAGAGGATGCAGGGAGGATGCAGAGAGGATGCAGAGAGGATGCAGAGAGGATGCAGAGAGGATGCAGAGAGGATGCAGAGAGGATCCTGGCACTGGGCACGAGCCCGTCTTGCAGCTCTGGCCCCGCACACTCGGTTTGTTTCCGACACAACCCGAGCGCCGCGGGCAGACGCGGCCAGGTGATTGTTCACAGGTGATGTCCGACCGTGCAGACACAGGAACGTGGAAATGGGCACCCACCTGCTCAGCCTGGGGCTGCTAAAGCTGTTTGTTCTCCTCCCACCTCCCTGCCTCCAGACATGGCAGCGAACACGGGCTGTGTGGGCACCCAGGGAGCAGATGCACAAACATCTGCACCTCCTTGTGCAGAGACACACCAAAGGCTGACAGGATCCAAAAAAAAAATAAAAAATCACGTTGGGAATATCCCTGTTCCGACAAATATATTGGTGTAAACTTTGTGGCACACACTTCTCCCTACATTAATGTAATTCAGCTGTTACATCACGTGTCTCTCACAAAAAGGTGGGTACAAACCTGAGCTGGTGTTGGATGACGTGCAGGCAAATACTTGTGTTGCACAAATACGAGACACACAAATATTTGTGTTGCACAAACACGAGCCACACAGGATGTGTGTGTGTGTTTGAGTGTGTCTGAGGGTGCATTCACACCTCAGCAAACCAAACAGCTCCCAGCACTGCCCCGTGTTAGCACTAATTGGCTTTGCAGCGCCTGCCCCCCCCCTGCCAAATATTATTTTCTCGAAATTATCTGCTGGAAATAATCGACTCCTAAATAAATGGCCCTGGAATCCTTTTCTACATGACATGATCAAATTTTCATAAACCAGGGGCAGCTTTGGAGAACAGAACTCTTAATAAATGACATGATTATGGAGTGCAGGCTAATGTGAAGGGGTGATGAAGGGGGAGGGGGGTCGAGCTCTCGCGCCCGTTCCAGGATTTATTAAGAAACGCTGCATTCAATTTCGGCGTGTAAGTAATTATCTTTTATTTCATTTTGGGGGCCCCGGCAGAAACCTGCGGCGGCGAGAAAAGCCCTCCGGGCTCCTCGGCCTCCAAGAGGGCCCGCACGGCCTACACCAGCGCCCAGCTGGTGGAGCTGGAGAAGGAATTCCACTTCAACCGCTACCTGTGCCGGCCCCGGCGCGTGGAGATGGCCAACCTGCTGAACCTCAGCGAGAGGCAGATCAAGATCTGGTTCCAGAACAGGAGGATGAAGTACAAGAAAGACCAGAAGTCCAAAGGCGTGGGGTCCTCCTCGGGAGGGCCCTCCCCCACGGGCAGCCCGCCCCAGCCCATGCAATCCTCCGCCGGCTTCATCAACGCCTTGCACACCATGGGCGGCAACTACGACGCCCCCTCGCCGCCTTCCTTCAACAAACCCCACCAAAATGCCTATGCCATGTCCAGTAACTACCAAAACCCCATCAAAGGCTGCCCCTCCCAACAGAAATACGCCAACACGGCCCCCGAGTACGACCCGCACGTCTTACCGGGCAACGGGGTGGCCTACGGGACTCCCAGCATGCAGGGCAGCCCCGTCTACGTGGGGGGCAACTATGTGGATTCTATGCCCGCCTCCGGCCCCTCCCTGTACGGCCTCAACCACCTGCCCCACCACCAGGCTGCCAGCATGGACTACAACGGGCCCCCCCAGATGCCCCCGAGCCAGCACCACGGACCGTGCGAGGGCCACCCCACCTACACAGACCTTTCCAGCCACCACGCTTCTTCTCAGGGCAGAATCCAAGAGGCGCCCAAGCTCACCCACCTGTGATAGGGAGCCGGGGTGAAGCAGCTGGGACCCCTCCGTGGGGCAGGGGAGAGGGGAAGAGGGCAGGCTCAGCTTCAGGAACATTTGTGTTGAGCTGTTTTCCTTTCTTTCTTTCCTCGGCGGGGATGTTTCCACCGGCTTGTCGTGCTCGCCGTTGTTGTTTCTGGGATTTCTTGGGCGCCCTTTCGGTGTTCGCTGCCTAAAGCAGCTCTCTCTCTCTCTCTCTGAAGGGATATACCTCCTGTGTTTCAACACAAATGCTTCTGAAATGGGCTTGGGGTGGTTTTGTGGGAATGTGGCGGATTCGGAGCAGTGACGCCCCTGAGCTCCAACCCGAGCACAGGTCACCACTGGCAGTCCTTGGACAACTGGAAAGGAGAAGAGTCAACCAGCCAAGTCTTTGCAGTTGGTGTCTCTGCACCCACACAAACGTGCACACAGTTAGAAGAGATTCACAAGGGAATTACCCTCTGGCTCCTCCTCGAGATCAACCTGTGCTTTCCTCTCCAGAGAGGAAGGGAGTCCTTCTTCCACCGAGTAACTTCCACTGGCCCCCACACGGACTGCAAATATCCACACCTGCCAACGCGTGGGATTCACGCCCTTCCCCTCCAGTCCCTGCTCCCCCTCTCAAAAATAACAGTAATAACACTAAAAACAAACAAAAAATTAGAATAAAAGAGGTCTAAGAATCACAAAGGGTTCGGGAAACAAGTTTTTGAGATGCCTAAACCCCCTCCCAGCAATGAGAGAGCAGCCCAAAGAGAGGAAGGAAGAGTTGACAGGTCTGAATATTTTCCCGCCTTTGCCTCTGCTGACGTGAAGTTTGTAGTTTTGGGGGGGGGTGGTATTTTTTTCTTAGGGGTTCGTTGACAGAAAAGCAATCTTAGAAGTCCTACGCTTCTTTCCTCCTCTTCTCTCTTTGACCTTACGTGAAAACAGGGTATATTTGAACACATGGAATGTCCTCCAATCGAAGCAGAAGTGAATGGCTCACTGGGATTTGCTGATGCTTTCTTGTCTGGACATCTTTGTTGCACTTAGAGTTTACATATAATGGGTATTAAAACAACTTTGAAGGGCCCTCGTCCACCTCAGTCGGGAGGCCCTTCAATAGGTGTGTGTTCTGGTGAACATTCATATATATTTATTGGTTATAGCCAGTTTAAAATATTTTCCCTTTTTTTGTATTATTTATCCCCGATATTACGTATTTATATGAGGGAAAGAAAGAAAAAAAAAAAGAATCAAATTGTACTTTTTTAGTATTTACTTGTTACAGAGGACATTGTGTTTTCCTTGTCATTGTACAACGAGCTTATTTTAGTTATTGTAATTTAGAAAGACCAGTAGTTTTATGTTACCTTCGTACTTATGAATAATGTAATTAGTTCTACTGGAGGCATGAGAGCAGAACCAGACTGTAATTGTATAGTCCTGAATTAGAACTATAGCTAATCCCTCCCTCCCACCTCACCCCTCCTCTTTGGAGATCTTTCTTTGTTCTTACAGTAGTTATTTTATTTCCTCGCTTAAAGGGTTGTCTGTCGAACAATTCTTGAATAAACTTTCTGTTATCAATTTTTATCTCGTCCTATCAGTCGGATTGAAAGGTAAAAAAAAAAAAAAAATAGGTTGTTTGTAGGTAAAAAAATCGCGAAGGGAAGGCGAGGAAGGGGCGGGGGAGTGGAGGTGCCAGGACTGGGCTCGGCGATCCATGTTTGGGGGGAAATCCTGGGAATTGGGGCCCCCTCCGCGCATCCCAACCCGCGCCCGCGGCCACAAAGAGGGAATCACGTGGCGCCGGGGCCGGGCTTCCATTGGGCCGCGAAGGAAAACAAAGGAAAAGGATTAATCCCAAAAAAAGGAAAAAAAAAAAAAAAAAAAAAAAAAAAAAAAGGCGAAAAAATAGGGAGAAATTAAAAAAAAAAAAAAAAAAGCCCAGACTTTCCACGCGGGACCTCGGAAGTGAAGAGAAATTAAATCTCTTAATGAATTAATGAATTATCGTGTTATTTAATTATTAATAAAGAAGCGAGGGGGTGCGATGCACACGCGTGTACACACGAGCACACGCGCACGCACACACGTGTGCACAGGCGAACACACGCAGGACACACACACACACCCCCACACCCCACACGCATCCAAAATCGTGATTAAAAGGGGGCGAAAAGCCGCCGCCGAATGTTACACCATCAGTGAGAGCAAAAGGGAGAGCAACCCTCTGCCAGCAGCGAAAGCAGATGGGGGAATACCGTGAATAATTTGCCTTTTATGCTCCAAAGCCCTAAGAAAACTTATATTAAAGCAGCGAGGAGCAATAAAAGTTTTATGGTCCTGCAAGAGGGGCGAAGTGCTCGTCGGGCTCGGAACGCTCCGTTCCTGGGGCCGAGGAGGAGGAGGGGAAGGTCCCCTGTACGGGAGGAGAGGGGGATTTGATTCCCGCCGGGAGAAAAGGGGCGAAAAGGCTGCAAAAGGCACCGAAAATTCGGGGTGGGCTGTGGAAACAACGCGTGAGTGTGTTTTAGACACCTGCGTGCGCAGCCAGAGGTGTCCGGGTAAACCCCCGGGGGTAAAAAGGCGCAGCGGAGAGAGGCTCCCGCGAGGGCTGAAGGAATGATGCCGTTCTTCCCTGCTCCCTCCCAATAAATGAAATTCCAGGTTAATAATTATAACCCCCCCGCGAGAATAAATAACGGGAGCGCGGAGAGACAGGGCTTGTTTTCCTGCCCGGGCCCGGGGCCGGGTTCTGCCGCCCATGCAGGGAACAATTCACCGTCCGGGGTTACTATAATTTAAAAGCATAAAAGCGTGCAGGCTCTGATGGGGAATCGCCTCAAAGAACAAGGGGTCGGCGTCGCCTTCCCCCCTCCCGCCCCCCTGGAATGTATTTTTCCCGTCGCCATGTTGCCGGGTCGGTGGCAGGGATTCCCGGGAAATAGTTACAACCGGGAAAAAAGGGAAAAAAGACAAAAAAAACACCAAAAAAACCCCAATTCCGGGGCTCCGGGCGCGACACCTCCGCGGGTTCCGTCCCCCACAACTCCTCACCGCCCCGGTTTAATTCGTGCCGCAGCATTAAAGCCGCGGGCCCGGGTTTGTCTCACAATTCTTGCGTTTCTCCATCGTTCACTGACCCCGCGAATTTATTCCTGGGATGTGACGCCTTTCCCCTTGAGTAGGGAGATTTTTTTTTCCTTCCCTTGTGCCTCCTTGTGATGCGTGGGAAAAAAATTCCCTTTTCCCCCAAGAGGTTCTTTTCGCTTTTATTTTTTTTTAATCTCTCTCCTTTCTTTTTTTTTTTTTTTTTTCCCTCCTCTTTTTATTTTTTTTTTTCCTCGCAACTCGGTGTGAGCAAAAAGCGGAGACAACTGTTGGGAGCAGCTGGAAGGATTTTCCTTTTGCATCCCAAACTCTTGCACTTCATCCCGGCTCCTCAGTGACCCCTCGAAAAGGAAGGACTTTCAGCCTCGTGGCAAAGCCCGAGACGCCCAAATTTCCGCTTGATTCCAAACGAGAAAAAAAAAAAAAAAAAAAGATGGGAAACCCAACTGTTCTTTTTCCATTGATCTGCCGAAATTGAGTAGATTTGTGGCGATTTTGATAAGTGCATTGACAATGTAGAACATTGCAGGAAAATCTCCCCTTAATCGAGCTGGTTTGTAATTTTTTTAAAATTATTATTATTATTATTTTCTTTACCTCTTTGCTAAACTCTGTGCTTCGGCCCCGGCTTCAGCTGCAGCTTTAGATTTGTTCTGTGTGTCTCCCAAACCCTCCCCACCCACACGGATGCTTGAAGTGACAAAAGTTTCCAGGAGGCTTCTCCCCTCTGTGAATGCAGCCGGTCCCTCCCGGCTGCAAAAACGGGAGAAATGGAGCTGGAACAAACAAATCCCAAACCAGCCCCTTTCCCGTTCGGCACCAGAACGGCTTCATCTCCCTCCCCCTCCCGAAATTTGTACTTTCTGCGTTTGGATTGAACTTTATAAATCTCTCCCGGGTTAAGCAACTCCTCGGCAAAAGCCAAATTTCTTTGCTGAGCGAGTCAGGCCGAGCTGTCAAAAGTCTTTGGAGGAAAAGATTGATCGTTCCTCTCTTATTTTCGGGTTGTGTTCCCGGGCACTTTAAAGAAGGGGAGGGGGGGGGGGGAGGAGGGAAATCTTCCTGGGAAATGACTTTTCATTTTATTTATTTATTTTGTAAACTCTGGAAGTGGCACTGTTTATTGGAGGTGGGAAGGAGGGGGGAAAATAGATGGGAAGGAAGAAATGTGATTTCCGAGATATCTGTGACCTTAAAACACGTTTGGCCTTTAAGGAAAGTGCAAAAGGTCCATTAAGTGTGGCTTGGGAAGCAGAAGGATTATGCTGTTCTTTAAAAGTCATTTAACCTGGTAAATCGGGCTGGTCTAAACATCCTTGGCTTAAAAGCTCACTTGATTTCCTGAGTGCTCATATCCAGGCTCGGACACAAATCTCTGGCCCAAACCCTCCCAGTGGCTTCAGTTTTCCGAGTTTCACAACATTGGGATGAGATGGAAACACCCCCCAGCAGTGGCGGCCAGAGCCCAGATCCAGCCGGGCTTCCCGGCGGGAAAAAGCCCCTTTTCCAGGGCCTGGGTCCCCCCCCGGGGGTGCGAACTCCGGGGAACTCCGAGGCTGGAGGGACCTGCTGCAGGCAGGGCAGGAGGAGCGGGAGGAGCACCAGGCTGGGCAGGAAGGGCAGGCAGGGAATGGAGGGTGGGAAGGACAGGCAGGAGAGGCAGGACAGGAAGGACAGGCAAAGAGGCAGCAGGCAGGAGGCAGGAAGGACAGGAAGGGAAGGCAGGGCAGGAAGGACAGGCAGGAGAGGCAGGACAGGAAGGACAGACAAGACAGGCAGGGTGGGAAGCACAAGCAGGGAAGGCAGCAGGCAGGACAGGCAGTGCAGGCAGCACAGGCAGGGAAGGCAGGGCAGGAAAGACAGGCAGGGAAGGCAGGACGGGCAGCACACACAGGACAGGCAGGGCAGGCAGCACAGGCAGGGAAGGCAGCACAGGCAGGGCAGGAAGGACAGGCAGGGAAGGCAGCCCAGGCAGGGCAGGAAGGACAGGCAGGGAAGGCAGCCCAGACAGGGAAGGCAGCACAGGCAAGGCAGGAAGGACAGGCAGGGAAGGCAGCGCAGGCAGGGAAGGCAGCACAGGCAGGGAAGGCAGCACAGGCAGGGAAGGCAGCGCAGGCAGGGAAGGCAGCACAGGCAGGGAAGGCAGCACAGGCAGGGCAGACAGCGGCCACCCAAGGCAGCCTGGCAGCCCCGGGGTGCTGGTGCGCGGTCGTGGCTTTTCGGGGGGTTCTTCTCTGGCCTTTTTTCTCCCTTTTTCAAATCAATTAAAGAAAATAACGCTCTCTGTTTGCCACCAGGCCCCGCCCGCCATTGGCCGGGGCTCGCCACGTGACCAGGAATTGGCTGCAATTTTCGCCCCAGTCTCGAGTTTAGCAGAGAAGGTTCCCCCTCCGCCCGTATTATCAGCAATATAACAATTATAAAAAGCCCGAGAACCACCATCAGCACCGCCATAAAAAACCCAGGTCCTCCGTTTTCTCTCCCTCTCCCCCTCCTCCTCCTCCCTCTCCTCCCCCCTCCTGCTTTTGAAACCCTGGGCCCTGGAAAAGCCATGAATTTTGAATTTGAGAGGGAGATCGGGTTTATAAATAGCCAGCCTTCGCTCGCAGAGTGCCTGACGTCTCTCCCCGCTGTCCTGGAGACATTTCAAACTTCATCAATCAAGGACTCGACATTAATTCCTCCTCCTTTTGAGCAAGCCGTCCTCAGCCTGAATCCTTGTTCCAGCAGCCAGGCGAGACCGAGGAGCCAAAAAAGAGCATCTCATGGCCTGCTCCAACCCCAGCCCCCGGCTCCGGCACAGCCCGGCCCCCTGGCAGCGGAATTCCCTTGGATGAAGGAGAAGAAATCGGCCAAGAAAACCACCCAGGCTCCATCCTCTTCTTCCTCTTCTTCCCCCCCGTCATCTTCCTCGCTGCCGGTCCCTGCCGCAGGATCTCCCGCAGGTTCGTACAACGAGGGGGTGAGGGGGGATTTGCTGAAATCCGAGAGGATCCGAATAATACAAAAAATAATCCTCCCCTCCCGTTCCCTCCCCCTCAAAAAAAAAAAAAAAAAAACCCCGACCCTCTCCCCAAAGGGGCTTTGCCCCGCACCTCCCCCGAAACTGTGTCACGGAATAAAACCCACCGAGCGGGGGACCCGGGGGGGTTCTCCTGCCTCCTCCCCCCCGCAAATAGAAGGGCAAATTGCTGGAACTTCAAACCAAGAGGGACAGCGAGGGGGCCGGGGGAGCCGCGCTCCACAGAGGGGATTTCGCAGCTGAACCGCAGCTCCTTTTTTGCTTGGCTTTCTCTCCTACCCCCGCGGGTTTTTTACAGCCTGCGGGGGAAAAAAAAGGGGAAAAAAAAAAAAAGGAAAAAGAAGAGAAACAAAACCTTAAAGAAGTGCAAGGGGGGGGGAAGAAAGACGGGTGGGTAACGCGGGGGTTGCTACCGGCGCGATGGGGAGGGGAAAAAGCGAGGCACGGGCTCTCAGGGTTAACTGCGAAATTAAATAATTAAATACACCCCCAAATTCTCCCCGAGCTTCCCAGTAAAGGAGCAGCTTCTCTCCTCGGCACTCCTCGGCCAGGGAGCTCGGGGACCCCGGCCGGGGACCCTCTTTCCCTCGGGATGAAGGGTTTGAGGCACAATCCACCGGTTGGGTGTTTGAACAGCCCCGTGCAGGTAAACGCTCGGGCAGGAGAAGGGCGGACACCGGAGCTCATTGGCCGCATAAAACAGGAATAATGAAATCAAAGCGTCCGTCCCGAACTGCCGGGAAAGGGGGGGGGGGGGAACAAAAAAAAAAACCAAAAAAAAAGGAAGGAATGGTTAAAAAAAAGGAAGGAATGGTTCGAAATTCCACTTATCGGCGAGGGAGGAAGGTCTCTGGAGGGAGAGGCCGGGGAATAAAATCCCTTCTCCTCACTGAGGCGAAGAGAGCGGATGGGGGGGTGTGGGGGTGTGATTTCCAATCCTCTTCCACGGCGGGAAGAGTTTAATTAAACATTTATTTCCTCACGTAGCGGCTTCCCCCGCACCCACCCCGTGCTCGGTAGTGCCGGGCAGGGAGGGGACGGCTCCAGCCCCTCCGCTCGCCCCCCCAGCTCCTCGCCACGGGCGCTTTTTGTGTGTGTTTAAGACACGCAGGGGCTCGGAGACGGCGGCGGCTCCAGGAGGCTCCGCACCGCCTACACCAACACGCAGCTGCTGGAGCTGGAGAAGGAGTTCCACTTCAACAAATACCTCTGCAGGCCCCGGCGGGTGGAGATCGCGGCTCTGCTCGACCTCACCGAGCGCCAGGTGAAGGTGTGGTTCCAGAACCGGCGGATGAAGCACAAGAGGCAGACCCAGCACAAAGAACCCCCCGACGGGGACCTCGCCTACCCCGGCCTGGACGAGGGCAGCGACCCCGCCGAGGAGGCGGAGGGGAGCCCCGGCTTGGGGCCGCTCCCGGAGCCCCGGGGGCCCCCCGGCAGCTCGGAGCCGGTGGCCGCGGGCGAGCCCAGCGCCCGCCCCGGGAGCCGCGAGTCGCCTCCGCTGCCCGAGCTGAGCATCTTCTCGGCGGAGTCGTGCCTGCAGCTCGCCCAGGGGCTTTCCCCGACTCCCCACGGCTCCCTGGAGAGCCCCGTCCACTTCTCCGAGGAAGACCTGGACTTTTTTACGAGCGCACTTTGTACCATAGATCTGCAACATTTAAATTTCCAATAGCGGGCCCCTTCTCTCTCTCTCTCTCTCCCCCCCCCCCCCCCCCTCGTTTCTGGACGTTTCTCCCCCTTCCAGGGGCACCAACCCCCAACCGAGCCACTGCCAGACCCCCCCCCTCGCCTCTGAGAGAAGGGGGGGCACCCCCAAAATAAACCTCAAGCCATTTCTCAGTCGATCAGCCCCTCCCGGCCCCCAAACACTTGCTTTTTTAAAAGCTCCTCACTTCCGTGAGACCCAAATCGCCTCGTCCCCTCTCCCCGATATTTATTCTAGAAGGCTCACGTGAAAGAACAGCCCGAGTTTTGCTAAATGCAGGTATTTAAGGATAGTTTTATTTTCGCTTTATTTATTTGAAGGAAAGCAGCCGGAGATGTCAGCCCTCGAGAGAGAAATATTTGTAAATCCTTCAAGCGACTTTCTCAGGAATCAGAACGAGACTTTTAGATTTCTTAATGGAACTAAATTTAAATGAAAAAATCAGGGGAATTTTCCTTCCTATTTTTAAGTTTTAGACGTAGACTATTTATTCAAATCCTTTAATAGCAAAGGGCAAATTATTTATTGTATATTATTTTCATAGAGTAAATAAATGTCTTTATAAAACCAAGAATCGTGCGTTGCTACCCATTTCGTTCCAAAATGTGCTATTTCTTCCCCCTAAATCATTCACCTTCCTCTTTCCTGCTTCGCAGTAATGAGGTTCTAATAAGCTCCTCGTGTGCACTGAGAGGAAACAAAAGAAATTGCTCCCAACTAACACTGCAAGAGGCTCCGGGAGTCAGAAATATTCGCTGCCTTCGGCTCTGTTCGCCTTTTCCTCGAGCTTTATTTCCTTTTTAATTTCTACTGAATGGAAGCAGGACGTTTCTGTCTGATTTTGCGTTTCTGTTTTTGAGATCGAAAAAAAAAAAATTACAAAAAAATCCCTCCGCTAAGGAAATCTCTGGATAAAGGGATGGGAAGCGACACAAAGGCAGCGCTGGGAGAGGCGCGGAGCCCACGCACATTCCGCGGCCATTCTCTTTCTCCCACATCCCGGCCTTCATCCCACTCCTCCTCCTCCTCCTCCTCCTCCTCCTCCTCCTCCCTTTCTCTCGCAGCAGAGAATCCAGCCGGGCCACATCGCAATTTCTGGGCTTTGAAACGTCCTGGGTTACAAAACAACAAAAAAAATAAAAATAAGGCGAAAAGGAGGATTTTGAGTAAACGCTAAAAATCCGCGCTGGGGGGGGGTGGGTGTGAGAACCGGCATTTTGGTCAAAAAATAAAACGTTAGAGAGGAAGGAGAGGAAAGAGACGGGCCTGAAAGAGGCCTTTCTTTTTTTCTTTTCCTCCCCTCTTTTCCAGCAGTACCAACCAGAACTCCCTCGGTCTTTATAAATCCAGGATCTCCTTCCAGGGCCGCTCGTGCTGCTCTCCCGGCTCGGGGATCCCTTCAAAACCCTTCTCTCGACATATAATTTTAAATACAAAACTCGTACATCGGGGAGGGGCGGGGGGGGGAGGGGGATGGGGAGGCTCGTGAATGAAAAGGGGTCAGCGCGGGGGAATCAAACGCGGCGACACCCAAAATAAATCACATTTACGTCTTCGCCGAGTCATCGGGGTTTCCTCAGCCGCGGCCGAAATTTGGGACGCCTTCGGGAGGGGTTTGTGAGAAAGCAGCGCGGAAAGGGGAGCCCAGGGGAGAGGGGGGAACACCTTAAAATGCGCCGAGGGAGGCCGGAGCATCCCCAGGGAGAGACGCTGCCACCAGCCCTTTCTTTAGGGTTAAGGAAAGCCCAGGCCGCCCGTCCCGCTCCTTCTGCTGCCGCGGGGACCCCCGGGGACCCCCGAGAGCTGGGATCTGCTGGGCTCCATGCCTGGGGAGCGTCACCCCCCCCGCCCAGGGAAAGCCTGGGAAACTCCAGATATTTTGTTTGGGATTCAAAGCGTCAGAGCTGGGCTCGCTTTGCACCCTCCGGGTTGTGAAAAGAAACAAAAAAAAAGAAATAAAGAAAGCGAGGCCTCGACAGATGTTTTCGAAATTGCTGTTCGAAGATCTGGATTGTCTCGAACAAAGGGGGGGATGTTGATTTTACGGCCACCTTTTCGTTCTCAGTAACATCGCCAGGCTCTTCCCTCGCCAGACGAGCAGACGGTTCAAACCTCCCAGCGCCTCGCTCCGGGGAGGTGCGGGTTTCGATCGAAAATCGAAGTGGATGGCAATCAAAACACGCGAGAGAACGTTACTTAACACCTTCCCATAAAGAAAAGGCAGCGTCTGGTGCGTGGCTGGCGGTGCCTGCAGACGAGTCGCCTCCTCGTCCCCGCCTGGGAGCCATCGCCCCCTCCATCGCCCTGCCCTCTCTCACCGACTCCTCTCCGCTCTCCAAGTCCCCGAGTCACGAGCTGTGGGGGGAAGGAAAGCCCAGGCACAGCCCAAGGACCACAGAAGGCTATTCATTATCTTTAAGTTTATTTAATATCTGCAGCTTCTGGAACATGCTCAGCGGCGGCGTTGGCACTGCCAGACGTTGTCCATCAAAGCGCCGTTTGTTCCAGCGCTTTGCAGAGTTCCCCTCTCGCCTCCTCCCCCTCCCCAGCCTCCATCCAGCCTCGCTGGGAACGGCAGGAGCGGGGAATCCGAGGGTCGGGACCGGCCCCGGGCCGGGGTTCGCAGCAGCGGGGGCCGCTCGGCCCTGCCCGGTGCCCGGGGCTGCCCTGGGCTGGATTTGGGATCCGCGCGTCCCTCCCGCCTCTCCAGAGGAGGCACCTCCTTATTCCACCCAAAAATGGGTGCCCGTGGAGAACATCTCGCTCCGCGGATCCGTCTCCAGCGGATTTCCGTGGGGAAGGGAGGAGGGGAAGGGCGAGGCGAAGGGAGGGGACAAGAGAGACAGGGACCTCCGCGGGGTCCCCCCTGCGCGGGGCGGGGAGGGTGGAGGAGGTGACACCGCTTGGGACGGGGGCGGGGAAGGGGATTCCACGAGCCCCCCCCCAAACGTAAACCTGGAGACCTTATGGATAGAAATCCCTAACGAGGGCCCGTCTGCAGCCCGTAATGACTTCTCGAAGTTGCTGCAGGTCTGGAAAGCATGCCAGTCACAGCCGCAGATCAATTCTACACCCACGGAAAGTGACTTAATAAATGGAACCTCGCCAGTTATTATCCTTGCTAACAGCAGGCCCCTTCTTATTTGTCCTAATTAGCAAGGCTGAAATGTCGGAGGAAAGAAGGGGAATATTCAATAAAATCTAAATTATTGAATGACTAAGATTTCGCCATTAGTTCAGCCATTCTTTACCTTCTTCAAAATGTCAAACAAACGGGGAACGCGTATTTGCAACGCTGCCCTTCTGTTCCGTGCAACTGGAGGGCATATATTAAGCAGATTAAGCATATTCGGCTCCTGATCGTTGTCAAAACACGGCAATTGCCTCGCGATTATTAACCCAGGAATATGCAAATGACTGGGCCGGCACGTGTTGCGGGCACGCCGAGGTAATATTTGTCTTGCGCTGCTCTAGTCTGGGGATGTGTTTGCTGAAGAGCCTCTCCAAGCCCTGAAGATGTTGAACCAACCCGTTAGAGGCAGGAAAACCTTCTGGCGGGGCAGGAGCGGGGCCTTTGGGGTGGGAACAGTCAACTTCTTCCCGGGAATCACCCCCACCTTCCTCCTGAGCCAGACTCCAGCGCTCCGGGAATATCCGGGAATATCCCGCCCGTGGCTGTTTTCTCAGAGTCCTTTTCCAGCACTTCCCAGCCCTCAACCGCCGGGATTTGAGGAGCTCCCCCAGTCTCCTCCACCACCAAAAGCTGGCAGAGGGAACCTTCCCTTCCTGGCCATCCCGGAACCTCCCGAATCTATCCCGGTTATTTTTTTCCTCTTTATATACACGGAAGGGGAAAATGTAGAGAAAGAAGAAACTGTCTGAAGGAAGCAACTTAAGATTCGCCGAGGTTCGTAGAGTTGGATCCAGTTCTCGACCCCAGCGGGATCCTGCTTACAGGATATTAATAATTAATACTGTCGGCCTACCAATATTAGCAATATCCCTGAAGATGTTGATAAACTCGTGGCCTCGTTAAAGGGAGGGTTAAGGAGCGAGTCCAGCCGGGCCTGCCGGTGCTGGATCTGAATGAAACCCGAGGGGTTTGGGACCCCCCCGGGGTCCCTCTGCAGTTACAGACCTCTCCCCTCCACTCTCACCCGGTAGAAAAGCTAAAATGAACCTCATGGATGGGACGAGCCGGGTGACAGCCCCACTCCTGCCCTGGGGACCGCTCAGAAACAGCCGAGGCGACTCACGGGGGAACGGGACAGGTTTCCCCGAGCCATCGGACGAGGAATTTGATCTCTTGGCGCAGAAGGAGGCGGGGTTTGAGGGGGTTGTGCCTCTCTGGAAAGGGTAAAACCCAAAACAATCGAAAGAGGCATTTCTCACCCAGTCTTCCACTCAAAATGCTGTGCAGGAGACCGAGAACACAAGGTGCGTCCCTATCCCGGGCTGACAAGTCTCCCATCCCCTCTGGGAGATGCTGATCACCTGGGGACTGTCCCCGACCCCGTCTGTCCCCTCCCCGCCCCCGAGAACGACAGATAAGAATTATTGTACCTTATCTTAATTATCCCGTGTTTATTCTCCAGCTCGGAGATAGCCCGGGGTTTGTAACCCATTAGAAGGATTCCTTCTGCTCGTCTTCGCGCTCCCGAACTCCGGGAGCGTTTTCCCATTTGATTTTCACTTTTTACCCCCAAATATAGCTCAGCAGGCTATGAGCTGACCAAGACACGAGCCGGGGCTATAAATTTCCCTGGGAATGTCCTTTTGGTGATTCCAAGTCCGCAGCCAAACACGCAGCTCAGCCCCAGCACCGCTCCCTATAAATCACCCCTGCAGGAGCCAGAAGTGACATTTCTTACGCACGACACGAACTTTCTCCGCAGAGAGTTATATTTAACTCCCGAAACGAAGCATCTCAAGACTCCGAGCGCTCCGGAGCCTTTGGAAATGCATCATTCCCTCCTTTTCCCCTGCACAAAAACCTCCCGGGTCTGTCTCGGGTGAAGATTTCTTACGGGGGTTTTCCCCACAAACTGCCTTCGGAGGGGAACGATCCCCCGTGTCAGGAGAGGGGTCTGAAAGCAAATAAAGCAGCTTTTAGAGAAAGGAGAGATTTCCCTTGCTCTTCCCTCCCAGGCTGGAGCAGCCCCGAGGTTCCTGGGGTCTCTCTGTGCCCCTCGGGTGGAGAAACTGCTCTCAAGAAAAGGATTATTTTAACAAGATGCCTCCATCGGGTCGGAACAAAAGGCGGGGGGCAAAAGACCCCCTTTGTTAATTCAGTAGCGAGGGGGGGCGGTTGTGTTTCCACCCCGGGACAGCGAACCTGCCTCGGATTTTGTCAGGGCGAGTCCCCCTGCCCGGGGTGACCGGAGGGGCCAAAGGCACCGGGGGTCTCGGGTGGGCAGGAGAAGTCCCCGCCACCAAGAACTCCTCGGAAAACCCGAGTTCTGCCGCTGGTGACCTCCCCATCCTCATCTGCCCGTGGATCAAAGCCCGGGGTTGAGGGGCGGGAGCTCCTGAAGCGCTTTTAGGCCGCGTCATCTGTCGGGAAGAGGGGAAGCAACTCCGTGCGAAGGGATCTGGGCCAGCGGGCAGGGAAGGGGTCTCCGCCTCCCCCGGACTGTCCCACCGCGCTCCGGGACAGCGCAGCTGCTTTTTCCAGGCGTCAAAGAGCTTCAAATTATCCCGCTCCGGTTTTATCCTCCTCAACCTCCAGATATTTTGTTTTATTCCTGTTGGGTGAAAGGCAGCAGCATCCCCCAAACCGTGTGGGAATAGTTACTGTCTCCCTCAAGAAATAAGCGAAAATCAAGTAATAAATAAACGAAAGGCTAAGGAAGGGGTAGAACAGAGCTCTAATAATTCGAGAAGCTCCATCTACACCTTTTCTTTGACCGTCTTCACTCTCTCTGCTCCCCGTAAAGGAGGATTTAAAGAAATAAATGTGTAAAGGGCAGAATTAGGCTCAGGCAGCGTTTGATCGTTAACAATAACCTGATATTTCTTTCTTCTGTGGGCTCTGAAGCTCTGAACCAAAGACAGATCTCACACTTTCCCCGCCAGAGGAATAAAGACCAATACCAGTAACCACAATAACAACATCGGTAATTTGCTGTGGGATCCAGGGCAAGGGACTACGAAGGAAATTTGGGAAGGCGATTCCCAAGCGATTCCCGGTGTCTCTGCACGCCCTTTGATCCTGGCGGCTTTCCAAAATCCCGCGCAGCCGTCACAGGAACAGGTGGGAAAGGGAGCGAGGGGGTGCAAAGCAGCGGGCTGGAAGCCTGGGAAGGGGCTCCGCAGGGAAATTGGGAAGCCGGCACCTTCCATCCCGCTGCCCCCCTGGAATGTGCCCGGGTTTCGCCGCCCGGGGTCCCCCGGCAGGTGAGACCCGAGGGGTGTGAGAGGCTGCGGAGAGGAGCAGATGGCGAGGGCCCCGCAGCGCCGGGGGCAGCCAGGGGGAGAAGGTGGAGGCCCCTTTCTGGGAGGAGATGGGCTCCAAGGTCCCATCTCTCGTCAGCTGCCCTTCACCTCCACGGAGGGACCGGCCCGGCCTCTCCCCAAGTGAGTCCGGCCCTGCCCATCCCCTCCTCCGCTCCCTCTCCTCCTCCACATCCCAGACGCCCTCATCTGATGGTCACCCCCTCGGAGGGGCCAAAAAGGCTTTCCCGAGGTGGCTCCAGCCCCACACATCCCCTCTCAGCTCCATCTCCACTTCCGCACCCCCCTCTCGTTGTCCCCAAAGTCGGGGCTGGAGCGGCCCCAGAGGAGGAGCCCGGGGAGCTTCCCTGCCTGAAATTCTGACTTCGTCCCATCCAGTCTTCCCATTTACCAAGGAAACTGCGTTTTTCCCTCAGGTCTAAACCTCGGTTTAGGCTTCGCTGAGAGGACGCACAGCAAAACTTTCCCCTCCACGACTCCCGAGTTGTCTCGGAGCTAATCCAGCAACTCCGGGAGGCAGCTGGATTTTAATGACATAAAGCGTCCCCTTGATGGAACAGTGGAGGGAGATCACGGTGGAAAATTATCAGACAATACGAAACAATTGATTCAAGGGCGAAATAAACATCTATCCTTTTCTTTTTTCATTTTACAGCCATAAATCATCCATTGGAAGCATCGTTTAAACATAATACATCCATTTGAACGCGAGTGCAACATAATATAAAAAGCACTCCTGGAATCAAATTAGAAATCGATTTCTCTTGCGAGGGGAACGACATGAGAGTTACTTTGAATCTTTATATTCACTTTGGGTTGTTTTATGCAAAGAAGGAGGCCGAGAGTCTCAGAGATCATTTGTAACCCAAGATATTCTCTTCTTGAGTCTCTCAGCATCAGCAAAGTCGGCAGAATAAATGAATAAATAGACACGCAGCTCTGGAAATAGTTTTCTTATTCTTTTTATTGAAAGATGAGGGTTGTAATTGGCTAAAACTCAGGTTTTCTCTCGGGGGGGGATTTAAAGGAGGGAAGAAGTTTGATGCCAAGGCTGCCCGTGCTGCAGTTTTGCTGTTTCTCGACAAATGTTCCCCCACCGCGTTGCATCAGCCAAACCTTCTCCCGCTGAAGGACGGGGGTTTGCCTTTCAAAGTGAACTTTTGGCCTGGGGTAAAAAAAAAAAAAAATAAGAGAGAGAGAGAGAAAGAGAGAGGGAGAGAAAGAGCCCTCCTGGTTCTCCTCGGAGGCTGAATAACCAGTAAATATCCTGACAAGTAACAAATGACTGTGGGCGTCATATTGTTGGGTGCTCTTGTCTCCCTTCTGCTAACAAGTAAATAAATGTTGCCTACCTATGTTCCCATTCTCTGGGCAGTGCAGTGGCCCGGCTGAAGGCGGTGGCTTCCCACCTACTCCTCAGCTGGACCCCGCCAGGAGAAAGCTCCGGCCTGGCAACAAATTCGGGGCGAGATCAAACGAGGTTGGCCGTGGAAAAGCAGAATTGCTCAAACCCTTAAACCCTTGGCTTTAGCAGTGGGTGTGCGGGTGAAGGGGTGGACGGATGGATGGGAAGATCCGCAGACAGACACACGGATCGTTTTTAGCCCCGTTCCTTAATTGCTAAGCCGGGCATGGTGTTTCTCCAACAAAAGGCATTCCGTCTTCCTAACTTTATTTCGTCTCCTCATTAGAATATTGATCTAATTACGCTGCTTTTACCCGCGCTGGCCCGAGACACAAAGCTGGTGCGGCAAAATTAAAACGAGTGGGGAGTATTTTTCTCAGGAGCTTTTCTTGGACTCCTCATCCCAGAAAACGCCAAGCCGCTTTCTAGGGAAAAGTTTCTAAGCCAATAAAAGAGCATCCTTTTGTGCCTGGGGGGACAGAGCGCTCACACCTCCCTATCCCCTTTCTCTCTTCTTCTTCTTTTTGTTTCTCGCATGAAACTGGGATGGGGGGAAACCTTTTTAAGTCGGGGCAAAGGGAAGTTCTGCCGAAATGGGCTCGCCGCATAACTCGGGGGCCTTTTTAGCACTTAAAACAGTTGCGGATAATTCCAATTCTTCCCCCAGCCCCTCTTGCCCTCCACCTCCCCGCACCCCACCTCCCTCCTCTCTTTTAAAGTCTTTGAGGAAAGATTTTGACGTATTCGTGTTGTTATCAGATTGATGGGCAGGGTTTGATTGAAACCCCTTTGTCATGCAAATGTCAGGCCCTTGATGGATGAGCTCGGAGCTGTGACAAACTTCGGGAGCCCCTCGCTCATTGGGCTGGGCCGACGCCGCGCCCGCCCCCGCGGCTCCCCCCGGCCCCGCCGAAGGCTGCGGGGTTCGAGGGCCGGCGATCCATGGAAGGAAGTTTTACAGCTTTGACATACTATCTAAAGGTTGTAGGGCAGGCGGGATCCCCCCCAAAACAGGCTGACCCTCCTCCATCAGTGGCAGATGGACAATACCAGGATGAACTCCTTCTTAGAGTATGCAATTTGTAACCGTGGGACGGGCGCCTACCACCACTTAGAGCCGAGCTCCCCTTCCTTCCCCTCGTGCTCAGGTAGCCCCGCCAGTGACACTTTGAGCGGAGACGGGCGCTTTGGCTCGGGAGGGAGCGCGGCCGCCGCCGCCCACCTCCCCCCGCAGCCCCCGGGCTACCACCCTCCCTCCTCGGGCCGGCCCGGGCCCTTCGCGGGCGCTGCCCCGACCCCCGGGTACCCGGCCCAGGGCGGCGGCCCCGGCTACGGCCACCACCAGCTCTACCTCGGCCAGCAGGACGCGGACGGGCTGTACTTCCAGGCGGCCGGGTACCCCTCCGGGCCGGCCTCCAACCTCGGCTCGCTGGCCGAGAGCTACTGCGGGGCGGTGGCGGCCGCGGGGCAGTACCAGCAGCAGCACCTTTACGGGCAGGAGCAGCCCGGCTACTTGCCCGGCGTTTACGGCAACCTCTCGCCTTCTTTAAACGAGGAGCGAGACCCCGCGTGCCCCTCCGAGCCGGGGCCCGGCGCCGCGCAGACCTTCGACTGGATGAGGGTGAAGAGGAACCCGCCCAAGACAGGTGAGTTTGGGGGGAGCGGAGCGCGGCCAGGGGGTCCCCACCCGAGGGAGGTGGGGGGCAGTTCCTCAGCCCTGCCAGGAAAAGGTTCCCTTCCCCGGGGTCTGTGCCCGAGGTGACTGGGCTCGTCTTCCATGAGAACGTGGGTTTGTTTTGGTTTGGGTGGGTTTGGTTTTGTGGGGTTTCTTTCTTTTTTTTTTTTTAAATCCCAGCCAGAGGTTTCCCAGACTCTTCCGATGGACGGTCCCTGAGCTCGGTTTCCCGCAGGCCCAACGCGATTTAAGCCCAGCTCGGAATGGGAAGAGCTCCGGGCTTCCTGCTTCTTCCACAGCCGTGGCTTTCCATCTCCCCTATTGTTCAACTTCCTTCTCCACGACCTTCCTTAAATCACAGCCTTCCCTCCTCCTCTCCCATCATCACCTTCACCCTCCCCTTCCACCCCTTCCCGCTCAGTTTGGTCTCACGCAGTTTTCGGGGAGACGGAGGGAATGGTTCCGAGGGAAGAGCCCGAGGAGCTCCGTCTCCCCGGGCCGGGAGCTGTGAGGAGCCGGGAGGGAGCGCGAAGGTCCGGGCGGTGGAGGGACCAAAGGCCCAGGAGAGGAGGGGAGCGGGGGAGAGCCCCCCCGCCCCAGAGAGGGGGTTCCTCCGGCCGCTCCTGCCCTGTTTTTTTTGGTCTTTCCCAGCCAAAGTGTCGGAGTACGGACTGCTGGGCCAGCCCAACGCCATCCGCACCAACTTCACCACCAAGCAGCTCACGGAGCTGGAGAAGGAGTTCCACTTCAACAAGTACCTCACCCGGGCCCGCAGGGTGGAGATCGCCGCTACCCTGGAGCTCAACGAAACCCAGGTCAAGATCTGGTTCCAAAACAGGCGGATGAAGCAGAAGAAGAGGGAAAAGGAAGGTCTCGCCCCGGCTGCCGCCTCCAGGTCCGCGAAGGAAGCGGGCGAAGCCTCGGATCAGTCCAACTGCACCTCACCTGAGGCCTCCCCCGGCTCCGTGTCCTCCTGAAGCGCGTCCCGCGGGGGCACAGAGCTCTGCCCTCGGGGGTCTGCGGAGCCCAGCAGGGCAGGACCACGAGCCTCCCCCGCACGGCCCCGCCACGCGTCCCTCCGAGCGTCCCTTCGGCTCCCCACGCGCGTGGCACCGACTGTCCCGCTCGCCTTTCTCTCTCTTAATTTATAGACCCTCTGCAAAACCACTGGACTCCAAAGGAGCAGCCGTGTCCTCCTGTATCCTCAGCAATAGGCGTTTGTCTCAGGGACGTTTCTCCCTCTCCCTTCTCCCCTCCGCCCTTTAGGAACTGCACTTTCGACCACAGAAAAGTTTAAAACGAATCTAGTTCTCTCCCGTCTTAAAAAAAAAAACCGTGCGCGACGATTTCTCCCCGCACGAGTCTCACGTTCGATGTGTTTTTCCTCCTCGCGAGATGCTAACCAAAAAAAAAAAAAAAAAAAAGAAAAGTTTCTGTACTTTCTTTCCCTCCCTCCCCCCCCCCCCCCGTATTTACTGTGTGTATATCTTGGAATGAGATCTGAGGCGCCCGAGATGCTCTAGACCTGTGCAAAGACCCAAACACCGAACAAAAAAAAAAAAAAAAAGCAGCTCCTCTGCTACCATTTTGCACTATTTCTGCTTTACAGGGTTTTTTCCACACGCTCTGCGACGGTGACTGCTGCTGCTCCGGGGGGAGGGTTATCAGAGAAAACGAGGTGAGGCCTCGGGGTACTTCGGTCGCTGTCGCAGGAGGTGTGAAGGTGGATGGGAACAAGGTTGCACTGATGCACTGGCTGCTATTTATTGTACCTCTCGATAGCCTCAAGTCTCGGAGCGCAGCAGCACGTTCCTCGCACCCCCACCCTCTTAGGCTTATCGCAGTCAGATAAACCCACTATTTAACCACGGCCAAATGTTTTCCCTCCCCCGTGAGAAGTTTTAGGGCAGGACGAAGTGAAAAACCGGGGCAACTGTTCGTTAAAAATCGTCTTAAAGGGAAAAACACCATCGAGGAAAAACTAGCGGTTTCTTAATCGGAATCTCCCATTTCCCCTCCGCTCCCCTCCCCGTGCTCTGTATCCCGAAATGAAACTACCTCAGCCTAATAAAGTTTACTTTTTCCACATGGAAGTCCTCCCGGTTTTAACGGAATGGGAATCTCTCCCGTCCGGGGAAGTGCGGGGCGCGGGGCGGGGGGGGCCTGGGCTTGGAGGGAGGAGGAGGAGGGAGGAAGGAAAAAGTCTCCGGCTGCTGCCAAAGCTTCCAAACAAAGGGGCCGAACCTGTTTCCTGCGGGTACCCCCCGGATCCCCCCCGGCACCGCCTGGATCGGGCCCGGCGCTGCGGGAGCTTTCAAAGCCCAGTTCGCCCCGTCGGGACCGGATGGAAACTCCGCTTCTCGGAGTTATTTCCCAAGGCAACGAGGCCTGATGAGAAGGGGAAATCATCCTCGTCCTCAGAAGCAGCGACAGCGACTGGGACGGACTCGGGGTCCGGGCTGGGGGCAGAGCGAGTTTCTCGTTTATACGGAACGTTCATAGGGTTCCAAACCAAAACGAAGCGTCAGTGTGGATCCTTCCCTTCAGCTTCCCCAGGCGACCCCGGCAAGGGTGTTTTCCCCACACGAATAACACACCAGAGCAGCTCTCGGGGACGGAGCCCGGCGGGGCGGGAGGAGGCAGCGGGCCCGGTAGAGCTCTGACCTTTTTACCTCGAAACGCCTCTGGGATTTCCAAACAAGTAAACAGAGGGGCTGCCAGGAGAAACTATTGTTCTGGCTTCGCCAAATTTGCAAACCTTTTCGGTGGGGGCGGGAGGGGGGAGAGGAATGAGCCAAGTACCTGCTGCGGCCGCGGCCGAGCCCGGCCCTGTCCCGGCTCCCCGGGAGGGCCCTGGGGCATCGCTCTGCCCCGCCGAGAAAATCTTACCCCGTCTAACACACCTCTTTTGCTCCAAGGAAAAGGTTTTTGAGTGTCCAATTAGCTCGGAGATAAGGCGGGGGAAAAAAAGCGGAGGAGGGGAATGCGAAACGAGGATTTTGTGCAAAACGCCAGGAGAGAAAAAAAACCCCAAACCAACAAAACTCCCGAGCAGCTAAAACGAACTTTAAAACCTGTCGGGGGGGAGCCGGCTTGGTTTAACCCGTTGGCGGGACCAAGGAAGATTTCGTTGCCCCTGTGTGATCTCAACTGGCTCATGGAAACAAGGGCGTCGTGCCTCAGGAACCTCGTGCTTTTCCACCCAGACCATTTTCTGTGCCCCGCTCTGCTCCCGCAGGGCACCGGCACCGGGCCTAGGACCGGCTCTAGGCCCGGGATCAGCTCGCTCCCAGGTGAGACGGGCAGCGCCGGCCTCGGAAGGGCCGGGGCGGAGCGGAAAGGCCGGGATGAAAAGGAGGGGACCGCTGTGTCAGTGTGGCGGGCACAACAAAGGCTCCCGGCTCCCATTTGAAACTCAAAGGGAGTCTCCGGAAGAGCCCTCAGAGCCGGGGCCGCTGCGCCCTTACATATGGAACCCCCCCGGGCCCCCCTCGGCCCGGTCCCTCGCCCCCCCCGCTGCCCAGCCGTGTTTCTCTAACCACCATCACCGCACACAGCTAATCTCTTCCCCCCCCTTGCTCTCCCTCCGAGTTTCTCACGCTCCCTTTTGTCTCAGGAGCCCCAAACCCACCGCTGGGAAGCAGGAGCCGGCTGGAAAGGCCACGCCGGGACACCCGCGGCTGGGGGTCCCTGGGCCGGGGGCAGATGCTCCTGTGAGAGCCGAGGGACACTCGTGTCTGTCCCGCACCCGGAGCTGATGGAGAGCGGCCCCCGGGGCTTCAGTACCCCCACAGGCACCTGTGTGTCCATGTGGGACACAGAAAGATCGTGCAGAAACCTCTAATCAAGGCTTGGCCCTATTGCCATACTTGGGCTTTATCACAACTATGAGGTCTACGCACAGTCTTTTTTTTTTTTTAATATATAAATGATGCACAACCCGTGGTTGTTTATAATCCAGATATTCCCCTGTCTCCACGTGCCTGTCCGTGGGTCCCTGCTATTGCATTTTTCATGAGCAGGAAAACGAACCGAGTCCCCCCCCCCC